>NC_134267.1:142559042-142867256 GCF_031893055.1 Leptodactylus fuscus
TGGGAGCGCGTGTAAACCCGGCTTTACTAACGCTCCCATTGAAGTGAATGGGAAGTGTTTAGAAGCGCTCGCGTGTATGGCTCGGAATGAGCTGAGCGCTTACGCCGTGTGAAGGGGCCCTAAAAATCAGTCCATGGTCATGTGATATGCAGGCCAAGGTCATGTGATGAGCACAGAGGTGCACTGCTCGTGACTACAACAAGCTGTGCACCTGTGTGTCCATCACATGACCATGGACTGGAGATCACATGACCATGGACTGATTTTAATCCATTGGGAGTAAGCAGAATGACAGAATGAATGAAAGCAGGCAAAGATATAGAAAACCGTAAGTATTTCATTCTGAAAGTATAATGGAAACTTGTACAACTTTCTATTATATGAACAATAACATTGGTCTCTCAATATTGGTCTGAAAGTGGACAACCCCTTTATGGCTAAACACCTATGTAGAGCTAAAAAGCGCTGTATAAGTGGTTCTGCGTTTCAGTATGCCTTTAGCCTAAAGGAATATCTACAACTTAAAAAAGTATGGTATGTCTGCTGTACACATCTGATAAGTGTGAGTCCCACCTTTGGGATTGCCATCTATGTAGAGAACAAGGGTCTCTAGCCTGAAGATGCGGGGTGGCCACACATGTGCATTGCTGTCTGTAATCACTTCCATGGAAACACCAAAGCGCCCATTAGATATTTATAGCATATCCTATTGATATACAATAAATCTCTGAGATGGGAATAACCCTTTGAAGGGACTATACTACCATCAAATTCTCTTGGTTGTCAATTTATTCATATAATTCAAGAAGAAATAACAGAAAAATGGCATAGTGCAGAGTTCCAGAAATATATGTTCCAGAATAGTTATTCTACAGTGAATGAAGTAGTTACTAAAATAGACATGTTAGGATTGCTGACGGGTTCTCTGTAACTTGGTAATTTTAGGCTTTTAATCTCGCTGGATAGACCCTTATACGTTCATGCTTTCTAAGCATTTTCTGCCCCTGTACAATGGCTCTTTATACATTAAGTGATGCTTATCATTGTACACAGGCACTATTCAGAGTATAAAAGTGTCAGAAATACACTAATGAGGATCTCACTGCATCTTTGTAGCTGGAACTAGTTGGAAATATATTGGTGTTAAAAATGTATATGTCATACTTAGTCGGAAAAAAAATAAAAAGGAGTGATTTCAGTAGTGTGGGCTGTGTATAAATTGGCTGATGCACACAAAATAGATTCATTTTTTGGTATATTTATGTGATTTATGCTGGTATATACTGTAAATCTGCTGAGCTTGTAAAAGACTCACTAAGCAATGACAGATACTGCAGGAGTCGGGGGGGGGGGGGCAGAATGAGTGGTCTGGGCCCCTAGGCAATGGTATTTCTGGCCCCTTATCCACTTCAATACTTAGAAAACATTTCAATCTGATTAAAAATCCCTGATCCAGATACAAGAACGTCTTTTAGATGTGTAATTAAAGTGTATCTCCAAGTATCAACCAATGTTTCATAAATTAATGGTGCGGGTGAACATAAACTCTGCAATATATTTTATTAAATATTTTGTTATCTACAAGGCCAAGTTACTTTTTACATAGAAGTCTACGAAAAACAGGGAGGGGGAGGAGGCTGCTGTTAAAAACACACAAGTCATTTCAGCCATTAAAGGGGTTGTCCAGGTTATATATATATATATATATATATATATATATATATATATATATATATATATATATATTTTTTTTTTTTAATTAGACCAGGGGAGTTTAAAAAAAAAACAAAAAACATACTCACCTGCCCTTGGTTCTCTGGTGCCTCCCAGCACGGTCCAGTCCTACAGCTCTATTGTTTTCTTGCAGCAGAAATCCTCACCGCAAAAGACCACTGAGGCCAATCAGCAGGCTCAGTGGAAGGGACCGGGGGGCATCACACCTGGCAAGGACTTTCGGCAGAAGACGACAGCTGAGCAGCAGGGCCGGACCATTGTGGGCGGACAGACACCAAAGCAATGGGGACAGGTGAGTATTTTTTTTTTTTTACTTCCCTGGCCTAATAAAAAAAAAATTGAGTAAGTGAGCTCTTTTGACACTATCACTACTCCTCACCTCTTTCATAGACTTCAGTGTGAGGTTGAGTACACAAATAAAAAGTCTAAACACATGCATTTTTTTAAATCAAACAAGTGCAGTGTATGAAAATCGGCTTTTTTTCCATTATAAGAACATCTAGACGTAAAGGGTTTAGGAACAAATTTCCAATTGGTTACCAAACCGTTGACCTCCCTGCCTAATTTGTTCCATATGTTAGATACCTTTCCTATGACTGTGGGTTTGCAAGTGAACACCAACAAGTCACATTGATTTTATTTAATTATTATGCTTACTTGTATAGCACCATCATATTCTGCAGCGCTTTTACAGATATTTTCATTCATTGTCCTATATACAGCAATCTACATTCCTATCAGTATGTCTTTGGCATGTAGGAGGAAACATGGAAAGAACAAGTTAAAGGCTATTTATTGCAATACTCTCACACTGTCAAATTGCTACAGTGTAACTTTAATTCATGCCCTAACAAACTTGCTTATCTAGATATTGCCCTTATCCCTTTGTTTAGCTGTCTTTATATGGCAAGCTATACCTTTGTCTGGATAATATAGAATTATTCCATTAAGATGGTAGTTCTCCCAAATTTACCCTATTTAAATCTGTACCCATTCCAGTGCATCTCCTTGAACTTTACAAATTACAGCAAGATATAATACCATTTATATGGGCAAATAGAGGTCCTAGAATTAAAAATTCTGTCATGATTTTTTCAGAAGAGGGTAGGTAGTTTATCTGTTCCAAACCTAATGCAATATTTTAAGCCCATCTGCACCAACTCCTGCAAAGCAGAAACTACGAAATGGGTGTACCTGGAGGCAGGGATGGTTAAACCAATCGCTTGGCCTACATTACTCTGCAATTCCAAAAATTGTTCCAATCTCACCTATTATGCTCTGCTGTTGCAACACACAATATCACTTTTGCTTCCTCTAACAACTAAATCCTCCATTTCCCTCAGGTTACACTTACAGTCATTCACAGGGTGGACATCCCAGAAACTGTCCAAGCTATATTATTTTATTGTTGAATAATTTTGCTGAAACTAACAGCAATGGTTACTTGAAAATGGTGAGGGCTAAAGAAAGAAAAAAAAAAAACCTCCAACCATGCCAGAATCAGTGTGGCACTATCCACGATTTCTAAATTTAGATCTCATGACAACCCCACAGTGGCTTGAGTAGTTTCACTTTGTACAACTCGTTTTGCCTATGATTTGTATGCTATGGGAAGCCATCCATTGAAGGAATGGGTGGGATTCATTTTATACCTCTGTGTCCTTTTAAATAGCCCCCCCAGAGGAGCAGAAAGCGCTTTACATGCTTAGATGGCAGGAGGACATTTGATGTCAGCTTTCACTAAAACCATGGAATGACTGCTTCAAGTTCTACAGCAAAGGCAGGTGACTTCCCTAGAAGTCCCATTCCAGACATACTTGGTGTCTGAGTGTTTACATGCCATTTACCCATCAGTATCTTCACAATGTTTCAGAAACTGTAGCTCCTTATATCACATATGGTGTCTGCTCCACTGTCACTTGCTACTGTCATACATTCTGAGTCACCAGTTCTTTAAAATTCCCTCAACAAGCCTATTAGGAAATAAACCTATCTCGGGATGAGACGTGCATCCTTTAAACTGGCCCAGTATATATTATTGCCAGCATGCATTCATAGGGTAGTTCACACAGTGTCAAGGTGTCGAGGAATTTGGTTAAGAAAAAATCTGCTCCGGACATCGTCCAGCGGTTTTTGACGCGGCCTGAAAAAACTGTTGGGTGTCAATGCAAGGCGGAAAAACCGTCTCGCTGTTTTGGTCGCGGTTTTTGCCAATACCATGTCCAAAAGCGTTTTTTCCGCCTCCCATTGACTCCCACTGTTTTTTTCAGGTGGAATCTGCCTGAAGAAAGGTCGTCACTACTTTTTTCCACTAGCGGAAAAGAAACTGCTAGCGGGATAATAATAAATAATACATTTTATTTATATAGCGCGAACATATTTCGCAGGGATACATAGGACTCTATTGTTTTGAGGCGGATTCTGTGTCAAAATCCTGACTATTTTAGCCCATGTAAACTAGCCCATATAGTGGCAAACTGCTGGTATCTCTATTTGACAGGTTAAATATAGCACTGATAAAATGGCAAATGTGGCAAAATTTGACAAAATTTATGCCATTCGATTGTACATTGTGGAAATTTACATCCAAATATGTGTCTTAAGTTTGCTCATATACCAATAAAAGGGTTTTTTTTAAGTAATTTGACAACTGGGTGTCTCCAGTTAGGGAAGTGTCCCTTCACACTTTGACACTGTCCAGCTTGAGCTCTAAGTACAAACTGCTTTGACAAGGAGAAGGGTCACCTCCTGTGGTCAATTTAGTCATAAAATTTGAGGATAAATAACAGAAGAACAGCACAACACAGAATTATAAGAAAATATGCTCCAGAATTGTTATTTTGTGACAAATACAAGTATTTACTAAAGTATACATGTCAGGCAAAAGGCCTCATAGGACATCCCGCAGCCAAAAAGCACTGCGGAAAAAAAACTGCGGCAGCAACGCATCGAGGTTCTTCCTGGAGCGCTTTAGACAATAAGTTTTCCTCCGCGGACTCTGTTACAGTTATATCTATATGGAAACCGCCAGCGTTTCAGTAGATATAAATGATATGCTGGTTTTGGAAATTGTGGCGTGTCTGCAATGTGATTTTTACCGCAAAGTGGGCATGGAATTCACTAGAATCCCATCCACTTTGTCATTACTGTAAAACGCCGCAGTTTTTCCAGCAGCATTTCCGCCACAGGCATATCGTGCCGTGTTCCGTCCTGTAGGGCCACAACCTAATTCTGTAATTCTTACTATCATTATAGACACAACAGTTTATAGAAAATGGCCGTTCTATAACGGCTTTCTATCTGTGATTTAAAACCTGAATTTCGTCAATTTTTGTGTCTATTTTAATAAAAGGAAGTCTCACCCAATGAAAAAGCCAAATTTCAGAGCATCTACTAGCAATGCTCAATTTCAAACAGACAGTAGATGGATGGCATCCAGTACTGTCTGTATTTTTCAGACCCTCTGACTTATGCAAACATGTTTGACCTAAAAACTGCAAGAAATAGTACAAGCATTCGCTATTTCAGAAATATGGAAATCTGAATAAACAAATAGAAATCAATGGGTCAGGGTGTAGTCCAGGAAAAACGGATAGTTCATGGAGAAAAATCACTGACAAGTGGATAACTCCTAAGGTAGCGTAGTGTTTCATACCTATGGTACTTTGGAATGCTGCCAGCTATTCATTCCTTCACAAAATCAGCAGATACAGAAGGTTTCCTTCCATCTTGTGCCTCATATAGTGGAAAAAGCCAGATTTTCCAAGGCAAAAGTGGCAAATTAGACTTCTTCCAAATTCAATTAAGAGGACATAAGATGCTTTGTGGGTAGAGAAAATAAAACCATATAACTATGATATACTGACCCTAAGGAAATTATACTTGAAAACAATAAATTTATGAAAAACATTTGGGCATGCATAAGTGTGCTGGCGGTCATTTTGTTTAGAGGAAGGTACAAATTGAAATATGGCAAAATGGTAGAGTAGGCAGATTTCCATATCTTTAGGCTAAGGCCCCACGTAACAGGCTGTAGTAAAAAAGCAATGTGGGAAAAAGTGCGTCTACGTTTTCATAGGTATAATTGACAAGCTGCGATTTCCAAAAACGCAAACCTAATCCACACATTGCAGAAAAATACACGCAGCAAAAATGCACTTGGTGGTTTTGGAAATCGCAGCATGCGGGTTCCCTACAGTTATAACGAAAGCAGAACGTCTTTCTTTTGTGAAAAGCGCTGTGGGAAAAACCTCAACATGTTTTTGCCTTGGTTTTTCCCCAAAGTGCTTTTTTTTGTTGTTGCTGCTGCTATATCGGGCCTTGGCCTAAAGGAGTTTTCCGATCTCAGAATTTCAGACACCATCTTCTCTCTCTTCCTGGTTTTCACCTCAGTCCAGCTGGCTGCTTGTTGTAGACTTAACAGGAATCTCTGCATTTATGATCAAGAAACTTAAAAACAATTTATCAGTTGTACCCAGTGTTATTGTGCATAATATGGGCAAATATGAGGGGTGGTTACATAAGTGGCACATGCAGTAGTATCTAATATCTCAAATAAAGATCTGTTCTTAAAGGGAGCTGAAAGTCAATAAGACATAATACCCATTGACAAATCAATAAAGCATTTTTCAGAAATCTGGACAGATAAATTGATGTGCGCAAACATGGCACTATCCAATAATGTAATCATAGTGTCTGCGACGTACGCTCTGTACATTACGTATTTGTGCAGGTATTTTGTGTATCAGCGCGACTGCTGTTATTTTGGTATTGAAAACAATGTAATTTAACTAGTGCAATGACATCATGTAGCATGTACTGTGGTTGCAATGACTGGCGCTGTGCCATTCTAATCTGCAAAATCCTTCCGCTCTTGTCACTCCTAACTCCAATCATTTTCATTGTTGGGAGATTGTGCTGCTGTAAAATATCGAAGATATGTTGCGAATTTCCAAGAATCCTCTGGACCATCAGTAACCATGGAAACAGTCATTGCAGCCCATAGTTTGTCAACCTGGTTTGAGATTATGCTAAAGTATGTCAGACACTCAATGTAATGCCACCTTCATAGACAAGGTTGTGTTACAAATCCAAGGTCACATGTAAGAGTTATTAAGAAAATGGTGGTTTACTATGGTTGTATTGACAGTAATGTGTTGGCAAAAATAATAAATAAATCAATAAATAATGTTAACTGGCGGGAAACTGAGTTCTACAAAATCTTGTATAAAGTACCTACCCTTTAAAACTGACATATGAAGTCACCTGTTTTGTGTTCTCATTGCTGTGAAATGACATGACAGCGTCATGGGATCACGGGAGTACATAAGTGACCTGACAGATAGACGAAGGTTTTCTCTGACTGGGAGACTGACATTTTAGGTCCATGACAGCAACTGAAACAAAAAAGCTTCTTACAGTGTCAGAAACTACAGTCTGGAGCAGACACAGCTAATGTGAGCGACTGCACTGAATTATTACATGATTCAAAAGCATTGTAAAGTCTTCTTTATTGTGTGGTGGTATGTTTTAAGTGTAGCACTGTGACTGCCAAGATCCCTTAAGACTAAGGGAGCCTTCGCACGGAGTAAACACTCCGCTCATTCTGAACATAAAACTCGTTCAGAATGAGCGGCGTAAAACCAGATGCCATTGATTTCTATGGGTGCCGGCATACGCGCGTATCACATTGAAAGCAATAGGTAAAAAAGTCTCCAATTGATTTCAATGGGGAGTGCGAGTATGCCGGCACCCATAGAAATCAATGGGATCAAGTTTTACGTTCAGAATGAGCGGAGCGTTTATGCCGTGTGAAGGCTCCCTAAGACCCCACATTGTGGAAATGCAGTGTTTTTGACAGTTTGACCAGGTTGCACACAACCATGTGCTATCCACTGACTGTGAATGAACGGCGTAGATGTTATCCGTATGCTGCACGTGCTTCCGCGACCCCATTCATTCAATAAATTGGAGCTGTGGAAGCACAGCCGCAAAATCGTACAGAAATAGGATCTGCTCCATATTTTGTGGCATGGACTGTCGGTCCCCCCTCTGGACCATGTAATTCACGTATAATTTCGTGCACTGGCCCACAGAAATGAATGGGTTAGGAGAAACCCAGATAGAACACTGACCTAGCAGACAGTTAAGTGCAAGGGGCTATAAGCTGCAATAACTTGGCTCAGTAACTGCACAGAGAACAGAGCTGCCTGCTTCTTGCGCCATATTCTGTGTATCAGATGCTGAGAACAGCTGATTGTTGTGGGAGTCGGGTGTCCGACCATCAGCACTAGGATATTAATATGTCAGCAATATTTTAATCCCAAAAACCCCATGTTAAGGATTTTTCACAGTTACAGAAAAAAAGATCCCAGTGCTAGGAAATATCATAACATAACAAAGGAAACAATACTTTTCTCCAGCTCCACGCTCCGGATCTACCTGACAATGTTACATCTACATGGAAGCATCAGTGATGTGTCTGTATACACCCCATCACTGCTGCAGACTATCTCTAGTCTCAACAGTCACATGCTATATATGGCTAATTGGCTACATAATGATGTCGTGTATACAGGCTATAGACAACAGAAGCAATTCGTAACGCTGGCCCACTTATTCTATAACTAAGAAAACCCCTTTAAGGCACGGAGGCCCTTTATTAGGCATGATGCCTATATTATATTACTTGTATTCTTTATTTATCCACTATAAATACCAACAAGAAAATAAAAACATAAAGAATCACCATTGTTTGCATTTTATATATATATATATATATTTATATATACACAGCCGGTCATATATTTTCATAGACGCAGGAAAATGAGTTACAAACTTTTGATGTTACCGCACAAGACCTTCCAAGAGCAGCAAACAGACACGTACAAAATGCTAGAAAAGAAGGGTCTCCCCTGCACAAAGCATGCGCCCACAGAGCCCACAGGGAGGAGGGTCCCCACAGTGTCACCGGAGCTCCACAAGTCCTTGCACAGTCCTGAGGCTGCACGAACGTCACTGAATCCAAAACATACCCCATATACCTCACATCTGGTGCCTGGATTCTGTGGTGCAGAGGGAACCACAAATTTGCGAGTAGATCCAGGAGTTGACAGAGACAAGCTGTGCTGCCACTGTTCCCATCCCAGAATCCACCACCAACATACTAGTTAGGCTGGAGGTGGCATCAGTTGGAGGTGGCATAAAATGGGGTGCAATACATGCAGACAACAGCTTTAAGGCCCTCCACTGAACCAGCGCAGTACCCTGGGGCAAGAATCATGCAAAATAGACCAAACAGGCAATTAATTCTGGGTATATAAATAAAGAAAAAAATAACAGAAAGAAAAAAGTAAATTACAGATTTTTTTTAAATAACAGGAAAAATAATCACCATATAAAACAAAAAAATCAATATGGCTTAAACTGATAAACAATAATAATTGAATTAAGCATATGAAAGAGAACTGTAATGGTAGAGATGAGTTAATGCCCTCTGGTTAGTCCATGATTCTCTGAAATCAAGTGATACTGTAATTCAGAAAAAAAGGGGAGACTGGGAAAGTGAGAAGGTGGCAGTGGCAGTTTGATTTTAAATCAGGGCTGGTCCTCCTCATCTTCATCTAGTGATACCACACCAGAAGACACCACATCAGAGCCCTTCCTACGCAAAGTGAGTACCCCAGACCCTCGACTCAGTGTAGGGAAAGAAATAAGCTCGTCTTCACTTGGACTTAAACAAGATTCAGAGAAGGACATGGAATATGAAGAGTCCTCACATTCCAGATCTTGGAGACGATCATAAGGACCAAGACCTGACTGTGGTTTTATGAGCAAAGACTCTTCAACCATCTGAGCTGGAGACCCCAAGAGAAGCTGTTCCTCATCTAAACTGCAGAGACTGGAGCAGAGAGTTTCAGGAGACAAGGTACGCGAGGAGTCACTATCACAGCAGCATATACGAGAAGAGACCAAATCCTTCTGTACTGGACTGAGGAAATCTACATAGGTTCAAAAACAGAAAAAGAGAGAGAGAAACACATTATACACACCAACAATTAAGTCTTCTATAGTAAAGATAATCTGTCACAGATTACATAACATTAAGGCGGTGTGCTTAATACCGGACGTGAATGAAAGGCATGGTCGGCGCACAGGTGGCATACAGATTTCCGTGCCTGCCGAGCGCCCTCAGCCCGGAAAAATCCAGATAACACACTGGACTTTCATATGGTCGTCTGCAGAGGGCTTAAAGGTGACCTTTGAGGGAAGAAGCCATTATGTAGTGTAACAGTAATGGTGCTATTACATGGGCTCTTTATAGGCCAGTTAGGAACTCCTGCTCCTACTAATGTTGTTCCTAATAAGTGGAATGTGTAAAGGGGTTAACTAACTAATTAGCGGACACTTGTTTCTTGGGCGACGGCATCCTTTATGCGGCACATGACAGAAGCACTCAAATTATTATTTGTTTTTGCATTATGTACTTATTCCCAATATATACTATTTAGTCATTATTTCCATATTTAGTTGTTCCTTTCTATCCAAATCCTTGTCTTCTGCTAGGTCTCGTGACTATCATTTTAACCTGGTAACATCTACTGTAATTAATGTACAAGTCTGTGACATCTTGTATGATGGACTGTCCCACACAAGCTCTTCACATGTGGAGACAAACGTCAGTCACTAACTACAGAACAGAGAGTTCCTGTCACCAGAAGGTAGAGATAGTACAGTCTATAGCTGCCATCACATAGCTGTGATGTTGTGCTGAGGAATTATGGAATTGATAGCAGAACAAAGAGAAAGAGAAATAATAAAGCAATTCTATGGGGGCTTCAGCCTCTTAATAAATCGGATACACACCTGTGCCCAAGAATGGAAATCTATGCCAGTCTGGAATTGGCATAGATTTCCTATATAATTCACACCGGTTTTCTGGCATGAGTTATAATAAATATGTTGGGCTGAGGTGTCCATATCCCGACCTGAGACACATTCATTCTTTGCTCCACCCACATTCACAGAAAGTGGCAAGCGGGGTGCAGAAAAGAGCATGTGATGAATCTTCTGGTGCAAGAAGGGCCATGCGCCAAGGATGCGCCACATTAACTCTCATTGGATTGATAAATTATCCTCAACATGTTTATTTACATACAACAGCAATGACTGCTGCACATAAAATACAGCCCCCAAGTGGACAATGATCAGCAATGAACCTTCCAAGGAACATCCGTCCCAGATCGTTGCCCCACTCATTGGTCCGTTTAAGAAGGGAACAGTAGCACAGGTCAGTGTATAGGTTTAGGAAAATGGTCTGCACACAGTAATGTGAATTAGATCTTACATGTGTGAATATCTACAAGGTCAATACAATCACATGGCAAGTGGGCTATTTATTTTATGAACTATGTCATGGATGAAAGGACACTTCCTGATGAAGATACGTTTGTGAAGGCGCCATCATCCTGCACTTGTACACTTCCTTATGATAGGTATTCCTGTTTTCTCAGTCTTTCTGTTATGTGGGCTTTGTATCATCTTTGGTCGCAATAGTGATGATCTGATTTTTTAAGATGCACAGATATTGCCTCTTATTAGATATACTGCTTGCACAATCTGTCATACTGTTGCATTATGTCCCTTTTTTGGATATTTATTAAAAAATACTGGAATATTTTATTGGAGAAGTAAGATTTCTTTCTGATATTTGATCCGCCTTAGTCAGTTTTTTTCATACGTGATCATAGTAGAATAATTTTTAATTAAAATGTGATATGATGTTTACATAAAAGAATCTTTCATGAATTTTTGCATGGATGAAAGAATGTTGCGTGTGAAGAAAAGACAGATTAACATTGATATCTGTGGTTAAAAAACAATGAAAAAATGAAAAAGTGCTAGACAGTTATAACTTACAGTATAGAGAAGAGAACTACAATTGGGACTCCGTTGATATCTTTGTTTAAGCAGATAATTTAGATTTCACCTTTTATGAGAGTCACTCTTTTCAATGTGTTCATAGCATATGCATCCACTCAGCACAGACTGACCTGCAGGCTGGGAATGTTCCATAGGAGGTTGCAGATCCTCATCATAAGAATCATCTGTTGAGTCTTCACCATCGACTGAGGACCAAGCACGGAGTTTAGCTTCTGCTATAGCAAATTGCTCAGCCACTCCTGGTAGTACAGGACAGGTGGAAGCAGAAAGGAAACCGGAAGAGCAAAGAACAGGCACAGAGCAGTATACACAGCAGTGCCATATGGTTTAAAAAAACAACACAAAAAACGGAAATGACAGGACAGCAGGGGACAGAAGAGAAAGCAAAGGGAAAGCATGAACAATAGAATGAACAAAAATGACATAACATTATTAGTGAAATATTAAAGTGGTAAAAAAAAAATAGGAATGATAGAGAGATGGCACTCCCATGAAAAAAAGCCAAAGTGAGGAAAATTCAGGAGCATAAAGCAGTACAAAATGTAGAAAACATCGGCAAGCCATGACAGAGAGAGAGCACAGGGAAGTTAAGGAGAGTGAGTGAGATATTCCTTCACACATTTAACCATCAATTGCTTACAGATCTCTCTCCCTCACCTGCAGCAAACCTGGCCTCCTGTTCTCCCTCACTTAAATGAGAGTATGAGTTAAAGTGAGTCTCCAGTGCTGCAGGATTGTCACTAGGCTTGCTCCAGCCCTTCCATTCAATCAGATGAGCCACACGTCCCTGAGCCATGGCTGTAGGCTTGGTCACATGATCCTTTACCACTTGTGAGATTCCTGGTATATGGAGAGAAAGCAGAAGACACAGGTATCTAAGTTTGATGATATGCTTCCATAACATGGTATTTCTTTACAGCCATTTCTAACTATATGTAGTCACACCTATGTAAATAGGTGATTTTCTATGTTAGGCTTGGTTCATATCTGTGTTCGGGTTCCTGTTCGGGGATTCCGCTTGGGGACACCCTCAAACAGAAACCTAATCTGCATTAAAAAAGCGGTTACCTTAGACAACCCATGGACCCCATAGACTGTAATGGGGTCCATGTGCTTTCAGCTCGATTTTCACACTAAAAAGTGTTGCTTGCAGCACTTTTCTCTCCACATTTTTCATGCGGAGTAGGGAATGGAATCCCCGAACACAGATGTGAACCGGGCCTTACATGTCAAATTCAGTTTATCTTGACTATGGCTACAGTCGACTTATACAGTTACATGTATTGAGCACGGATTGAGGTGTACCTTGCTCTATAATTAAAGTTCTGAACCTTGTAGTATTTACATTCTAGAAGTTTAAAGGGTTGTCCACTTCCAAACTAATATTGAAAGACAAATGTTATTGTTTGTATAATAAAAAGTTGTTCAATTTTCCAATATATTTTCTGTATCAATGCCTCACAGTTTTCTAGATCTCTGCTTACTGTCATTCTTTGTTTAGTGGATATAAGTCAGTCCATGGCCATGTAATATACAGTCCATGGTCATGTAATATACAGTCCATGGTCATGTGATAGACACACAGGTGCACAGCTTGTTACATTCACATCACAGTAATTCGATATCTGCCTGGTAATGAGTTGTGCATCTGTGTGCTCATCACATGACCATGGACTGTATATCACATGACCATGAACTCATTTTTATTCACTGGGAGTAAGCAGAATGAATGAGACAGCATGAAACAGAGATCTAAAAAAACTTTGAGGAATCGATACAGAAAGTATATTGGAAAATTACCTAACTTTTCATTATACAAACATTAATAGTTGTCTCTTAATATTGGTCTAAACCTGGGCAACGTTTAACCCTTAAGTACTATCATGGTGTCTGTCATAATGTTATGTGTATGGTAGTGGTGTATGATAGACACCATGATAGTACTTAAAGGGGCTCTATCATTGGTAAAAGTCATTTTTAACTAATCACATCCTTGCATAGCCTTTAGAAAGGCTATTCCACACCTACCTTTAGTATGTAAATTGCCTCAGTAGTGTTTGAATAAGTTCATTTTATTCATATGCTAATTAGGCTCCAGCATGCACAGGAAGTTGTCAGCCAGCTCTCCTATCTATGCTGTGCGCTATGTATGAGAGCAGGGAGGAGGAGTCAGCAGCAGCCTGTGCTGTATATACAGAAGACTGTGCACAAAGAGACTTCAGGGGTGCACAGAGAAGCTAATTAGCATATGGATAAAAATGGACTTATTCAATGTCTACTGAGGCAATCTACATACAAAAAGTAGGTGTGAAATAGCCTTTCTAAAGGCTATGCAAGGTGGTGATTAGTTAAAAATGACTTTTTCCAATGATAGAGCCCCTTTGAGGCTTAAAGAAGCTCTATTAGCATTCCTGGCAAGTCTGGACAATCATGATTGTATTCCCTTTTATATAACAAATCTATAGGACCACTTCTTAGAGCTTTGTGTTGTCATGCAGGTGTTACCAGTTGGTGGTATGGAAGGAGGGGGGTATCCCTGCATGCTCTGACACTGCCCAATCAGTGTTGTCAGTGTCAGACTTTGTAGGAATGTACCCCTGTGACAAAGGAATGGTAACAGACAGTTGTCAATTTCTATTGTCAGGAGGGGGAGACAGGTTCTCTTTAAAATGTTCTGCAGTTTGTTTTTCTGCTCCATAGAGATCAGTGCCCAACTCAGTTCAGCTTACATCAGTGATTTTCTTATCTTCTTCCCTCCCAGTTCCCAGCTGCATTTAACACAATGATGTAAGATTGAGAACTGAGTCATGTTTGGGAATGAAGAGGGAAGTGCGTGGCATGAGCCACAGTTGTGTCATTAAATGGGCTACCCTGCAATCACATGCCAACCTTTCAGCTCTGAACGTCTGATCGCTTCAAGTCACTAATGTGTCTCTGTACTGATCATGCTACAGAGACATTGGGACTTACAATATAAACACAGCAAATAAAAAATTTGCAAAGCTTGCAGTATCCACTACTCACAAAGTAGCATATAATATTAAAATAAAATCACAAAGGCCATTTTTATCTCAAAGCAAAAAAACCCCCAAACCCCTAAGGTTAAGTCATTAATTTACCATGGAAACAGGGGGAACAAGACCTTGATAGTCAAGGAGGTTTTACACATGTCCTATATTACCATGGAACATATTTCTACCACTAACAAATCGCACACTTAGCAGAAATGAAACAATTATAACGGTGGAACAAGTTGCATCATAATATAACAACACATGCTTAAACTGGTTACTGAACTCACCGTGCAGAGAGGAGCGAGCAAGGGCTGTGATTTCATGAATAGTGAGGGCTCGTCGAGACTTGGGTAACATTTCACCAGTGTCTTCAACGTGTAACTAGCAAGAAAGAACCAAGTTAGCATGTAGTAAGAGAGACATCCAGCCGGTATACGGGTCTATGAAAGAGACAGGCAGAAGTTTACAGCTGCTGAAAACAATAAAACGGTTGCTTACAGGTAGTGTATGATTTCCCAGATTCACTGCCATAGTGATATAATAGAGTTAAGGGGTAACACTGGGGCATTCGTCTTGTAACAGAAGAGAATTGTTAGTTCTCCACTTCGCTCAGTCAGTCACAAGGGCAGAGATTCCACTCTCCTGAAGACTGTGTATTTCTACATGGAAAAACACAGCATTCAAGGTTTACCATGTGACACATCCTTAACTAATGCAGCTTTTAAAAAATAAAAAGCGCTTACAGTTGAAAGGAGGGCATTCTGTTCAGACTGAGCATTGTTATTAGGCAAGTCATAAAAACAAACCACATAAGACCACTGTCTCCATTCATTAAAAGTGCAAATAAGAATACAGCAAGCAATCTACTGCCGTACAGGCAGCGCAGGAAGTGTAGGCAACAATAAAGCTGATTGCCAGAGGCAACGTCTCTTCATTTTCTCTGAATGCCTTTTCAAATTGAAAATTTAAAACAAAAAAAAAAAAAAAAGTTCATGTTCGGAACTCTTTTACAGGTTAAAAGTCTAACGTATATTATATGTCCAATTATTTGATACCTATACTGTAGTAGATGGATCAGTGATGCCAGCCAATTTAGATATGTAATATACTGTATATCATAGTCTACGTAGGTCTGATTTCCATACAACAATTCATGAAGTAAGGCTAGGTTCACATTTGGTTTGTAGTCTCCAGCACTAATCCGTCTAAAATCCTACTTTCCCTTACATCCACAACATATGGGGTATTTTCTGCCCTTGTATGCTAATAGGACAGGCGGAATTTTTAATTAGCCCCAGCCTGCCAGTGTCCAGTGATAACTTTCAGCCTGTGCTGTGAAGAAGCAGACAGCGGGGATGCCTGGCTGCATCCCGCGATCGACCCACACGTCCATCGCGATCGACTAGTAGATCGCGATCGACGTATTGGGCACCCCTGATCTACATAATCCACCATTCTTGCGTGTTTGAATGGATATTTTTTCCATTCTTCTCTGGTCTTCCAATGGACTATAGGGGGGCGGTATTATCTACAATATTATGCACACAAGGAACACTATGAGACACACTTCCTTGGTTAACACAGTCAATTGGCCATGCATAAATAGTTGCTTCTCAACACATACTCCACCCCCTGACGAAGACAGGCGTGCCGAAACGCGCATCGGGTGAGAACCGGCGGGCACCCTCGCATCCCATGTTCCTCCTGGTTTATTTACTGCAATATGGGTGAGTTGTTTTTCAACTTCTCCCTACCTGCATTATACTTGAATGTATCCTTATAGTACTACGTGCCTATACTTTGAACTATTGGTATACATGAGAAATGGAATTGCCTGTTATTGTTTACATGACTTGTATCCTATTGTCATTACCCTGTTGAGCACATTGTACTCCATATTATACTTATGTACCTGTACTATGGAGACTTTTATACATGGGACTGCATAGTGATTGTTCCCGCTGACTTTCTCTTGTGTATGTTTACTGCATCTTCTTGCATCCGCATTTTATGTGATTTTAATTATGGATTAATAAAAATTATTTGTTTTATTATCCTCAGCTACATTATTTATGGCATATACTCTGAGTGTCTTACTACCTAAGTTTGATTTTCTGTAGTGGTATTTTTTTTTTAGGAATATACACCCACTTAGAGAGGACCTAACATTTATTAATGGGGGTCATTTAGGTGTTTCATATTACTCCCTTCTGTTTGTGCTATGTTTTTTGTTTTCTTCCAATGGACTAGAACAGGGGTAGGGAACCTTTGGCTCTCCAGCTGCTGTGAAACTACAACTCCCAGCATGCTCCATTCACTTCCATGGGAGTTCCCAGAACAGCAGAGCCACTATACATGCTGGGAGTTGTAGTTTTGCAACAGCTGGAGAGCCGTACGTTCCCTACCCCTGGACTAGAAGAATGAAAATAAGATGCACGTGTACCTAGCATAACATGTCCATAAAATGTTTCTCATTTTTCTCACATATGGAGGAGTGATATGATTAAATTAAGATACTACAACTTGTCCCACAGCTATGTGTACAGATCTGAAAATGGGAGTGCATAACACAACTATTAGAGAATACCAGGTAAACTGCAGAGGAAAGTAACAAACGCACATCTAATAGATTAACACTGCAGGGGAAGGAGCTTATTTCTGAGTAATAATGCCTATGATAAAATGTAACACATAGAGAGCCTATCATTTTACAGCACTGAATGTTAAAGGGGTTATCCAGTACAGGGTTTCAGAACTAATGTTAGGATAGGCCATAGGGTTGACTGTTAGTACCTGGCAATCAGTTATTTGAAGGGACTGTAGCACTAGGGCCATGAGCGGCAGCTCTTCTAGCAGATGATTGTTAGTCGGACCCTGACAATCTATAATTGTTGGCCTATCCAATGGCTAGGCAATCAGTTTTAATAATCTTTCACCACCTGGGCCAACTCATTGCATTCTTCACTAAGTGCTGCTCCACCGAATCTGGCGCAGGTGAAATTTTTTCTCACTGTTTCCAAACAATCATTACTGTTAATTTTAGCATATTTATGATCTCTGCCATCGAGGGGGGTCCCAGACTGGAGCAGAAAGACAAGGACCGCTCACCTGACAGAAGAGAACATAACTCTGCAGAAACTAACAGCAATGATTTGTTAGAATTAGTAAGGAAAAAATTCCAACTGCACTAAAACCAGTGGAGTAGCACCTATTGCAAAGAGTTGGAGTTGGCAGAGGTGGAGAAATATCCTCTTTAACCAATTCTTTAATCATCTCTCATAAAATGTGTAGCTGGTTAAGACACATTGAACATTTAGATCTAGGGAATATCCAGCAAGATTGCGAAGTGGCATGTTCACTAAGGGACATGAGAGGCTATAAATAAGCTTGTAGTGCAGCAAACTGCTATATTCAGCGAGAAATAGTAGAAGCATTGCATGGTGACATACTGTAGACAGAAGCTGAAATTATTCTGCAAATGGAGAGTAATAGAACTAAATCTGTACACGTCCATCTTGCCGGTGCAGAACTTGTCCATAGTCTTAGATCGGCTGGAACAAATAAGGTCTTTTAGTATTCAGATCATGTGCATGAGCCGGGTCTGTGGTTAAGTGGCATGGACGGCAAATATGTCTTTTTGTGTAACTTTGCCACTTTTTTTCTTGGGTTTCCCCCACGTCCAAACCGCAGCACAACAGATGGGGTATTCCAGCCCCTGTGTGCGGTTTAGGACAGGTGGAGTTTTAGTTAAATTAAACTAATTACACCCCCCCCCCCCCCTATAAGAAGGTAATTGGAACCTCCTCCCCTTGTGTTTTTTTCTGTCCTGCATGCAGGATAGGTGGAGGGGGGTTTCTCTTACCTCCTTACCTACTTTTTGTCTTTTTATCCCTTAGGAACGGTCTTACTTGTTCCTCTGTTGCCGCTGCGGCCGGCTGCCAGTTCAGCTTTCTGCCAGCTGCTTCCCGGCTGTTCCTGGGGCCGGTGCGTGTTGGCTCCCGCTCTGCGCAAAGCTCCGTAGCCGGAATCCGCCTACATGGGTCGGCTTTGCTTCAGTTGGCGGGGACGGCTTCCCAGCATCTCCCAGAGGGAGGAACATTACCCCGCTGTTTTCTCCCTGCTGGGGAGTTTAAAAAAAAAAAAAGAAAAAAAAAAAAAAGGGAGATGTGTGGAAAGTTTTTGCCTGGGTTTGAACCAGGCTCCCTGGGTATTTTGTTAACAATACTAGGAATATTTCCATATATTTTTTCCTTTTCCTCTCCTGGGAGGGGTCAATTCCCCCTTCCCTTCCTTGGGGCTATATAAATCTTGTTTTGGCAGAGCACTGATGCTTGCTCTGCCATTAGGACCAAGCTCCGCTGTTCCTAGCGTGTTGTTCCTGTTTTTTGCAAACTACATCTGTGATTGTGGTTTTTCCACGGTACTGGTTTTAACCCTAGCTAGGCTATGATTCCGTGTCTTTAAATACTTAGTATTTATTTCTTTTGCAGATGTCTTCTTCTCCCAAGGGTGACGAAGCTCCAAGACAGAAGGGGACGTCCAAACGTAGACACCTCGCCTGTAGAGGGTGCAACATTCCTCTTCCGGATGGATATGAATTCAATAGATGCTGTCAGTGTCGGGACCCTCCCCCTGAAGAACCTGTCATGCGTGATATGATCGCTTGGGTTAAGGAGTTCGTCACAGATACCATGCACTTCCGCATGGAAACTATAAAGTCAGTGGTCGCCTTCCTGCAACCTGGCGACGTTCTCGCCACTCTGGACCTCAAAGATGCCTATCTCCACATCCCGATTTTTCCTCCTCACAGGAAATACCTGAGAATAGCTGTACTATTAGACAGCCAATTACGTCATCTCCAGTTTGCGGCTCTGCCATTCGGCATCACCTCAGATCCTTACATTTTCACGAAGGTCATAGCACCCATTGCTGCTTATCTCAGGCTTCAAGGGTTATTCATAGTCCCTTATCTGGACGATTGGTTGCTGAAAGCTTGCTCAGAGGAGCTACTAACAAACCAAATACAACTGACCACCTCCTTCCTCCAGAGCCTCGGGTGGATAATCAACTGGGACAAGTCAGACATTGTACCCTCCACCAGGAAGACCTTCCTAGGGTGCATCCTAGATTCCATCCAGATGACTGTATCCCTTCCTCCTCAGAGGAAAGAGAAAATCAGGACGGCGGTCAACCATCTCCGCGAGAGCCGCTGGGTGTCAATCCGAACTACCATGAAAGTCCTTGGTCTCATGTCAGCGGCTGCAGATGCAGTCCCTTGGGCTCTTTGACACATGCGCCCTCTCCAAAGCGAGGTCCTCCAGTTGTGGAACCGCAGCCCTCTAAGTTTGGATGCCTCAATACCCGTCTGTCACTCAGGTGGTGGTCCCATCTAAAGGACAGAAGGTCCACGGTCCAGCCAGTCTGGACCCTGTTGACTATGGATGCATCTCTCACCGGTTGGGGAGTCCATCTAGACGAGATGCACGCAAAAGTGACATGGAGTTGCTTGGAGAAGGCCCAGTCATCCAATTGGCATGAGATCAGAGCCATCTACCTGGCGCTTCTACATTTCGCCCCCTTGCTTCAGGGCAAGGCAGTCAAGGTACGTTCGGACAACCTTACCGCAGTCCTCTACCTGAACAAGTAGGGAGGTACCTGGTCCCCTGCCCTCCTAAGGGAAACAGGACTTATTTTCTTCTGGACAGAGAAGAACCTCACCCACATCATGGTGGTCCACATCAAGGGGTCCTTGAACGTGTTGGCAGACCAGTTAAGCCAGGGTCTGACTGTGTCAGGCGAATGGTCTCCGAACAAACAAATCTTCCACCAGATTACCGAGATGTGGGGAGTTCCAGAGGTGGATCTGATGGCCACCAAGTACAATGCCAAGGTGGAGAAGTTTTTCTCCCTCTACCTGGAGGACGAGCCATTGGCAGTAGACGCCCTGTCGATTCCATGGAGGTTCAGGCTGGCTAACATCTTCCCTCCACTTTCCATGATACCGAGGGTATTGAAGAAAGTCAGACAGGAGCAGGCGTCAGTGATAGCAATCATACCTGTTTGGCCAAAGAGGGCTTGGTTTACCCAACTCATTCAGATGAGTCGAGGGATATATTGGAGGCTCCCCCCAGTGCACAACCTGGTCACTCAAGGTACCAGAGTCTGCCAAGATCTCAAGAGGTTCAACTTGACAGCCTGGAAGTTGACCGGTCCCTACCGGGACTAGAAGAATTATCCTCAGCCGTCGGGAATACCATGCTTGCGTATCTACCTAGAACGCACTAAGGGTATGATTTCTATCACTGAACGAAGGAAGAAAATTTACTAATTTCCTTTTTTGGGCAATCCAAGGGGTTTAAAATCTCGAAACCCACATTAGCCAGATGGATCAAGGAGGCAATAAGGCTGTCATTTGTATCTCAGGGGCTCACTCCCCCAGATTTTGTTAAAGCCCATTCCACTAGGGCAATGTCTACCTCCTGGGCGGAAAAGCACTCTGTCTCCTTGGAGCATATTTGTTCTGCTGCTACTTGGCAGCCTCAATCCACTTTTGTCAAACACTACAGTTTGGACCTTCAAGGGTCAGAGGCTACCGCCTTCGGCCAAAATGTTTTGTCTTCTGTATGCCGAGGGGGCCCTCCCTAGGGGTTATCTCGCTACATCCCCATCTGTTGTGCTGTGGTTTGGACGTGGGGGAAATCGAAAGTTATGTATGATAACCTGTTTCTTTTAGTCCAAACAGCAGCACAATGTCTATGTAGTCCACCGGGCTTTTTTTTTCCGCTAGCGGCGGGCTGCCGCTAGCGGAGAAAAGAAAGGACATGCCCTTTCTTCAGGCTTCCGCCCCCGGCAGCTCCCTCCTATGTCGGCTCATTCATTTGAGCCGACAGCGGAGGGGAAAGGCAGCTCGCCGCGTCTCTCTCGATGTCAAAACCCGCGCGGGCAGTTCACGTGTGAACTGACCCTTAGGGCTAGTTCACACGGGGACATGGACGCTGATTTTGACTGCTGATTTCGCGGCCAAATCAGCCTCCATAAAATGTAGCCCTATGTGAATTACTAGCTTTTTTTTTTCTGCTAGCTTTTTTTATTGCTAGCTTTTTTTGCTAGCAGAAAAAGAAGCGACATGACCTTTCTTCAGGCGTTTAACGCCTGAAAAAATGAATTGGAGTCTATGGGGCGCTGAAAAAAACGCTAGCGGTTTTTGGTCGCTTATTTTTGCAGCTGTTTTGGCTAGCGGTTTTTTATCATGTACTTTTTTGTAGTGCAAAAAAAAAAAAAAAAAGCTTAAAAAAAACCAGCGACTGAAAAAGCGTTAAAAACAGTGTCAAAAACAGCGTCCAATGCAAAAAACAGTGTCCAAAAAAAGCGACGCTGAAAAATCAGTGACAAAATCAGCTAGGCTTTTTTCACGTGTGAACTAAGCCTTATTATAGGGGGGGTAATTACTACATTTAATTTAATTAAAACTCCACCTGTCCTAAATCGCACACAGGGGCTGGAATACCCCATCTGTTGTGCTGCTGTTTGGACTAAGGGAAACAGGTTATCATACATAACCCTCGATTTGGAATTTGCGCAATATTTACTATTCATTTGTGTCTATATTATCTGCAAAATCAAACCCCTTGTCATTTTGCGATTTTATCAGCAAAATGGAGAATAGTTTATTTGGAGTAAAAAAAATTTACCACATTTAAAAAGGTGCAAATGCTCTCTAGTACATGAGCACTGCAAAAAAAAAGCCTGTCATGTCACACAGCACTGGAATCACAATGTCATGTGGATTTTGCACAAGATAAAGCAAGTTTTCCCTTTAAAAAAATTAGGTGCACAATGAAAGATGAAGGTGCAAGATATAAATAAAAAAAAAAAGGCACAAAACAGACTGATGAATTCCAGTGCGCGTTTTGCTATGCCGTTCAGCTGAGCAGCACATTTTCACTAAAGCAGTAAACCAGATGTTTTCAATTTAATGGCCATTAACCCAGAGCCAAAATACATACCGTAGTTAGGCCAGGGCCCCACGCGGTGTTTTAAGAACTCTATGGGGAGGATTTTTTACCGTGCGGACTCTAATAATACGTGCGGTATTTGCGCATTTTGCTCCATGTGAATGGCCCCTAACAGTACCTGCAAAGTGAATGGGATTCTGGCTAATCCCATCCTCACATGCAGAAACAAAATTTGCAGCAGAAATGCTGCAATTTCAAAAACATACATGTTTTTGTAAATAATAGGCATATCAGTTATACTGGTAGAAAAGCTGGCGTTTACCTTACAGATATAATAGGGACAGAAATTCTACAGAGGGAAAACTGTGCAGAATTTCTGTGAAAAGTGCTGCGGAAAAAACTGCAATGCGTTTCTGCCACAGATTTTCCCGCAGCGCTTTTTGGCTGCAGCTCGCTACGTGGGGCCTTGGCCTCAAAGATGCTAGGCACTGCTGTAACAAAAAAAGCACTATGCAATCCAAGCCTTATTAATTACATGGTACTATTCAACAGTCAATAGCAATTTCTTAAGCACACAATAACTTAACAGTAACCACGCCCACGTCCTCATGTGCTAATGACAAGGGGCACTGCTGGCAGCCCCTCTCCAGTACCTGGACTGTGCACTGGATCCCCAGCTGGATTTCCACGTCCATGTCCCCTTGTGCTAATAACAAGGGGCACTTCTGGCTGCCCCTCTCCAGTAGCTGGACTGTGGACTGGATCCCCAGCTGGATTTTCACGTCCACATCCCTTGATGCTACCCTGACGCATCTTTGGCAGGTTCAGTGTACATACACTGTTCCTGCAGTGTAGCTCTGAAAAGAGCAGTTGAATTTTTCCTGACTAGCAGTGGCTTAACTCTTTCTCACCCTCAGTACAATATATCTCCCTATCTCACCAAACCATATCTGACACGAATATGGGTGACACTATTCTTATAAATCCGAGGTCACCTGATTTAGCCAGCCAATGACTTTTTCCTATTTTTTTTTTTCGATGCCTACGTTTTCCTGCTTCCTGTCCCACCTCCCCTGAACAGTTATTTGTGCAAAAAAAAGTACCAGGTAAGGTGGGAGGGAATTCGAATTTTCACAGTGTTTAATGCGTGGTATTCGATTGGAATCGAATATCTCGAATAGTCTCATATTCGATCGAATACCTACTCGATCGAATGGTATTCGCTCATCTCCAATATTCAATAATGTCACTATACAAAAGTTACCTTCCAAATACACAATTATTTTCATTTTCACAAAAATTCAGAAATATATTGCATCTTATTTATGTCAGATTGTCTCATTATGTCAACTCCTGCCCATATGCCATATTGGACTTATTGACAAAATAGAGCGGGTCCACTGACCCCCCTCTATTAGTCAAAGTGAATAATAATTTAAAAAGAGCATCTGGTTTATTTGGTTTTATTTACAGGAGCAATGTCTGACTAGTCGCAGCTTCCCATGGTATTAACAGCTGACTACCAGTGGTTTCTGAGGAACTACCTGTCTCACACGACCAGCTTTATTTCCAGAACAGTTGTCTTCGTAGGATAACCCATTAGGCTATGGCTCCACATAGCTAAATGCAGCTAAAAACTGCAGTGGAAAAAAACGCAGTAGAAACGCATCACATTTTTTTCTGCAGCGTTTTTCATTGTGTTTTTGCTGAGTTTTACTCTGCAGATTTTGGTCTTTTATTAAACCTATAGGGAAAATATGAGCATTTACACATGTTTATTTGACATATTACGATTTTTAAAAACACAGGTCTTTTTTTTTTTTTTTTATGCAGCTATTCCAGTGTTTTGTTTTTCTGCAAGGTGTGGATGGGATTAGCTAGACTCTCATTCACTATGCAGGTACTGTAAAATACTGCGTTTTTTTTTCCGCAACACGGCCAAAATCCTGTGTTTTTAGCAACGTGGGGCCTTAGCGGATTTATGGTCCATATTTTGTGTGCTATAGACCAGGAGTTGACTGTAAAAAATACCTAAATTGTCTACATTAACCACAAAGAGTGTTTACACTTGAAGTATGCCTCCAGTTCACAATAAATGCATAATGCATAGTTAAGTAGCTGGTGCACTCGTCGCCAATGTCCTCTCCATCTCTGTAAAATCAGGATCAGAGACTGCTGCATGCAAGAAATTTATTGATTTTTCTGGTATCAGAAAGTTGCATGCTGGGTATTTGTACCTGACACATTCCATTGAATTCATGCCAGAAAACTGACCTAAATTGTACCTGAAAGCTACTCCTACCTAGTGGCCTGAGTATATGGAACATCAACCTTCATAAAATCTTTCCACTATTCCTAGGTAGTATGATACACTTATTGTGAGTGCAGGTAGATAGGACCCCTGTTCTATTTCCATCTATCATATCTAGTATTATCAAGAAAGTATCACCTACTCCATAGCCGATAAATGTGGTGGGAAAACTGTGGCTTGGTCAGACAGATTCATTTCTTTGCATGTTCTATGACTAGATAAGGTTTGGTCTGCATGTTCTGTGACTGAATGACATGTAACCAAGTCATCATCCATAGTGCAGTTGGAATGCAAATGGACCACTGATTTGGGCCAAAATACTTCAGGTTTTTCATACAGACCCTCAACCCTGAGGGTAAATTCACACAGAGATTTTTGGTCAGGATTTTGAGGCGGATACGAAATCAATGGGAGCTGCTCAGGTCTTTTTTTCTGGGAGCAGTTTCTTCCGGCTCCCGGAAAAAAGAAGCAAGGTGCTCATTCTTCAGGCCGTTTCGCCTTGCGATTTGGCCTGAAGATACACCATCCTCTGGACTAGGTCCATTCATTGGGCCTAATCCGGAGCGGAGTGTGCGGCTGGATGCCGATGCAGTGCACCAGCTTTCAGTCGCGGCTACCTGGTTTTTGGTCTGGAACCAGAGGCAGCCTCCACCTCAGGTTCTGGACCGAAAAACCCCGTCTGAATTGGCTGCGTTCACATGGGGGTTTTTCGTCAGGAATTTGGTCAGGAATCTGCCTCGAAATACTGACCAAAAAACGCCTCACCATACAGTCCTATGTAATTTTTTTTTTCTTCTTCTTCTACTAGTGGATTTTCCACTAGCAGAAAAAAAATCTGCTAGTGGATTTTGCGCTAGTGGAAAAACCACTAGCAGAAAGAAGAAGCGACATGTTCATTCTTCAGGCGGATTCTGCCTCAGGAAATCAATACAAGTCAACGGAGGCAGAAACCGCTAGTGTTTTTTGGCGTGTTTTTGGCAAAAAAAAAAAAAAAAAAACGCCTCAAAAAATGCCAGGCGGATTTTCCACCTCCCATTGACTTGCATTGATTTTTTTCCAGGCGGAAACGCCTGAAAAACGCTTAAAAAAACCCCACATGAATTTTCCTGAAGCGGATTTCTCCTGGCCAAAAAACCCCCATGTGAACGCAGCCTTACAGCATATTCTATTCATACACTTTCACGTAACAGCATAGCACATTTCAATGTGCTGTCCACAACTTCCCCAGCCTACACATTGAGCTTCTCAGATCTAAACCCAATGGCAATATGGAGGACTGATTAAAAATAAAACACAAAAAAGGCCTTCTCAGTGCGGCCCCTAGTGTAAAATGTTCCCACAGTCTCTTTTCACCGTCTATTCACTCCTTTGATGCTACATCTTATCTACACTATACACTATTCTTTAACCTTATCAAACCAACATGCACAAATAAAAAAATATGTTCACATGTATAAAAATCACCCCTTCTTTACCAAAATGAATGAAGAAATACAGAAAACGTGAAATAGTGTTCTAGCTTGTAGGTTATACAATCATACAAGAAACTGAAGATCTTTCTGTTGCCAACTATGCAGACAGCATAAACTCAAACAGCCTAGGCAGACGCAATACATATACTTGTCACCTGCCAGAAGAACGACTGCACTGACCACTGACTGCAACTGCGGACAGAGTCAACTTTCATAGCATCTTTGTTGGAGTCAGGGCTATGGAGACAGTAGGCCAAATCACTGACTCCTCTATTTTTCCACAACCCAAATTCTGCCAACCATGGTCAGACAGAATCACTAAATCTCCTTTAATTTATTAAAAAGCTAGAGATTGAATTCCTATGAAAGGAAATATGCATTTACAATTTCAACTCCACACAAAATTGTCCCCAAATCCGAGACTCCGACTCCACAGCCCTGGATATCAAGGACAATTTTATGCCTTTAGTGGGCATCGGAAAATCTTCATTTGTGCTTTTGTTGATAGGTCATTACCTATTAATTGTGAGATACAATGATCAGTTATGACATTAAAACATAATAGTGTAGGCCTCCCATAAGTTATTGAGTCATGGACTCCACAAGACCACAGAAAGTATCCTGTGGTATCTGACACCAATATATTAGCAGCAGACCTGTAAGTGCAGCACATCCCACAAATACAGTCTGGCATCACATTATTCATCTGAAACATTCACTGCCATTAATGAATATCATTGCCAAGGGGTGTACTTGGTCTGCAATGATGTTAAATAGGTGGCATATGTCAATGTAGCATCCGCATGAATGCATAGACCTAAGGGTTTCCCAGCATGACATTGGACAAAGCCTTTTAGTGAAGGCACCAGCCTCATTTTCTGTTGTACCATGGTCCATTTTTGATGCTCACATGACTATTGTAGAGCCTTTTGGATGTGAACAAGGTCCAGTATGGGCATTCTGTGGCTATGCAGTTCTATATGCATCTCCGATATGCCGTTTGACCTAATCTACTGCTACATCCCCACAAATAATCTCCATTCCTCTCAAGAGCTCCTTTTTTGCTCTGTTCTTCGTTGTTCTTTCCACCTCCATACTCTGTAACTCACTACCACAATACATAAGACTGTCCTCCACAATCACAACCTTCAAGAGGACTCTCTGCTGCAACATATGAATAATTTCTACACTCAGCTGTCTCTATCCCCCTTAGCTCATAGATTGCAATCCCTTGAAGGTAGGGCCCTCTCTCCACCTGTACCAGTTGAGCACCATGTTAGTATCGTCCTTGTTTTTTTGTGTATTATGTGTTTTGTATGTATACATTTACATGGAATCAAAGGTGTTCTAGAATAAATTATAATATGCAGTAAATGCCCAGTGTTCTGACACATTTCTATCATAGCCAACATTAACCTTTTCAGCAATTTGTACTATAGTACTCCCCACATGCAACACTGAGATTTGTATTCCCATGAAGCTGTCACCAATTCATCTGTTGTCTGTTCTGGGATCATTGTTGGTAGGTATTAACTACTAAATACACACGGGGAATATTCTCACCCAGTCGTCTGGCCGTCAGAGCTTCTCAAATGCCTATACTAGTCCATTTTCCCCTGTTACCAACACATCAAGTATTAGGTGACTTGCTTTATAATACAGAGTATCCCACTCCACATGATATATCGTTATGAGATCATTTTCAGTGATTTTAATGTTAAGGGTGACTAGTGTATAGGTATTTTTTTTGATGCCAACATTATTTAAGATTATAAACTTTCACTAAATGGAATAACACCGTATATAAAGACAACTGCATTTTTTTTTAGAATCATTTTTATAGGCAAGTCACATAAGCTTACATTGCGCACATTTGATGCCACCATTTTAAGCCTTTTTATCCAAAGTACAATGCAGATTTTAATGATGGTTTTATTGCAAATAAATGAAATATCCCTTAAATGAATGAAAAATATGGAAATATCCCTCCATGGTTTGATTTTAGAACATAATCACATATGAACACACTCTGAACTTTACCTAACCCACTTGTAAAATAGTGCTAAAAAGAATAAAAATCACAAAAACTAACCTTGGTGTAGTGATGGAGTGGGGACACAAAAGACAATGGCATAGACATACAACAATGCACTTCAAATACTAATCATGGAACCCAGTGCACATACCACTACCCCAGAATTGCCCAAACTTTTGGTTGTTCCTCTGGTCTGCTGCAGATCTTCCCAACTCAACACACACGCGTTGCTCTGTTAGGGAGAGAGAGGAATGCATATAGTGCTCTGCAATGCCAGGAAGACAGAAAGGCATTTCATGCTATGCAAAAAAAGGGGGAGCACAACATGCGCTGCACTTTTCCATCACATACAGTTTTATAACAGGTGGTGCTCACTCCAATCTCCCCCTCCTTCCACCTACTCAATGAGAGCCAACATCAACAAGGTGAATTTCTATGGAAACCTCAGCATGGAGAGAATCTCCCAGGATACAAAGAGAACACGTCAGGTGGGGGAGAGAGAGAAAAATAAATAAGGGGGAGATAAAGCAAAGAGAGGAGGAGGAGGTTGAAAGAGCAGGGAAATGTTTCCTGGTCCCAAATCAATAGGCGCGTTGTACTGAAAATTAGATTTTTTTTTATTTTTTTTTTACTAAAACCCAAAGAGCTAAAAAGTAGGCAAAAAGCAAATATAAACGTCATTCATGGGCAGCCTGCTTGTTCACGACTAGGTAATAACACCACAAAGTATGCTCTGAAGCCGTCATTGAAAGTCACAGCACAGGTAACAGATGTTTGAGTTGTTCTTCAATTTGGAGATTATTATTGCCTACAAACTGACATCACATTTTCTTCATTGTATCATAACTTATAAGCTTTTAATAAGTGTAACAAAGGCAGCGTGCTAGTCTATCAAAGATGTATAAGAATCTCCCAGTTACACAGAATGGAACTGTTGTTAGTACAGGTTAGCTATTTACTCCTCTTAGTACAGAATCTATCTAGAAAAAGGCTTGCAATGAAGCAGGCTGCTTTTATTTCTGGTGCATTTTTCAAGGGAGTCTATCACTGCCCCCAGCTACTTTAAACTGCTCACAGTGCTGTAGATTCTGTTATTAGAATAAAAACGATACCTTTCTTATATTTCAGAGCCCCAGGGATGCAGAGAAAAAGGTCTTTTGTTCTTTATTCAAATAAGAATCTCGGAGTACAGGGGGAGTTTTCTTTTATTACTGAGCACTGCTGCATCATCACTACACACACCCATCCTGCATTCAGCTCATCCCAATGGACAGTAGATTCTGGTACTTTCTTGTGATGAGAATTATTTTGATCTGTGCTGCTATTTGCTGTGGTCGCTCCACTCATGTGAATAATTAAAAATAAAAAATCTGATGGAAATGTCCACAGGGGCATCATTTTTTATTGCACTTTTTTATGGGGCTACAAAACAGTTTGCCAGTATGTATTAATATACTGTGTGGGCTACATTTCTTCTCATACAGTGCATACTGCTATCCCCAATCAGTCTGATGGCTTGTCTGAGTCTTGGATGGGAAGATCAATCTGTGTGTGAGCCTGATTTACTGGTCTGTACAATATGCCGGGAGACGGACTCCTAGTATTATAGTTATTTATGATGCTAGGAGTCCCTGTAGTTTGCTACATAGTGTCCTGTAGTGATAACAGTACAGGGCTGTGTGTAGCAGAGAGGTAGGCACTCCTAGCAACATAAATAATTATAATGCTAGGAGTCCTTTTCCCACCAAAGTGTACAGGCCGGTAAATACAGCTTATATTCTGACAAGGATCTGTTTGGTTGTCAGCTAACAGGTAAAAAATTATCAGGAACAAGTATTCCTGTATACGCTTGTTTCCAATAAATAGTCTGAACAGGACACAGCAGTCTGCAAATAGTTGAGAACTTCAAATAAAAACATATTTTATTTTAGCCCCAAATAGGCGCAATGCATGAATCAAAAATATACCTCTAAAGATATACATAGCCTTTAGAGGGATTCTGTCACTAGAACCCATCAACCAAGCCCCGCAGATAGATTTGAGTCACCTGAATCAAAGAGTGGGAATGGTAACCTCTGTTGAAGAGATATTGTTTTCGTTGATGTATAAATAAGCTATGAGTGTGTCGAAACGTACCTCTGAAGCTAAAGCAAAGAACTCATTGCTCCAAATAGCTCATTTTCACATTGACAAAAAAGGTTAGTCCTTGATAACAGAGGCATCAATTCACAAGGAGAATAGACTGTTAGATAGAACCAGATGACTCTAACCTACCTGCGGGCCTGGGTCGATATACTGTGTTCTGGTGACAGGCTCTCTTTTTCATCCATAAAGTGCTTGTAGAAAATATAGGAATTAACCCAGCAAATGTGCAAGCTGTGGCTTTCTTCTCCAGTACTAAAGATTTACAAAATACTGCAGCAGAAAAAGTTCCTTTGCTATAAAAACCCACTTGGATATGAATGATGAACCCGAAAACCCTTATTTCACAGATACACATGCTACACTCATTGACAAAAACAAGTAATGCAGGCAGAAGTGTTGGATTGCTGCAAAGCTCAGCATACAGATATGTCTCAGGCAGATATATAAATGATTAGAGGTGTGGTCAGATAAGACGCTGGATCTTGCCTCAAGAAGGCATAAAAGTATTTCCCCTGCTGCCCTATAAAAAGACTCTCAGATGCTACTTTTGGGGAGTGTACCTCTTGGGGAGAGATCAATGACTGCAAAAGACATGCTTCTACGACACATTCAAAGGCATGTTTCCCAGTTGGCAGACCTCAAAGCCGAATGTGTAGGCCTAAGGGGGTCCAACTCTTAAGACAAATTCACTTGGATGACACTCGGCCTTCTGTCCCCCACTGATTTCAATAGGGGATTCCATTCCATTGTCAGGGAGCAGGATATAACCTGCTTTATACTGGAATGGAGCATCAGAACCCCATCACAATCATGTGCATGAGACCTTAGAAGTAGCATATCACTGGACTGAAGGAAATAAGATGGTTGCTTCAACAAATTGCCACTATGTAAGCCATCCTGGCATAGCTGTTTTGGAGGTAAAGGGAGCAGTGGTTACGTGAGGCTGCGTGCGCACGTTTCATGTCCATTATCCAGACACAGGTTGCAGCTTCATTATACACCCCAGTCTCTGCCTGTAACATTACCTTGTGCCTAGCCACCCATTATGTATCCTACCATTTACAGCCAGCCCTCACCACCCTGGTTTGCAGTAGTATCATGAACAACCTACTACGGACTGAAACTGTACAGTTTTTAATGATGAATCCAAGTTCTGTTGGTGATCTGGGTTTGAACATGGAGCTCTCGTGGTGAATACTTCAACTGTGCCTTTGCTATGGATTGACACACTGCCACAACTGCTAGCCTGATGAACTTGAGAGCCATCACATATGACTGTCGGTGGTGGTGATACCAGGGATACTAACAGCTTAGTGATACGTGCAGCAATTCCCTGGCCACAAGTACTGCCTCTAATGGCAGGGAATACTTGCATTTTTAGGTCGGGGGCCCATGTAGCGGAAACGCCATGGTTTGGCCATGGCAGAAGTACCCTGGCAATAACCGTAACGTTTAACAGTACTTGCAAAGTAGATGGGATTCTGGCTAATCTGTAGACTTTCTATGAAAAGAACTGTGGAGAAAAACACAATTTTTATTGCACAGCACTTTTTGGCTGCGGCTTGCTACGTGGGCCCTTTCGTTTGATCTCAACAACTCCTTTGTGCATTTTCTTTTTTTGTCAATGAGTATATTTCAAATCAAGCAAAAATAGGTTTATGGTATCACATGATATAACATACCCAATAAAAGGTACCTTGGTATTCCTACTAAGGTCACAAAGTTACTCAAAAGATAAATTTAATCAGAATTAAAGGTTATGTCACATCTTAGGGTTTCTGCTGCTCTTGCTTCAACTTCCAAACATGAACAGGACCAAACATGAACAGTGTGCTTTCTGAATTGCACAATTATATCTAGATTTATCAGGGTTCGAGTTATCAACTTGACCGCTTGTGCTAGATATCAGAGGTGGTCTGAAACCTAGGAAACAAGCTGTAAACATTGTGGACACATATTCAGCTGTACCTGACAGATGGAGCAATATAGTTAAAGGTAGATAAAGTAATGTATTGGGTAAGACACTTCAATTATCTTAGGTTACAAGAGAAGTATGGGTGGTGGGAATACCCCTTGTACTTTTTGGAGTCCACTGACGGCCTATATACAGTAGCCAGCACTTCACAGATCCAAAGAACCAATTGGTGGTTAATTTGCCCAATAGATTGCCACTGATGCCTCCAGATTTGGTTTGCTTACTATTGATACGAATGATATCTTGTTCATTTCCATTGTAATCCTTTATATACACATCCAGGTCTCACTCCAGCTGCAAAGCTTTACAACCACGTGATATACCACAAGTCTGATTATACTGAAAAGCATTGACACTTATTACAGTTGTCTCATTCTTGTCATTGCATATCCATGTAGACGGAAGCCAAATTAGCATGTCTGACTACCACAGACTAAACAGGTCGTATTCCATAATAACTGCTGCTGATATAAGATGAACAATCTGCAGGCCTTGTTCCTACATTGTTATGTGACTGTAGCACTTTAAACAGGTCATTGCTGCCATAAAACATTACAGAATTAACAGTGATAACATGAATCATTTGGAGGTGACATTGTCACTCGCAACATGACAGTAAGCCCTAGATCACTTAAACATGCTTGCTCATGCAGAAAATTGCTGGGATTACAGGTGCCGAAATTGTCAGTGCATTGTAACAGTGTGTAGAGGTCATGTGTCAAGGCAAACCATGTGTCACCTCTAGGAACTCTTGGCTCTCCGATGGGACTTGTAGATTAAACCTTCGTATAAGGTATGGCCTTTTCTGATGATAAAAAGCAGCACTGCACCTTCCCTCACGCCACTCCATTCGCAGAGCATCCACTGAATGGGAACACGCAGGAATTAGTGAGGACAAGTAGATATAACAATAACCATGGGGTAGATAGAAGCTCCCCAACCATATGACCTGGTGCTGGTGGTACTGGCATGCAGTGATATGCAGTTTTATGTGGTGCCGACACTCAGATTGTGAATGGCAGGTGAACTATTCACAAGTAGCAAAGCAGGGTCTTTTGGAGAAGACAGAGATACGTTTAACATAAAGGACAGGTAGAAGAGTTTAAGGACATACATACATAGATAGATTTTCAGACACATATCCAGTCACTCCAACCTATGTAGCTAGGCTACCTGGGACTGTGAATTATATACCATAGATCTAGGTCTATAATGCCCTTGGTACGCTGTTCTCTATAAATACTGTCAGAACTCCTCTAGTATTGTTTGTATTATTCTTATTTAGTGTACATGCCATTTCTGAAAAAAGAACTTTTGACAACACACAACATTAGAAAAATTTGTTTAGTACAAAAAGGAAATGTACACAAGACAGAGAACTTAAATCCCAAATACACATAGTAAATCTGACAAACTCTTGGAAGCAGCGTACAGAAGCAACAGCAGAGTGCAAATGAGTACAATGGACAAATGTGCTTGTGACCTCAACTACTTTAGGAAATTTACAATATAAAACATAACAGAGGAATACTCAAGAGAATCTCGTCTTTACATAGGGTGTGAAAAAGAATATCCTCCATAAGACGTCCATACTGATTTACTATACAAGTTCATGTACATATAACCTAAATACTCGGAAATTCAAAGCCCAAAGAACACTCAAAGGAATTATTTTCGGAAAAGTGAAATCCTAGGTATCCTTGACTATAGAAATGTACAGCCAGGACAAGATGGCGACTTCTTCAAGCGATGTGGAAGGAAAAAAACTTGCATATAATGGGCTTGAAAATAAAGCTCTGACCCATGCAAAATGCTCCAGAGCCGCCACCTCAGCATCTTAGATGTCAAGTACCAATCAGAAACCAGACCCTTGTCTTTCTATGTCGCTGCACGTAAACCAATGACAGTGACAGACCAGCAGCATCCCTCAATAATCTGATTATCTGCCAAGAAATGCTGAGGTAAATACCAGCTAAACTACATGTACCAATACATTAGTCAATTACCTCCTTACCGTCTGCAGTGAAAGGACACGGGTTGGCAGGCCTCAAATTCAGGGTGCTTTAATTTCTGAAGCCAAATACACGGTTCACTATCTGAACTAAACAAGGGCCATCAATAGACTACATAACAGTAACAACCGGGCAATTTCTTCTGTCTGTGTATGTGGTAATATATATCCGTTCTGAGGCTAGTCAGCTGAGACTATCATGCATTTTCCTTCTGCAGTTTAGCTCAGAGCAGATCTGCTTACCTTCAGGTCTAGCGAGAAAGAAGTGGTTAATATTACACCAGAGCTGGCTACATGGATTTGATGACAGAGGTTTTCTGCATTGATTTGATGCACCTTGTTTTTCCTGTTATTTACTTCCTTGACACTCACTTACATATCATTATTGTCACACATTTCTCCAGGTACTTCAAGTTCTGATGTAGAGCCAAGATTTGTAGAAAATCATACCATGACTGTAAGTCTTATTTGCCTAGCCACATTTATATTGTCTCCCTCGCCTCAGCTAACTGGTGTGCTTTATGTTGTGTAACATTTTTAAAGATTACTTTTCTATTTTTACCTTAATTTTTCCAAGATGTAGTAAGGTCCTGGAAACTTGGCATTGCAATGGTGTCCATACACCAGAAAAGGATTGGTGATTTGTCTATTCTATTTGCCGTCTGAAAATTAAATTGTATAAAACCCTGGTCACATAATATGGCAGAAGTGCATACATTTATTCCTAACGCCATCACAGCAGGCTCTAACCATTGCACTTGCTGCAGAACCACGGCATGTAAAACCAGTCACAATGATGTGGTTTCCATAGAAGCACCTCCAGAAGCATTACTAATTGATCTACAATCTAAGTTGCTATTGTTTACCGCTACTCTCAACCTTTCCAGATGCCATTAAATGATGTCATTGTTTTAAAGTGGATTTGTCAGCTGAATATGCTGAAATATGTAAAGGCAGTGTATTACAGCGAAAAGACTGTTATATCAGTATACACAGAAGCCTGCCAATCACCTGGTAAATACAGCGAAACCATTGCTATGATACTACCGTATTCTCAAATCGCTCTTATTAGTCAGACTGTATAATATCATTTGTGCCATTTTGGCTAATAGGAGAGCTAGCCCATATCCCCATTTCTGTAATAATGTACCTTTATATTGATCAGCATATTCAGCTGACAGATTTACTTTCAGTATATAGGGGTAGTCTAGTATCAAGAAGCTACCTCCTTTCCAAAGGAAAAGGATATTTTGCTGATTGGTAGAAGTCTGACCACTGGGACCCCCACTGATCGTAGCGGCAAACCAGTTTGACTGCAGCAACAGGACAGAAATGGGAACCACAGGAGCTAGCCAAAGGATAGTGATTGGTGCTGCAGTGCTTCCCACTGAAATGAATAGAGCAGCGATGTGTATGTTCTACATGTTACCTATTGCAAAACACCCCAGTTCTCATGAACAGTGCTAGTCCCAGTGATAGACTCTTACCAAGCAGCTGTTGCTGAAATATTCCTTTAACAGCTTGAAAATGTACAGTAAAGACATACGATTGCTTACTGTTATCATCATCATGCAATATGGCTTTCCATATTTGATACGCATTTGAACAGCTGGGACAAATAATAAGATGCTAAACCCTGACCTCTCATTATCAGGTTAAAAAAAAAAAAATACATTGTATTCGGAGTTTTTTCATGTTGCACTCTCCATGCACATCTATTGCTACTTGTAATACTCTGCAAGTAGCCCTTAGAAACATTTAGCACCTGAGCTGCCACTATGTACGGTAATTCCCCCTGAATTTGGTTGCATATCTGAGCAGAAAGTAACCAATATCTCTAAATCAGAAAAAAAAATGTATATAAAAGTATTCACAAAGCTACATGTAGCTTAGTGTCATTGCTGGGAGGTAAGGAACGCCCCCTCTGACAGTACAGGGCTATGAACGGGTACTGTCTGGAAGGGTATTCCTCACAGCCCAGCTAGACTGTTAGGGATGCCCTTTTGACGGTGGGCAGAGATTGGTGATGTTATATCTCTCCAGCCCCGGGGCACAGAACGGGAAAGCCGACATTGCGCTGAATTCAGCATGCTGTCAGCTTTCTAGCGGTGTATAAAACTGCATGTGCCTGAGGACATGAAAGGTTCTCTTTAACAGTCTCACAATTTGGCAATAGAAAGACATTTTATTGATTTCAAGGTTTTTATTTTTTAAAGACAGTAAAATACAAAAAAATTATCAATTTGGCAACGCTGTGATCATATGAACCGAGCAAATGAATAGTAATGCAACTGCATTACTTTTTCATTTCTACAGCATTCAAAAATTCCATAGCCGTCCCAGTATATTGTACAGAATAATGGTGCCATTAGGAATAACAATTTGTCCTGCAGAAAACAAGCCCTTATATGGTTCTGTAAATGGAAAAATAAAAAACTTATGGCCGTTGAAAGGAGGGGAAGATTGAAAATGCATAAACTACTAGGTCACTAAGAGGTTAATGCTGCTGTATTACAGTGCTGATTTTCTCAAATGAAAATCTGTGTATTTTGTAATAATATAATGTAATAATAATATCAGTGTGTCTGTTAAACGTAAAGAAATTTTACTCCCCCCAAGGATAAGATAAGATAATTGTTAGCTCGCATAAAGGGTATCTGTGGCGTGGAATACCTTTTGAGGGCTTGAAAGCCATCTGGCAATCTTTGGACACCTACTGCACTTTACAGGGTCTTTGACAGAGGTCCTCCTGCCCCCTTCCATCTCCCTCTCACTCCACGGTAATTCCCCCTTGTCTTTTTTCTACCCCTTTCTTGTGAATGTTGTCTTTTACATTGCTTATTATATTTATACTTTATATCTACTGCATACTGTATTTGTTCAAAAAACCTTTCAATGAAATTTTTCACTCCTTGTTTACTCCCACTTATTTCCATGACAAAATTGATAAGATCTGTCAGGAAATAATTGCCTAATCTACCTGCAGCATTGATCCCCTCACCTACCACACTTCATCCTGTTCATTCTCATCTTTTGAACCAGTTACAGAAGAGGAAGTCTCCCGGCTCCTCTCTTCTTATCACCCTACTACCTGCAGTCTACCTTCTCCAGTCTCTGTCCCCGGCCTTCACTACTTACCTTACTAAAATATTTAACCCCTCTCTCTTTCACTCCTCTTTTAAACTTGCTTTCATTACCCCGCTACTGAAGAAATCCTCCTTTGACCCGTCTTGTGCTGCTATCTATTGACCCGTCTCTAACCTATCCTTCTTCTCCAAAATCTAGGAATGCATCTTAACCCCTTACAATATGGCTTCCGCATTCTGTACTCTACTGAAACGACCCTTACAAGACCCCTCCAATGTTCTACTGACAGCAAAATCTGATGGGTCCTAGGCCCCCTGCTCTTCTCTCGCTACACAAACCAGATTTGGCTTCCGGTACCATATTTATCTTTATAGACTACATATTATTTTTTGTGTATGGTCAACTTAAAGAGAAAAAAAAAGTAAAAAAAAACAAACAAAACATATTTAAAAAGTAAAATAAATATTATATACTGTATATTTAAATACTCACACACCAAGTTTATACACTAAGTTTAGGGTATGCTCACACTGAGTTTTTTTGCAGGTGGATTTTGACGCAGAATCAGCCTCAAAATCCGCCTGCAAAAATGGCTCCCATTGGGAGCCGCTTTCTTTTTTTCCCGCTAGCTAGTAGCAACATGACCTATCTTGCTGTGAAGCCGTGGTATGAGACACACTTCTGTTTAGGCCCATTCATTCGGGCTTAATCAGGAGCGGGATGCTGTGCCAAAAAAAACACACATCGGAAAACTTTTCCGCCGTGTGAACGAGCTCTTACATTACCTGATAATTCTGAATATCTAAAAATAAATAATTTCATATATTTTACTTTAGATACTAGATTATAGGAATTTTACCGTACTTTTACCATATACTGTACATGTATCCACCCAGCTCTGTGGAATTCTGGCTACGTTTGGGAGTAACTGTACAAAATATTCCATAAACTATGCTTACTCTGCTTGTAAGGAATTAATTGTAATCCTTCATAGCATGGCTAAGCAACAAAGCCAAAAAATATTAGCAATCTTTTTTCAAGGAAGCTTTTATGCCTCCAGCTCTTAGCTATTCCCTTACACCATTTATAACTGAAAGCTGAAGATAGCTACTACTGAATAGTATGAAGACATCTACCAAGATACAGATCAAAAAAATAAATCAAATAATTGTTACATTTTTTAGAAGCTTATAGAACTGTGAACTGCAAACTATAGCTTATCCACTGTTTATAAACTACAACTTTGGGCATGCCCTGAAACAAATCACAATGCTCCAAATGCCAGTCAAAATGCCCCTTACCCCGTTAGCACAAGACTTGCAAGCTTCAGAGTATACAGACGGAAGGTAAAGGAATTTTCCCACCAACAACACTCATTCCCTATTCACAAGATCGGTGATAAAAGTCTCGTTGCTTGGGGTATGACCTCTTGGACACCAAGCAATCAGAAATAATGGAGGCTCCAAAATGGCTTGTGAGAATGCAGCGGTGTTGAGTAGGCATGAGAAGTAAAAGAAACAGTGGATTTAAGGACCCTTGTTCTATGATTGTTTTGGGTCCTAGTGGTTGAACGTCCAGCATTCAGACACTTATGCTATATAATCTCTCCACAGGATAGGGGATATTACATTAGAACACTCTATCCTACGTCTGGGACCCACATATATCAGCAGACCCAAGGAGCTCACTGTAGTGCCCAGCACAGCAATGCCCATTCAAATTTGGTTGTACCTGGTATTGCAGCTTATCCCATTCAAGTAAGTGTGGATAAATTACAGTACCAGACGGACACAGCCATAACTGTATGGTTATCATTGTCCTGGTACTTTAGAGAAGGGCTGAAGTAAGGCTCTCCAATTTTGCCTAAAAATAAAATCACTATTTGATTCAAGCTTATGGGTAATTCTTGATTTCACTCCGATTTTCTTGCATTTACTTAACCCCTTCACGACATCCACTGTACTTTTATGGTGAAAGTCAGGTCTTTAAACTCACCAAGACTCCACTGTTCTACACAACAGACACTTTCATGAGTTTGCTCTGGTCATGGCCAATTTTTTATTTTATGACCCCTGATCTCACTCCTGGTGCTTCCCAATTCAAGCCCCACTGCCCCTATACTTGCAGGATGGCTCCTGAGGGGTGGAGTCACAGGAGGCGTCCTGTACCTATTGCAGGCAGAAGTCTTACGAAAGCTCCCAGGCCAGTCACAGATATATAACTATTGAGGCTTGCCTGTAGTTAAGCTAATAAAACCATAACAAAATGTATATACACCCAACTTCTTTCTTTCTGGTGTTCTGTTGAAGTTGTCATTCTCATTGTAAGGGGAGACTTCAACGCTATCTTTCCTATGAAGATGGACAGAGTGTCTTCTAATCCCTCCAAACCTTCCCTAAGTAGACTGGCTACTAACTTGTTCTGTAAATATTCCCCATATGATCTCTGGTTCACTGATCATCTGACAGGTCACTCATTCTAATACTATTCACCTTCTCATGTCACCCAAACATGCATTTTTCAGAAATATCCAGATCTTATGACTACTGATAGGAACGGACATGGTTGTAATATCATCGTGTGACCACGGTCCCGTCTCCGTGTATTTGAAAGTCACACACACCCCATTTCTAATGTGTCACTTAATGAGATATTAGTCAGGCACTCTCAACAAAGAGTCGAGATAGCAATTCCAATGGTACCTTTTTATTGTGATCTGATGCTCTAAGAAATTAAGTGATGGATCGCAATACAATAAAAGGTACCACTACAATTTGTGAGAAGTGTACTAGTTATACAATAACTAATGTTGGTACTGGCAGTCTCCCTTTAATTAAAGAAATATAAGGGAAATCTGGAACAGAAGTTTAAAATAATAGAAGACTATGGAAGAATTTATTAACCCCTCTATGCCAGTTTTTCTGATTAGAAAGGCAGAAATATGGTGCACTTTTGGTGCATAGCCCTTTTTGTGCCTAAGATGCAGCACATTGTTGGTTTGGTTTAGCATTTTTATGAAATTGGGTGGCGACCAAGCTAAGCCAGGGTGGGGACATCTCAAGCCAACAAATTTACTATTACTCACACCAAAAAACTGGTGTGAGTTATCCCTAATATCTGTGCCAGTTCCTGACTGGCTTAAATTTGAATCCTGGCGCACAAGAGAACACAGGCATCATTAAGAGGCTGGAAGCTCGTAACAATTCAGGCCCATCTTGCAAGTTCACCGATGGCTACACAATGAATGTAAGTATAAGCTGTGGAAACATAATGCCACGGTGACATTAAGATTAGCACTTAGCCTGCTCTGACCACAAATTATGAAAAAAAGAGCCGTACTTTAACAATGCCACCTACCTATTCAAGTTAAATTGAATACAGTATCATAACCAAATGCCATTATTATATACCTGCAATGAATTTGAGGTTATAAAAGTCATATTTTAATATTCACCTAAATCTGCTTTTAAGCCAAGGACCAATCTAAAAAAATACACAGTGCACTAATATATATGCTAGTACAATACATAAATGTACAACGTGTGGGCAAGTAACTACTTTGCTTAAAAGGTAGCATTTTCACAGTAAAAACCTGGGTAAAATCAATAAATATTAGTACAAATTCCGAGTGGCATGCCAGTATATCTTTTCGTCTGTTGCATGTGCCACACGGTCTGCATAGAACTGCAGATGAAAAATAGAGCATTACAAGTTAAGGAGAAAACATTGTCATTTCAAATTTGTTTGTTTTTACTATTGTGTATACAGCTGAATAGGGAACATTTTCCTAATATACGTCATTAACTGATAGAGATTCCTTTTATTACTTAGCATAGCATTACTGTAATAGGCCACTACATGGGAGAGTCCATTCAGTATACAGTGTGTACTATAGACGTGGCGTCGTGCTAGGATTACTTGTACAGAAAGAATCCTTATCCTGCTTTTACTGTCCCTGCTCTCTTTCTACCGGTTTAGAGTGCCCATAAAACCTAATCTAACTTCATGTCCCTGCCTATATTTGCTGACCAATATATCGCTCTGCTAAGGCCTACTACTATCTTGCTTTACAAGTGTGTCCCTCTCACATGTAGCTGACAGGACCGTGCTGAGAGATTGGAGCGGGGCTTAGCAAAGCAATTTATCAGTCAGCAAATACAGGCAGTTTATGCAGGGGCATGAAATAAAGTTAGTTCGGGTTTTATTAGCATTACAAACTGATAGAAAGTAAGCGGGGAGTGTAGAGTTAGGCCAAGGAGTCTGCTCCTGGAGGAAGGAGAAACTTTAAAGCTAGTTTCTCAATTAAAGTAATCAGATTTAGTATAAAGTATAAATGAATAAAGTATAAGAAAAATGATCCCCACACATCCCTCTACACAACAGTATAAAACATACCGTACAACAGGACAGTTACATTAAAGGGGTTTTCTTAATAAATAAGAAAATTCTGGATTATTAGCTGGAGATCCGCTGTTCATCTTTTGCATAAGAGCAGAGTGGCTGCAAAGAGAATCTCTTTCACTCTGGAGGACATTTCTTGTTCTGCATTACACAGACAACTTATTGATTTGAATGGCACTGTGTAATGTTTAAAGGGACTCTATCATACAGAAAACTGATTTTGAGCTAAGCATATGCCTGAAGTGAATAGCCTTTAAAAAGGGGCTATTCAGGTGCTGCCTCCAGTTCTTCCAAAGACCCCCCCCTTCCTGTTTTTAGTAATAATGGGTAAATACTATATGCTAATGAGGCTCACCGAGCACCCTGGGCATTCCCCAGGACCAGTGAGCATCCCCTGTGTCATACCTCTATAACACCCCTCTGTTGCTTGCAATCCAAAAGACCCCTCCACCACACTTGCTGTACCGCCTATATCTTTTGTTTTCTCACTCCTGGCGGTTGAAATTGTGTGCTTGCGCAATAACGCTCCGTTCTGAGTGGTACTGCGCATGCCCGAGCACCATTTTCTTGTAGACCGTGCAGTCTTTTGGAGTGCAAGCAACAGAGGGGGCCTTACAGAGGTATGACGTGGGGGGTGCTTGCTGGCTCCGGGGAACGCCCAGGGTGCTCGGTGAGCCTCATTAGTATATAGTATTTACCCATTTTTACTAAAAACGGGGGGGAGGGACTTTGGAAGAACTGGAGGCAGCACCTGGATAGCCTTTTAAAAGGCTATTCAGGCATATGCTTAGCTCAAAATCAGTTTTCTAAATTATAGACTCCCTTTAATATCCCCTGTAATGGTGCCGCAGGTAAAGGGAACACTTACTGTCAGGTTTCCCCTCATATAACAGCCGATTAATGTGGATTCCAACAAGGGGACATTTTGTGATAAGCTTATTGCCAAGGGACACTTCTAAGTTCAAAATGGACAACCCTCTTAACATTATTTGGGCCTTAGGACTTGCTTGATTACATATAAATACCAACAACACATAGCATTGAGCTGCCCTATTTTAGACTGGGGCCCTACATAGCGTAAATACCGCGGCTAAATCACACACTGTGAAAAAATATCTGCAGTGGATATAGTACCAGTTATACCTATGAAAACCCAAGCAGTTTCCCTATAGGTATAATGGAAGCACAAAGTCGGCAAAGGAAACCTCTGTGGACTTTCTCTAAGGCCGGTTGCAGATGACCTTGCTGCAACCGTCCGGCTGCAAATTAAAAGCACAGCGGTACACGAGGGACATGGGGATGTCCCCGTGTGCCGCCTGTGCTTCCGAGACTCCTTTCATTTAAAGAATAGGAGCCATGAAAGCATGGCATGATAAATAGGACAGAAACAGGACCTGTCCTATCTGATGTGGTCCGGACTGTCGGCCCGCAAACGGGACCATGAAAATCACAGTAATGTTTACAGGCCCATAAAATAGAATGGGTCAGTGTGAGCCACACTATGGTCATCTGCAAGGGGCATAAAGGAGCTCTGCGGGGAAAAAAATCACAGTTTTTCTGCAGCTTTTTTTTTTTTTTTGCTATGGCCTGGTACATAGGGCCTTAGTCTTAAGCAGTGTTATTCTACATTTATATTTTCTATATGGATGTGACCCATGGCTCACAGAAAATGTGTTCTTAAATATTGAGCACAATGTTTTACATTTAATACATCACACGCTAGAATTACTTTTCAAATAGAGCAGAAATACACGCCGCTTTAGTTACTATAGTAATACAGAATTTTTCTGCATAGACCCACAAAGGATAAATTTAGATTCTATAACATATTTACTGCATTCTCTAAACACGAGGAATATTTGCATCTAATATATCACCACATAACCATGCTAATCCTAAAGTCCTAAAAATCACAAGTTTGGAATGTGCTGCTCAGCAGTAGACAGATACACAAAATTAAAGTAACATTGGTGCATAAGTTAATATGTAATATCATTATATATCTTCATATATATATTTATATTCATATATATTCATTTATATTCATATATATTTATTAATTTTTTTAATTTCATTCCAATTCTATTCAGTAAAGTCAATTGCGTGACTTCACTCTGACCAGCTGGCAGCTCCAGGAATTACTATACAAATTAGGGCTCATTCATGTTGAACATACCTGACTTTTGGTCCTTGTCTGCTACTAAAATGCACCCCTCCCATATGACCCGCATTCTTACTCCACCCAGCTAATAATTCTCTTCAATCCCAGCATGAGGTTCCACACCGTCAAGGATGAGGCATTTAGTTAGGCAGCCTGGCAATAGGGGAGCAGCATCCAAATTTATGTCTATGTGGGAACACAAAGTATACTGTTGATGCCATCAAGGAGGCTATGAGAATGATCCAACATAGTGGGGGATCGGAGAGTGCAGCAGCTCCTACAAAAACGATTTAGGTACACCATAAAGAATGTTCAAATAAGTTACTGGTATAATAGAAAAGCAGGTCATGATAATGCAATATAAAAAAAAAAGAAAGAAAAAAACACAACAATAATTTCAGTAAAATGTTAAGCTTTCTATCCTCTGCGAGTAATTGTTATGGAGTGTGGAGTAATGAATAAGGCATCCAGTCATGCCTGGGCCACTGTTGGTATAACTCAAAGCTGGCAGCTGGAGACACCAGTTATACTAAACTGCAGATGTCTGTCTGTTTCATTCTCATGGGTTAGGAATCATGGTGATTACAATGTCAAGTATTGTGTTCCTATTTTCTCTTACCAGTAAATCCCCATGGTGTTGTAAGACTTTGTATGTGACCAGAGTTACAGACAGAACATAATAGGCAGTTATAAATTACTGGTGGGATTGGCAGTGTTGCACATCCACCCTACACTAAGTCTGTGATATCAGTGATGAAATTCAGTTTGCTGTTTCATCTGTTACTTCCCATGTGTGCCCTTGGAGGCCCTTTGTATTGGATATACTCTCCTAAGACTCAAAGCCCCAGACTCCAGAGTGGAACGCAGCCAAAAGTCTTCACTGGTTTGTTGTGTTGACAACCACTTCATCATGCTCTTAGCTGCGAATGGAAGTCCATCAATAAGGAGTGATGAAAGTATGTCACACAGCACAGGTTGCCTACCAACCCTCATTTCTACCAAGAAAACATGGAAAGCACACCAAGGCCAGTGGACCAAAATATTCAATATGTTCGTTTAGTAACTGTAAGGATTACTTTTCATATTTCTCCAGTACGTCTGCGGATCCCAGCAGTCCTCTGATACATTTATCTAGCCCTGGCTAATATCAATATATCGATTCTGAATAGCCTGACAATGTTCACAGAAACCATAGTCTAATACAGAGTACTACTTTCGGCTTTTAATGTACATACAATTCACATCATGTTTCCAGGGACTGCTAGGTCACACCTTGTTAGGTATAAAGGTGCATGAACACCTTCAACAGTTGTTGGTTCTGGAAACTCACTTTCACCATCAAGGATGAATGCCTCTTTAATAGAGAGAGGGGACTTAGGTACTTCCATTGATTGATTCTGTCCTTTGTTTTCATCTGCCCTTGGGGGAATAGCTGGGACACCACCACATGCATTAAATATTTGGTCAACTCCACCTAATGGTAAGTTCACACGGGGTCACAAGACGGCTCCCATTGGTCAGTCAGGATTTTGGGCGCTCCTGGGCTATGTGAGTAGGTGTTGTGTTACTAAACAAAAGTGTGCACCTGTGCACTGGTGATGGACCTGTAAGTGGTTGAATGTCACGGTTCCTTGGACTGTAGATGAAGGAATGGAACAGGGATGTTTGCATATGACTGTGCGTGAACATGTGCACTTGTAGTAACTATGTAAGTTGATGAGATGACACAGTGTAATAGGTGTCGTAGTTACACATTTATTTTTTACTTCGAATTTTCCAACGATCTCATGTGGGCCAGTCAGAGATAGAGGGCCGGATGTGGCTCGTGGGCCGTACAATACCTAAGTCTGCAATAGCCACATCAGTATTCTGCCCACTAGCAACAGCAGAAAAACTCACCTCCCCCAATCTTCCTCTCACAAACAACAACCATATGCTGGCAGGAAGCTATATTAATTGGCTACTAAGAATTTCTTAGACTGCATTCACAAACACAATAAAAGATAAATAAAATCGCATGTGCTCGCTAAAAGGGCACATGTTTTGCCTTAAGAGCAATAAGAACTGATTAAAAAGCAAAAACATATGCCCTTTAAATCCCTGCATTTTTACATGCATTTTTTCCCATTGGGTTTTAAATGCATTTGAAAACTATAAAAACCACACCATGATAAATGAGGCCTTAATGCAATCTCTTTTATTAGAGAGTAAAGCAGCTCTGTCATCAGTAGGATGCTGGCAGTGACAGCCCTGGCAGTAAGTCCAGGTTTACAAAGTTAGGGTGCATTCAGACTACGTAACGCCGGGCGTGTATGAGAGCCGTACACGCCGGCATTACGGCAGACTGCCGAACACTTCCCATTCACTTCAATGGGAGCGCTCGTAAACGCCGCTGTTACGAGCGCTCCCATTGAAGTGAATGGGAAGTGTTCGGCAGTCTGCCGTAATGCCGGCGTGTACGGCTCTCATACACGCCCGGCGTTACGTAGTCTGAATGCACCCTTAGGGTGCTATTCTTCATGGTGACTGGACTTTATCTAGTTAGCTTCTACTTAGGAATTGACTTATCCAGCTTAAAATGAAAGTAGAAAACACTGCCATTGTTATTATTTTTCAAAATGTAACAAAAAAAAAGTTGCAAACTACCTTTCATGGGGCAAAACGTAAAATACAATAACAAAAATGTCCTGTTTTTGTATTAAAAATATCCTGTAATTGGTAGCAAGAGAAACTGTACAGTGATTAGCAGCTTTGCAATTTATTGCTTGCAAAGAGACTGAACAATTGCCTGCTGAGAATAGGACGTAAACCTTGCAGCAATTCTAACTTCTAATATCTATAGTGTTATTCATGTGTGGTTGGAATACACGTCACTCCACTTTAGATTATGGTGCTTGAGTGCTCCACTTCTTGTAAAATACGGTAATTCAAAAACCTGGAAATACAGAGAAGTTTATGCAAAATTTGGCTTTTAGTTTATTATGTATAATCCATAAGTGTAACGTTTTGGTCTCACACAGATGACCTTCGTTACACATTATAACAAAATAATGTACATGAGTAAATAATACAGGATCTGTACAGCGTACTACAACTGCAAGTATGCCCCAAAAAGCAGGTGTATATACAAATAAATGTGAAGAATATAGTATAATCGTGTAGGGTATTAGGGAGAATAAAGAGATATTCTGGCATGTATTCTATAGTGAATTAAAAAAAGGAAAGAATGGTATCAATTAGCAACACGGCAAAGTGTTCTATAATGGTGAATATACAGTAGAATAAACATCATAGATATACTGGAATCATCGATATACAAGGCATTATGCAACATTGCAGCACCTGAAAGAACCCTATGAGCGGTGTCCAAGTTTTTATGAGACTGTCTTCCATACAGATAATGCCACAATTTGCCCGAGGAGGAAGTACCATGTAAAAAATCATGGCGTTTTACATTCAAAGCAAAGTGGGTGGGATTCTAGTGAATCCAGTGGCCACTTTGCAGTAAAATCTGCGCTGAGGACACGGCACGATATCCAAAACCAGCACGGTTTTGGAAATCACAGCATGTCAATTATACCTATGAAAACGCTGGCGGTCTCCCCATTGTGATTGAAGCAGAAAGTCTGTAGAGGAAACCTCTGTGAACTTTTTGTCTAAAGTGTTGCAGTAAGCCCGATGATGCGTTGTCCCCGAGGTTTTTCCCACAGAGCTTTTTTGCATTGCCTTTTTTGCTGCAGATTTTGCTGCGGTTTTTGAGCCAAAGCGAGGAGTAGATTGAGCAGAAAGTATCAATGTAAGAACTTCCTATATATTTCCCATTCCTTTTGTAGCCATTCATGGCTTCGGATCAAAAATGCAACAAAAATTGCAATAAAACAAGCTGCACTTCCATAATGTGGGACTTTACCCAAGGTATTATACAATGTGAAAAACAGAACTAGAGTGCACAAAGGAAATAAGGAGTAAACAACCAGAGATGCAGAGAACTTTTTCCATGTTTTAATTGTATACCATTCCACTCTTATTGAATTCACAATAGAATGCATACCCAAATACCTCTTTATTCTCCCTAATACCTCACACAATTGTACTATATTTTTCACATTTATTTATACATACACCTGCTTTTTTGGGATACTTGAGGTAGTACATTAATTTTGTCAAGCAGATTATTATGTTGTAGATATGACAAAGGTCATCTGTACGAGACCAAAATGTACCACTTAAAAGCAGATTATTACATAAACTTTTCTGGGAGTGCCAAGTTTCTACATTATTATATATATTATTATATAGTGTTATTTATATATGATTGTAACTTATTAAAAAATTCAAGTATACAGGGAGAAATCTTACTGTACAGATCAATTAAATTTTCTTTTTATAGTAATTTATAAATTAATTACAAAAAGTATTCTTTCAAAAAGGCCTTAAAGGGATTCTATCATTAAAATCACATTTTTTGTCGATCACACGTCAGGAATAGCCTTAAGAAAGGCTTTTCTTCTCCTACCTTTAGATGTCTTCTCCGCGCTGCTGTTCGGTAGAAATCCCGGTTTTCGTCTGTATGCAAATGAGTTCTCTTGTAGCACTGGGGGCGGGCCCCAGCATTCAAACAGCACTGGGGGGGTCCCCAGTGCTGCGAGAGAAATCTCCAGCACCGCCTCCATCTTCTTCAGGAACGGCCTCTCTGCGTGACTTCTTCTGGAGCTGGGTTCAAACTTCTAGGCCTCGGGCAGAGCCAACTGCACATGCCTGCGGCGACAAGAAAAACAGCCGCTTACACAGCTGTTTTCACAGTTTTTTTCTTGTGGCCTGTGGGCATGCGTGTCGGCTCTGTCCGAGGCCTAGAAGTTTGAACCCAGCTCCAGAAGAAGTCACGCAGAGAGGATGTTCCTGAAGAAGATGGAGGCGGTGCTGGAGATTTCTCTCGCAGCATTGGGTATACTCCTAGTGATATTTGAACAGTGGGGCCCACCCCCAGTGCTGCGAGAGAACTCATTTGCATACAGACGAAAACCAGGACTTCTACCGAACAGTGGCACGGAGAAGATATCTAAAGTTAGGAGAATAAGGCTAGAAAAAGAAAAGAAAATCGACAAAAAAATGTGATTTTAATGATAGAATCCCTTTAAAAGATGGGCATTAGCTAACGGTTATCTGCTGTAACACACCAGCTCAGCCCTGTAAGTCTTGCTTGCTGCTGATCTAAAGAGAGCCTCTCCTTTAACTACATATATACAGATCTCTCTATATATATTACAAAGATGAATAAATTTTAAGAAAACCATAAAAAAAAAAAAATGTCAAAAAGGAGTTAAAGGAAATCCCTTGATGCAGTTATCCAGTGTAGATATTTGTTATTAGCGTCTAGGGCTTGGTTAAAAGGGTTTTTTCGGTTAAAATTATTAGTAACTTATTCTAAGGTAGATCATCAATATTAGATTGGTGAGGATCCAACACATGCCCTCCCCCACAATCGGCTATTCTCAGCAGCTCTTAGGCTCTGTTTTCACGGAGTAATGCCCTGCTCATTTAGACCCGTATACACGTGTCAGAGCGAGGTGCTTAAAAACAGATCCGATTGATTTCAATGGGTGCCGGCATACGCGCGCTACACATTGAAATCAATGGGAGGCTTTGTGAGAACAGAGCCTTAAACAGAGAACGGAGCAGGAAGCAGACAGATATTCTCTCTGTGTAGTGAATGAACTGAGTCACTGCAGATTCGCTGTTATCCAAGTGAACAGGAGCTGATCTGCGGTAACCTGGTCTGGACACCACACAGAGAACTGAGCTGCCTCCTGCACCATTCCCTGTGTATCAGCTGCTAAGAACAACCAATCAATGGGGAGACAGAACCACACAGATCTAATATTGATGACCTAATCTTATGATGGGTTATCAATAATTTTAGCCTGGAAAGCACATTTAACCCCTTTGTGACTCCCTGCCTTCCAAACCCCATAACTTTGTTATTTTTCCATTCACAGAGCCATATGGCTTAATGTTTGCAGGCCAAATTATACTTTGTAATGGTACCATTTAATATTCCATACAATGTACTGGGAAGCTGGAAATAAATTCAGAATGGGGTGCAATTGGAGAAAAACTGCATTTGTGCAACTTTTTTACAGGTTTTGTTTTTATGATATTGACTGTGCAGCTACAATGACATGTCAACTGTATTTTATGGGTTGGCATGATTACAGTGATACCAAATTTATGTAGTTAATTTAATATTTTTAACTGGTTTCCAAAACTCCAAAAATTAAAAAAAAAATTCTTGGAGTCGCCATATTCTGATGCCAGTAACTTTTTTATACTTCTGTGTATGGAGAGACATAAGGAGTCTTTTTTTTTACACAGTTAGATGTACTTTCAATATATACTAATTTGGGGAATTTATCACTTTTTATCCAATTTTTATGGAAGGTGAAACCACGAAATAACAGCAGTTTGGCCTTTGCAAAAGAACTTGAACCCCAGGTGGTCTGATCACTAATACAATGCATCGTAATGCTAATGCACTGCAAAATAGCAGTGCTTGTATTACAGGCTGCATAGAACAGACTGTAATACAACTCTATGCCAGACAAGCCTGGGGGACTTCTATAAGTTCCCAGCTGTAATGGCAATGGATCGCTGACCCTGGATCTCATTCCAGGGGCTGGCGATCCACCCCAGCTGGGGAGGTTAAAGGGCTTTTCTCAGCTATTCTACTGTCTCCTCTCCCCTCCACTTCCTGGTATTCAGCTCATCCAAGCTCCTGCTTGCTGTAAACAGCAATTATCTGGATTTATGTACACAGATAACAGACACTGCTCCAGGAAGCTTTACCAGCACTTATCAAGGCTCAGTAACTGAAAACAGTAGGTATAGAGAGGTGTGAGAGAGTGAAGGGTGTGGTCTGGGAAGACAGGTATGTCCCAGCCAGGCAGCTAAAGGGTGTTTGGTAAAGACTCACACCAGGGAAGTCAGCTGACTAATCAGGCCCTAATAACAGTATGAGTGTGAAGACTAGCAGGGTGGCACCACACTGACAGAGCTGACCTGTCCAGACCGGACCTCCAAAGCAGGTACTGTGCCACCCGTTGTTGTTGCCAAGGTGGGAGACTGATTGCCAGTCTCCTGTATAGTCAGGGAAAAGTTTCCTTACGTTTAAGTTAGTTTTCTCAGCCGAGAAAGGTTTTTTTGTTTTGTTTATCCTGTGGCTTTGCAAAAGCAGTGTATGCGTTACATGTGAATAAAGCCTGAACTTGTATGCAATCCAGTGTCTGTGTCCCTGTTTCCTGCACTGCTACAAGCATCTACCTGAGCGGTTCCCCACAGAGGGAAAAAAAGAGACTATGTGTGTGAGATATATATCTATGTATATAGGCAGGAGCAGGGACTGAGTCATCATTCTGACCTGTAGCAGGTCTGTAACCTAGGCAACCAGCTGTAAACACTGAGCAGAAAGATTTAGTTGTATCTCGCAAACAGAACAAGATGGATAAAGCAATGTACTGGGTAAAACACTACCCTTAGCTTCAGCTACAAGTCTGAATATGATCCTTGAGATGAGAATACCCCTTTAATTCTCTGATCATGAGCACTGTCGGGCCTCTGCTGTATAACCCAAAGTTTGTTCCCCACACCGCAACTATTGACTTATGAAAAAAATAAAGATGTCTCATATCATCAGGGAGGCTGCTTAGAAACACAGGTGATGATTAAAATGTAGTCTGTATACATTCATGTAAAAGAAAATGAATATTGCATATGAGAATATAAAGGCTATGCAGTGCAATAAGGGAATGAACTGTGATGGCTGCATTTCCATGGCACAGACCTTCAATACTAATAATAATAACCACAGTCAGGTTGTCTTGCTCATGCCTGTAGCCATTAATTGACCAGCTGCTCTCAAAGCTCTTCCATAGCCACAGAGGTCTATGTGACAGGAAGTGACAGTGCCAAGCAATGTAGGATGGATAAAAATAATATGGGCAGGTCGCACTGTACTTGCTGTGATATAATATATTTGCATGACATGCTAGTCAGCCCACTTGTGAACACCAAAAAAAATGTTCAGTGTGTTTAAGTAGTGCAAATGGTTATAGTGCATTGAGTCTGTACTTATTAACGTGCATATACTATAATGTATACAAAGAAAGTGCCAAATTATTGCAGCGACCCTTTAATATGAGTCTCCAGTTTTTTTCTTTTAGAGATGCAAGACAGTTCTTGAAACAGATTCATAATTTGCTATTGCTGATGTTATTACCCATTCTATTACCCTGTACCTACTGTATGCCTATTTCCTGCTTCTGCAACACACAGCAGCACTATTACTGAAATGGACCTTTAACTCTTTAACCCCTTCCCATCGGTGGAATTTTTTCGATTTTCATTTTTTGACCTCTTCCAAACCCCATAACTTTTTTATTTTTCCATTCACAGAGCCATATGAGGGCTTATTGTTTACAGGACAAATTGTTCTTCATTATGACACTATTTGTTAACCTGTACAATGTAATGCGAAGCTGTAAAAAAAATTCAGAATAGGGTAGAATTAGAGAAAAAGTGTATTTGTGTACTTTCTTACGTGCTTCATTTTTACGGCGTTCACTATGCAGCCTAAAGGACATGTCCCCTGTATTCTATTAGTTTATTTTATTAGGTATTCACCAGTATGGCTGGGGCAGTCATGTGATCGCCACAGGCACATTTTCTGATTATCTGGTGACGTTCCATTTCCCTGTTTCTGGAAGCGTAAAGTCACAAATACTACCCCATCCCATCATACTTACCTGTCTTCCTGTCCTGCACAATAAAAATGGAGTGCTGGCTACAGTACAATTCCGGGATTCCGGCTCTATTGTGCACGCAACGGCAGACATCAAAGAAGAAGAGTAGCCCCACAGAAGGAAGTCATCTCCCGTGCCCAGAAGATCTGGACAGGAAGACAAGTAAGTATGATGGGGTTGGGGGGGGCTGTTAAATAGTAACGGCTAGTAGCTAGTAGATGGCTAGGGAGACAGGGATAGGGGTGTAAGGGAGTGAGAGAGGGAGGGAAAGGGAGTGAGAGGGAAGTAGTGTGAGTCAGCTTGTGCAATGCATCATAGCAGTTGTAGGATAAAAGCACAGGGATCTACATCATGTAATCAAATACAGAGGATGCCAGGATCTCACAGAGAAACCCAGACATCACTCTAAACATTGCTAAATTAGGGTGCACTTTTTAACCCATTAATAGCACTAACAGACCTTTTTAAAGATTTTTTTTTCCCGGAAAACCCCTTGGTCGCTAAGGTTAAATGTGATTCTATGTCAAAATATAATGCACATTAAAGAGGACCTTTCATGTCCTTGCACATGCAGTTTTACATACCGCTAGAAAGCTGACAGTGCTCTGAACTCGGCGCACAGTCGGCTTTCCCATTATGGGCCCTGGTGGAAGAGCTGTCAGGAGTGCCCTTCTGACGGTGAACAGCTATCGGTAAATGCATTGATAGCTCTTCCACCGGGGAACATAACAGGAAAGCCGATGGTAAATATGGTATCATTGTAATCATGATGACCCTCTAGAAAATGCTGCCATGTCATTTTTAAACAGGACCTTTCATCACTTAGGGCACATGTGTTTTTATACACCGCTAGAAAGCCGACAGTGCGCTGAATTCAGTGCACTGTCCGCTTTCACAATCTGTGCCCCAGGTGAAGCGCTATTGGTGCCAGTACCAGAGCTCTTCACCGTTAGAAGGGCGTTCCTGACAGTCTGTTAGGAACGCCCTTCTTCACAGTAGTGCCTATTGCGCTGTACTGTGAGAGCGGGAGGAACGCCTCCCCTAGTACTCGTCTATGGATGAGCACTATCAGTAGGAGTCCAATTAAAAAACAAAAATAAATATGTATACTTCGCGCTGTGATGATCCACAGACAGACAGATGATCTGTCATTTGACAGCCAAATGAGTTATATTGAGAAGTAACAGTAGGAGAAACTTAAATATTTTGGGGTTGTTTTTTTTTTTCTTCTTGTTTTTTTTTTAAAGATTTTTTTTGTTTCTTTAGAATATTATGGATTCTGCATTAACCCTTTCCCTACATACCCCATCCTATTGCAGTAGATGCCAGGTACTTAAAGGGGCTCTATCATTGGGAAAAGTCATTTTTAACTAATCACATCCTTGCTGATTAGCCTCTCGGTGCATCCCGCAATTCTCATTGTGCACCCTCTGCCTATTCTTTCCTATGTATGTGTACAGCACAGGCTGCTGCTGCTGACTTCCTGCTTCCTGTTTGCACACACAGATAGGAGAGTATAGCAGAGATAGTTTCCAGTGCTGCTGGGAACTTCCTGTGCTGGCTGGAAGCTAATTAGCATATGAATAAAATCGGGCTCATTCAAAAACCACTGAGGCAATCTACATACTAAAGGTGGGTGTGGAATAGCATTTCTAAAGGCTATGCAAGGATGTGATTGGTTAAAAATGACTTTTCCCAATGATATAGCCCCTTTAAATATTGCAAGAGCTAAGTGGCCACTACAATGCTAATGACCATGATCAGTTTTTTAATCAAAGCTGGACAAGGTGCCATTTTGGGAAACATCAACAGTGCCCAGAAGGAGATCCCTTGCCATGACAACTGAGAGGCTACTGAAGGCTCCCAGGCTTGTCTGGCATATACCACTATTACAGGCTGCTCTATGTAGCCTGTAATAGAAGTGCTGGTAAATTGCAATTCATTAACATTTTAATGTATGGCATTAGTGATCAGACTCCCTGTGGTTCAAGACCCTATGGAATCTACTAATTACAGTTTAAAAAAAGAATAATTAAAAATTTGAATGACTCCCCTTTCCCTAGAACACATATAAAAGTACTTAAATACTGTGAAACACTTACACTTACCTAATACTTATTTATTAGGTATCCCTGTGTCCAAAAACACCCAGTCTAAAAACTTATAAAAATATTTTTCCCACATGGTGAATGCCTAGTTGCAGTTTTGCCTATGATTCTGCCCATGTTTCTGGTGTAAACGGTTATAAATTTAGCAGGTCAAACCTAAAAAAAGTTGTTTTATATTTCTGCAAAACCACATTTTGCACAAAAAAATTCAAACTTTTTATGTCTTGTAAGCCAGAAAACTGGCAAACAAGGTACAATAAATCTGGGAGTATATACATTCTTGTCCATTTGGCAGCAGATCCAACAAGGAGTCTCCATTCTGCTCCCCAATCTTTGTTGACATTCTGAGACCTACGCCGGAAGAAGAGGATGAAGAGAACGTTCCTGATGAAGATGGAGGCAGCGCTGGAGAGTTCTCTCGCAGCATTGGGGATGCCCCCAGTGCTGTTTGAGCGCTAGGGCCCGCCCCCTGTGCTGCGAGAGAACTAATTTGCATACCGACAAGAACTGGGATTCCTACGGAACGGCAGCACGGAGAAGACAAGGAAAGGTAAGAGACAAATAGCCTTTCTTAATATAACAAATATGACAAAATAGGGTTCAGCAAACAGTATACAGTGACACTCAGATGGAGGGAGTATAAACCTAGAAATTTATGAATAATTTGATGACAACTACCAGTTGAAGGCGTGTCCCTAAAAAGTCTAACACCCTCTAATCAGTGATGACAGAGTCAGACTATGTAAAGACACACCCACTTGACCAGGGAAAATGTAACTCCCAGTTGGCAACTTTTTCATAAATGTCTAGTAGTAATTAAAGAGGTCTGGCACATCAATGAGTTCTAAGAAAAGATGCTCCAGAATTGGTACATTTTGGGGAATGAAACAATCTACTGAAACTCACGTCAGGAGAGTTGACAGGTCCTCTTTAAACTATACTTGAACACGGAGCATAAATGTGAAGCAGACTTTATCTGCAAAACCTCTCGTTTAACCTTAACACTATGCTACAGCTCTCCAAGCAATACAGTGCAGAAAAAACTGCAGAAATCCTTGCAAATTAGCATGCTAGCCTGCAACATCAAGAAGAATCCGTGTTCACAGACGCACTGCACACCATACACCTTATATACAGATCTCTAGCATCATTATTCAGAAGCACTGCACAAAGCTGTACAAATAAAACAACTCCATGCAGAGGTGCAGTTGACAAATCCGAACCATACTGAAAATTCCACAGCAGCTTCCTATAGAATATGACATACAAATCTTCAAAACACAATATATACTGTAAGAATGCTGCAAACAAGAATGATAATTTTATTTATACATTAGAATCAATAAAAATACAGCAGAATCAGCAAGATAGATGCCAGCAAAATAATATAGACGCATTGCACACATTACAGCACCATGGACTGCAGCAACTTGAGAGTGCAGAGCCTCCTAACAGACTACGGACATGTATCTCGGGCTATTAGAAATGTACTTCTATAATAACCAAAAGTTGCCCATGTATAATAAAATACTACATAAGACTTGGCAATGTATACACATTTTAAAGAGGACCTTTCACCACTTTTGGGCACATGCAGTGTTATATACTGCCGGAAAGCTGACAGTGCGCTGAGTTCAGCACACTGTCGGCTTTCCCGATCTGTGCCCGGTGTAAAGAGCTTACGGTGCCGGTACCGTAGTGCTCTATGGTCAGAAGGGCGTTTCTGACCATTAGCCAGAGACGTCCTTCTGCCTCGCGGCGCCTATCGCGCTGTGCTGTGGAGCGGGGAGGAACGCCCCCTCCCTCTGCTCACACCGCTCGTCCATAGACGAGCATTATCAGGAGCGGGAGGGGGTAGTTCTTCCCCGCTCCACAGCACAGCGCGATTGGCGCCGCGAGGCAGAAGGACGTCTCTGGCTAACTGTCAGAAACGCCCTTCTGACCATAGAGCACTACGGTACCGGCACCGTAAGCTCTTTACACCGGGCACAGATCGGGAAAGCCGACAGTGCGCTGAATTCAGCGCACTGTCAGCTTTCCAGCAGTATATAACACTGCATGTGCCCAAAAGTGGTGAAAGGTCCTCTTTAAAGGGATTGTCGAGGATTTAACTTTTTTTTTAAAGCAATATAGATAACTAAACTAACTTGGTAAATCGCCCTGCTGAACAACCCCGCTTTAGTGATCTGGCCAGTTAACTACCTGCAAGTGGCGACATATTGACCATATGCATGTGAATACAGCAGCCAGTGGTAGCATGCCAACCATTACCTCTCAGAAATGGAATAGACAGCATCTGTCACACACTTAGGGTTGGCATATCATCACTGCAGGCCAATCACAAAGATGGATGGAGCCACTGTAATGGTGGTGCTGATGTATCCAGAGGTTTTGTAATGTCCTTCACAAATCATATGGCAGTGAGCAGTAGAAACCAATAGAGAAGCCATCTTAGAAAATAATTGTGTCTAGACGTAGATTTATTTCTATTGGGAGTTGTTGGCGACAGATTTTATTATTTCAAACAGAATTTAAATTCAAATGTTCATTCATATAAGGTAAGGATATTCAGTACTCGGATGCACATTGTGGTGCGCGTCTAGGGGGTGACAGCCTCAAATAAATCCAAAGAGTAGAAACGGACTGACACTCACTTGTAGATGCAAGGAAAGAATATGCAAATCTGTCTCCCAAGATGTAAACAGGGAGACAGTGCCTCTGTTATGCTGCCCTCTATGGGAAGCACCCTGAACATCATGCCCGACTTTCCCAGAAGTCTTTACTGCATAATGCGGGGTTATAACCAAATCAATTTCTCAGCTACGGACGGCACCGTTTCTGTCTGGTTGGACTTTATCAGCGCAGCCTAGAGAGAACTGATTTGGTAGAATTGAGAGACTGAGAGACCAGATTATGGGGATAATGCCCATCCTTAGGGAGAGACCACCTTCTCAGGTGTGTGGAGACTTATACAGCCATAGTTGCTCCACTGCAAGGGAACATGGGAAGAATATGCAAATCTGTCTCCCGAGATGTAAACAGGGAGACAGTGCCTCTGTTATGCTGCCCTCTATGGGAAGCACCCTGAACATCATGCCCGACTTTCCCAGAAGTCTTTACTGCATAATGCGGGGTTATAACCATATCAATTTCTCAGCTACGGACGGCACCGTTTCTGTCTGGTTGGACTTCATCAGCGCAACCTAGAGAGAACTGATTTGGTAGAAGTGAGAGGCTAAGGATGGAGGCCTAAGGATGGACGTTATCCCCATAATCTTGTAGATGCAAGTAATTCAGTGATTTACTCACATGACCATGTACTTATCCCATGTTTCAGCTGTCAGGGCTCGTTCACATCTGCACCCGGGGTCTCCGCTTTCAGGTTTCCGTTTCCTGCCTGAAACTGGGCAGGAAACAGAGACCTGCAGGCATTTTTCAAACCCATTTATTTGAGCGCTTTATGCTCTCCGCGGCGAAACTTGTTTTTTTTTAACCGGACACAGAGTCGGACATGCAGGACTTTGTGTCCGGTTTAAAAAAAACGGTTTCACCGCGGAAAGCATAAAACGCTCACCAGCACTCACGACCGGACTCGGCATGACAGGTTTCCGTCTTCTGCATGCAAACTGAAAACGGAGACCCGAACACTGGTGTGAGCCCAGCGTAACTCAGATTTCCTCAGACATTATGGGTAAGGCCCCACATAGTGTCCTGCAGCAAAAAAGCGCTGCTGGAAAAAACGTAGCAGGAAGGCATCATGGTTTTTCCCACAGCGATTTTCACAGAAAGTCGCAGAGGTTTCCCCAGCGGACTTTCTGCTTCATTTGTACCTGTAGTTAAACCACCATTGTTTCAGTGGGTATAATTGGCATGCGGCAATTTCCAAGAACATGACTGCTTTGGAAATCACAGTGAGTTTTTTGTGCATATTTTCCAGCAAAGTGGGGATGGATTGGCTAGATGGATTTACTAGAATCCCATCCACTTTACTGTGATTGTAAAAAACTGCATTTTTTTACGCTACGTGGGGCCTGCGGCCTAAAGGTGATATTCGCACAGAGTTTTTTTTTTACAGGAAGATATTGAAACAAAATTCACCTCAAAATCTGCCTCACATTTGTTTCAATTGGAGTCAGAAGCAGATTTTTTTTTTCTAGCTGATTTTTTAAGCTAGAGGGGGAAAGCCTATTTTCTCAGCCTGCAGAAAGAAATTCCATGTGAACATACCCTTAATCTACAATGAGGCATATTCTGTTGCTATGTTCATGAAATGTTCATTTATTTATTAAAACAAACAAACAAAACAAAAACATAAAATAAAACATCGCTCAGGCCACATTCACATCTGAGGAAAAAGTCCTATCCAGAGGACCAGAACAATGGAGGTGCAACCGTGTGAATCTAGCGTTGTGGGTGTATTTTAGGGAAAGTAAAATAATTTGCAGCAAAGTAATACATTTTTAGCAAATTGTTCCAACAATTACATCATATTTGGTCAGTTTGACTGGTTTCCTACGGTATTATCACAATCATAGTCTATAAGTATAAAATGACACTAGTCTGAGTCCTCCAGAGTTTCTCTTTACACTGGTTTATTTTTTGTTGCAGTCAGCAACTGGACTTGCGTGCAACCCTGTGTCCAAGTCTTCAGACTGTGTGCAAATATATGCCCTGCTGCATGTCACATAATAGAAAAGAAAACCGTACAAATATAATACAGTCATCCTCTTCGCTACTGTAGTGCAGACAAAAAAGGTCCCAGGGGACACAAGTGAGAAAGAGGCCCCAGGAGAAGAGGGCACAAAAAGCCCAAGGCGTCTACTGATTAAAGGTAACATACTAGCTGAAGAACTACAGGAGGAGGTCCCTTTAGAATCTGTGGCAGGGACATCGGTCCAGGTGCACAATGGGGACTAGGGTGACATCCTCTATCTCCATAATGAGCCCTGACAATGTCTAAGGCATTTCAGGTGCATTCACACAACAAAGTTGGGTGCAGTTTAAGCTTTATCCAAATTGTATTGGAGTTGTGATGTAGCTTTTGTGCTGTTTCTCAATTTTACAAGTGAACCATATTAATTTAACTTGCTTTACCTGTGAAATCAAATACTGCACCAAAACCTGCATCACATTTACAGTTTTTCTAATGTAGATTTGAGTGCACCACTGTAAAGCACCGAAGGCAAAGGGTAAGAACCCAGGTGGGAAGGAGGAAAATAATAAAGGAGAAAACAGCATGCTCCAGACCACCAACCAAGAAAAAGAGAAAAGACCCTGCTGTTATTGCTACAAACAATATGTCATTTTACATCTACAGTATGTGCCATTCAGTGTATCACTGTTTGGGTGATCCAAAGTATTAACCACATCCTGCCTGTACCTACACAGCATATACCCCACCCTTAGCACCGTCAGCACCTTGTTATGCCCACTGCGGCCAGCGCTGCATTATCCCCTCCAATGCCATTGCCAAAGCCTGCACAGCATTAAGCGCATCCTCCTTTAACAGCATAAAGAGCCTAAAAAGCACAATTCCTGTTCAGCCAGAGCGGTAACTACATGTTGGCAAAGTCTGCGGAGTACTAAACCCATTCCATAGAAGCAGATCAATATCAGCTCTGCCAGCTAACCAAATGCAACAAGGCCTGTTGGAGTGGACAGGGTTCAAGCGCCCTGTCTACTTACACATCTGACTGCACACACTTCCAAGACACTGAATATTTACTAGTTGTAAAGGATCGCCATGTATGATACATACTGTACCTTATATATACTTGCTCTACTTTACAATGTATACTATAGAATGTATATGAAGATATAGCTGTACTGGTATCAGACCACAGCTCTTCTATGGAATTAGAAGTCCATGCCAGGTTCTGAAATGCCAAGCACTGAGCTCAATGATCTGGGCAGTGTCCTACGGTCACAACCAACTCTCTAGAAATCACTTGACTGGTCACTGCATCCTTCCATTTTTGCGTTGGCATCAGCCCAAGTGATAAAACCTGTCATGTTCAGTCTATACCATGGAAACTCAGGAAGGCACAGCTGTGACAGAGCTCAAAGTCCACACAGTGTCTACTCCATCTTGACATAAGCCATACATGACTAGAGCTATGGCCTGTACATGATGGGTTCTGTTCTTGGACAATATTCCTTGGCTACATAGTCACTTCTGGAGTTTAACCATTTACATGAAAGCAAAACTTCTTTTGGCTACATCACCTTTACACTTAACCCTTTGCTACTCTCCCAACATATGTACTCTTTGTGGTCTTCAGCCTTACAAATAGAAGACGTTATCTTGCAGACTACTTGCTGTATTTTACAAGACGGTCCTCACCCTCTGTATGGCCATAACACCCAGAAGTCACTAAAAGCAAGTGTGCAGAGCATTCACCCCGCCATGCTGGAACTTGCAGAGCATAGCCCATATGTGGCAGAGCCTGCAGAGCAGTATAGAGCATAGCATGCACTGCAGTGGGAGGCTGTTCTCATTGCCGGAGTAAGGTTTTGCTCATCAGGTGTATCACTGGGCTATACCTTATTCTATCCATCATCCACAAGCACAGAGCCGTAGAGCACCGCCACATGCACAACACAGGTGCCGCTGCAGCTACATATGTCTCCGCACACCGAGCAGAATACATACACATAGCCCTCCTCCTCTCACCGGTCCCGCTGCTCCGGCTCCCGATACAGCCCATAGTCATCCTCAGCAGTCCGGGCACATCCCGACAATGCACACGAGCCGAGTGCGGCTATATGAATGAGCGCTGCCCTGTGGAAGGAGGGGCCGCCGCTGATAACGGGGTGACTGCCGTGTCCCTGCTCCCGTTATGTTCCCCGGAGCTGCAGCTGCTGATGAGCGGAGACTGTGACGTCACTGCCCCTCCACGACTACAGCATCCACAGCAACACCCTGCTGCTGCTGCTGCTGCTGCCGCCTTATTGTAAGGGCGGGAGGGAGAGAGGGGGCCTGACAGAGAGGGGGAGAGATTGGGGTAATTAGAGGAGAAGCAATGGCTGGACACACCAGGCGCAGCACAGGGGACTACAGGCGGCCACCACCAGACTGCAGTCACTGGCATCTCATGGAGAACACGAGTGCGTCCAAGGGGTGAGGAGAAGACGGACAAGGCCAATATGAGGTGCACCTCCTCCAGACAGGATAACTGAGCAATGTGGGGAGCAGCACTTTACCTCACAGCCTAAAATACATTGTAGTGGGGTCAGGTAGATGGGAGCTGGTCAGTCAGCAGGCTACATTGCTGGCACTTTCTTCCTTTGCATCCAAGTGGATCATAGTCAGTTTAACATATTGGTGGGTCCTGCAGCGGTTTTATAAGTTTGCCCCAAAATCGAGAATGGTAGCATATGCAGTGTGACATGCCCAGGAGCTTAGATATTGGAGGTGCAGAGGTAGCTGTCGCTACTGGGCCCTGGATGCTGAGGGGGCCTCAAAGATCCCACTTCCTTATAAAATAAATCACTATTGTAAATGACGTAGGGGACCTTTTACACATTTTTCATTGGAGCCCAGAACCTTAAAGTTAGGCCTCTGAACATGCTTCCAACACTGCCAATGGTCCTTCGACCCCACACAGTATGATAACTCCCTTTGTGCCCCCTCCCCAAATATACCGTATTTTTCGGACTATAAGACGCACTGGACTATAAGACGCACCTAGGTTTTAGAGGAGGAAAATAGGGAAAAAAAATTTTGAAGCAAAAAATGGTAAAATATTTAATATATGGGAGTTGTAGTTTTGCAACAGCTGCAAGGCCACATTGACAGGTGACCCTGCAGCTGTACGGGGATGCATAGAGTGTTTTTTTTTGCGGGGCCAGAAGTACTTTTTAGTTATACCATTTTGGGGAATATCTATTTCTTAGATCACCTTTTATTGAAAAAAAAAAATCGGTGGTTTATGATATATGATTTTCTACTTTTATATATATATTCTAGGGACAGGAGGTGATTTAGAACTTTTATTTATTTCATATTTTTATTATATATTTTTAAAGCTTTTTTTTTTTTTTTTTACTATTTTATTCCCCCCGGGGGCTTGAACCTGCGGTCGCTTGATTGCAAGTCCCATAGACGGCAATACAACTGTATTGCCGTCTATGGGACATTCTGTCTATTAGTATTACGGCTGGTCATAGAGACCAGCCGCAATACTAATACAGCAGTGACAGGCCTGGGAGCCTCATTAGGCTCCCGGCTGTCACCCGAACAGGTCGGCTCCTGCGATATCGTCGCGCAGGAGCCGACCTGCAACTTTACAGGTACGGGGCCTGGCCCCAGGGGAGAAGGGGCCACCGATACTTACCCGGCATCCGCTGTACTAGAGAGGCGGATGCCGGGGAGGGATAGACGCCGGGGCCTGAGACATCGCTGCCCTGCCCTGCATGAAGCCAGCGGCAGGGGGACGGAGGAGCGGAATAGCAGCATCACTCCTCCCGCTGCTGGCTTCATGCAGGACAGAGAAGCGCAGCGATGTCGCAGGCCCCGGCACCTGTAATGGCGTCTATCACTTGCCGGCTTCCGCCTCTCTATTACAGCGGATGCCAGGCGCCACATTCGTACTATAAGACGCACCCTTCTTTTCCCCCCAAATTTGGGGGGGAAAAAGTGCGTCTTATAGTCCGAAAAATACGGTAATACGCTATTAGTGTCATACACTGAAATCATGCAAGAAAAAAAAGCCTAGTTCTTGTTCACCCTGGGCTGTCTGCTGTTCTCCTCTGCCTTGTTTTATCTCCGCTGCATGATGACCTTACCCACCTACACCAAGCCACAGACAACAGAGTGAATGGTGGAGCAGGGAGCTGATGGCTTTCTGCTTCACCATTGGATTGTCCTGAGGGCACAGAATTAAAGAGACATGCCATTGGATCCGGACAAAACAAAAAGCCTTGATTTCTCTGACGTTAGGAAATGGATACATTATTATGTGGTCAATGAAAAGCTGACAGTCCTGACACATGGAACCCTTATGAAATTTCAGAAAATCCAGGAACCCTAAACGCTGTAGACTTAACTCCACCCACCCCAAACAAACCCGACTGTCCTAACCATTCAGCCTAATCCCCCATGGCCAGATACTCTTACATGATAACCATATGGCCATAGAAATCTCTTTCTGTTCCTTCCTAGAGATCTTATACTTCCCTCGCCCCTCTTCATTCACTGGTTATTTGCCCAACTGTGTAGCTGGTAATTTATTTGGTTACTTAGAATTATTGACCAGGTTTCTTAGATTACCAATTGCTGATTGTTCTTGGTGTAGGTGAGTCTGACATCCATGGTATATCTTTTAACTCTTTCTACACATTTTTGTGCATTTTCCTGTACTTTTTTTAAATATAAAAATAATATCTTTTCATAGATCTGTACATTGTGCAATTTCTGTGCTATATGTTTTGGAAATGTGCAACAACTGGGTCTTTTTTTTAAAGAGGACCTTTCACATCCTCTGGGCACATGCATTGCCCCCGGTGAATGCTATCAGTGCTGGTACCGTAGCTCTTCACTGTCAGAATGGCGTTTCTGACAGTCAGTCAGGAACGCCCTTCTGACAGTGCAGAGCTACGGTACCAGCACTGATAGCATTCACTGGGGGCACAGAATGGGAAAGCCAATAGTGCAGTGAATTCAGCGCACTGTCGGCTTTCTAGCGTTGTATTACACCGCATGTGCTCCAGGAGGTGAAAGGTCCTCTTTAAACCACAAAAAAGAGAAATGAAAGTACCGGTACTCACCATAGACAAAAATTCTTGTAGAATTACAAAATTTATTAATGTCATAACACAAAAAGAACAAATACAAGTAGACAGAAAAATTGGTCGAGGACAATGGCATAGACAAGATGAATGATACATACACAAAATTATTGCAGAATAGTTTCTAGCGCGTGCTCATAGACAGAAGCACACAGTATAAATCAAAAATTAGGCTAGCTAACAGATGAAAAAATGTGTAATAAAAGAGTGCAGAAACATGCAGTGTGTACACCCTCAGACATAGTATATACACATAAAAGAGAGTAAAAAAAAAAAGACTGTTATTCATGAGCTGTATATATACCCAATAGAGCCTATCTCACATGAGAAAAGGATCCAAGTGAATATAATACACAACCTTGTAATAAATAGTAATAGCCCATAGATAGCCAATTGTGTCTAAAAAGGTCCTGTGAATACACTAATTAAGCACCATAAGCATAATAGTATTATTCAAAATGAAATGACCTACCCATATTGAGCATCAAAGTGCGCACCAAAGTCCTCTGACCCGCCCTTGTGCCATTTTTCTATCATCTGTCTTGTGGATAGGTCATTAGTATGAAAATTTAGTCTGGAACCAGAAAACACCTTTAACTTTATTATTATTATTTATTGCAATATTAACCACTTCACTACTGGGCCAATTTCTGGTTCAGGACCGGACACATTTTTGTTTTTTTTTGTATGTGCAGTTTTTATCATTTATGTTATTCGACTAATTTCTGCATCTTTTTTCGTTGACACATAGGGCTTTATTTTTATGTTGGTTTTATTTTTGTATGTTTTTTTTAAAAAAAAATTATATCCTGCAAAATATAAACAAACGTGTCTGTTTTTCACTTTTTAAAATAGTTTTTCCGCTCCGTTATGGTAATTTTTATTTTGTATGGTGCCGGCCATCGGGGGGGGGGGGGGGGGCTAGGATCTGTGATAAGGGCGTGTTATTAACGTATTGTTTTATTTATTTTTTATTATTTTAATTTAGGCTTTTTTTTTACATTGTGTCCCCATAAGGTCATAATAGACCTTTGGGGACATCGGATCACAGTTTTTTGTGAGGGAGGCTGATTTCCGCTGTAATTGGGCCTGGTACATTTAGCCCCAGTTGCAGGAGGAATACAGCCTCCTGGACTTTACTATAGAGCTTGATCTGGGTCCTGTAGGACACAGCAGTTCTAACAGCCTCTGATCATCATGGCGGCTCCCATATGTATACAACACTCATTGAGCGCTGTGTACACAGCGATTGGGAAGGCAGGGACAGTAATAAACCTTTCCTGCTTTCTCTCTGGGAGCTCTGGCTGAAGTTACAGCTGGCTCCCCGGTGCATCCTTGCAGAACTAAGCAACCAATCTCCAGACATATATACCCAAAGGGTGGTCCAGAAGTGGTTAAAAGTGTCTAGAATGAAAGATTATGAATGATAATCTGTTTTCCCTTAGCCCAAACAGCAGCACAACTGGGAGGGGTATTCCTGCCCCTATGAGCTGTTAGGACAGGTGGAATTTTTAATTACCTAACAGCTTTTGACCCCTATAAGAGGCCGGAAGACCTACACCCCCTTGTGTTAGTAGCAAGTATAATAAATAAGTACAAGTTATGCAAATAACACAGATAGTACAATTGTACAATAATACAGCATAGGGAGGGAGCCTTGTGCTGCTGTTTGGGCTAAGGGAAAACAGATTATCATACATAATCTTTCATTCCCCCTACGCCCAACAGCAGCACAACTGGGGATTTAGCAAGTATCGCTTTACCCTAGGGTGGGTGATCCTGGCAGGCTGACGCTAAGACAGAGTGTCCAAACGCTGTAGAGTCCGCCAGTCCAACCTGTAATGCTTGGCAAAAGTTAGATCTGAACTCCAGGAAGCAGCAGCACATATCTGCTCCAAAGAAAGAGACCGTCTTTCAGCCCATGATGTTGCCACCGCTTGAGTGGAATGGGCACAGACGAAGTCCAAAGCCGGAAGGTCTTGGGCACGCAGGGAGCAGGTGATGGCTTCCTTGATCCATCTTGATAAGGTTGGTTTTGATGCTTTGGCACATCTATTGTGGCCAAACACGTTAATCAGTAGATTTTTTATTTTCTAACTTCCGGAAAGGCGCTGTGCGCTCCAAGTAAATACGTAATGCTCTCACCAAGTCCAGCTTGTGCATCCTTTCTTCCCACTCGGTGACAGGAGAAGGAAAAAAGGCCGGTAAGACGATTACCTGGTTGATATTCTGAGAAGTGGATACCTTTGGCAAGAAACCTGGAACGAACCTTAGTTGGACTCTGCCTGGAAAAAAGGTTAAAAAAGGTTCGGAGGCCGCTAAGGCCTGTAGCTCGCCAACTCTCTTGGCAGAGGTTATTGGCAATAGGAAAGTCACTTTGTATGACAGGTACTTCCAATCCACTTCAGATAAGGGTTCAAAGGGTGGAGTACAGAGACCCTGTAGAACCGCAGCTAGGTCCCATGTAGGGATTGGGGGCTGAACTTGAGGGCGAAGCCTGGCAGCCCCTCTTAGAAATTGTCTGATTAGAGGATCTAGAGATAACCTGGTCTCCAGGAGAGCGGACAGAGCTGAAACTTGAACCTTCAGGGTAGCGGGTGCCAGCCCTCTTTCCAGGCCGTCTTGTAGAAATTCCAAGACTGCATCTCTGTTAGGGTCATGCTGGTTACTCATACACCAACTTCAGACGTAGGAAGATAACCTGCCCGGCATCAGGAGGAGAAGCAGCCCCTGGACAGCTCAGCAGGAGAAAAGGATCTAACCACACAAGGTAGGTAAATCAAAGGGGGGAGAGAAGACCCCTATAAGAGGTCGGAACACCTCTCTCCCAACCACCTGTCCTGTCCCACAGGACAGAAAAAAAACACAAGGGGGAGTAGGTCTCTTATAGGGGTCAAAAGCTGTTAGGTAATTAAAAATTCCACCTGTCCTAACAGCTCATAGGGGCAGGAACACCCCCCCCCCAGTTGTGCTGCTGTTGGGCGTAGGGGGAATGGGTTTGCCAGGCACCATGTCTTCAATCACCAGTCTGAGTCTGATTACACCTGGTTGTCAGATCAAATTTTGAATTGTCAGTGAGCGTGAAATGGATGCAAACTTGGCAGTAATGAAATCACTCTTTTCAATTTATAATCAGATTTTTTTTAGGTGGAGAGCTTCTTTAATACTGGTTGGCTCCTCTAATTCAGAAGCAGATGGTATTATGACAGTTGAGAAATTCTGATCAACGAATTAATTTTCAGATGTGTTCCCATCAACTAATGTACCAATGAAATACTAAACTTAATTTCATAAAAATAGTATTACCATCTGCACAAAGTTTTTAAACTTTGGATCGATATTACATGACTATTGCCTGCATAAAAGTAGGGAGAACAACTTGTGAAGGATCCCAGATGGTTAATAACTGCTGATCACTGAGTGGGATGCATAGAACAGTCTATCTGCTCCTAGTTACTGAACAAATATAGCCTTAAACAAAACTGAAATAGATGGAAAGGCGGTCAGAATGACTTCTAACACTGATGTGTTAGCTCAATGACTGCTATAACAACCAAATGAACACTCCACAAAATAACAGGTTTAACAGATGCAACTGGCACTGTTAATATTATCAAGCTTCTTTAGTGCTAGTCATAGAAATGAAAGGCTTGTGACAGCTAAACTGTTGCACAATACCGAACAAAACATTTGATGGCTTACTAAACACTAGCAGGTCAGATCCCCTCCTTTTTTCTGTTTTGCAAAAGTATGGTTCATTCTGCTAATGACTAATTTTAGACTAGTTGCTAGGCACCTGCCTGGCACCCCTACTGCATTCTTAGCAACTAGTTTGTCTGACATAACTGTTCAGCTCAACATTGTTTGATACCATACTTACATAGGAGATGGGGAAAAACAGATTTGGCAACATGCTGTCCATCGTCATAAATGGTCACTAACTTTCAGACAATTTAGTCTCATGTCAAAGATGTTTTCGATTTTGGACCAACATTTAAGGCACTTTAATTAAAAATGTTCCTGCTTTTTGCCTGAAAAACCCCTCTAACATTCCTGCCTCTAGGCATCTCCCTTGTAGCTAATTTACAGTTGATTCCTTTGTTGGCAAAATTGTACTTACTATTCAATTCGGAAGATACAAAAGCCTGAGATACTTTGCCGAAAGTAGATATTCCAGTAGCAAAAGTGGTTATAAAATAGCATTACCATTTAAAGACTCATCACAACAAAAATACTCCAGGGACAGAAAAGCTGAAAGGTTGCTAAAGAAATCATCAGAATCATCAGCTTTGATTTCTACCAATATTTTGGCAACCTCAGTCATTAGAGCTGTGTGTTTGTGGGTAAACCAATTAGAGAACCATATTAAATTGAAAACTTCCTAAGAAGAAATCCTGGATTCCATCCCTTTTCTTAAAATGCCAAGCGGTTTCCTTGCAGATGCCTCTGCAGAATCCATCAGTGTCACAGCAACAGTGTCTAACAACACAAGAGCAGCTTTGCGGTTAAAAAAGTGGTTTGGAGACACAACTTCAAAGAATAGGCTTATATGCACAATTCCTTTATCTGGTGATCATGTCTTCAGTGCAGTTCTTGATAAAATCTTGGAGAAAGCATTAGATAAGAAGAAGGGCTTCCCAGAAGAAAAACCTAAAAAGCTGACACACCCTATAGAAATCTTACAACCTCTTAATAACACCTGCCCAAGACTATATGTTACCTTTTCTGTTGAAGGGGGAAGACCAGTCTGGTGTTTCTCCACCTCACAGCACTGTAGCATCTTAGATTTTGTCCATAAATCATTTATTGCTAGAAAATACGAGGAAGAGGGGTACAAACTTTTGATCCAGTGGTACCACGTCCCAGTTAGATTACATAAAATGTTTCCTGCCTCCTCTCCCCTCTGTTGAAGATGTGGATCAGCAGATTGCTCTCTCCTCCACATCTTCTGGTCATGTCACTCTTTCGGTACTACTGGGACATGGTGAACCATGTACTCATGAACATTTTTCAGGTAGCTACACTAACCTTCCTGGCCTTTTTTCTACTACCCATGTTACACCAAAAATAAGTCTTATATTATTTTTTTTTTCTCTGAAAAAAGGGCTAGGGCTTATTTTTGGGATAGGTCTTATCTTTCAGGCACCAGAGCGTACCTGAATAGATTCTGATTCACTCTGGTTGAATCTTGTAAAATGGTTAGGGTTACAATCACAACTGAATGAACAGTGTCAATAAGTGTCTCTCTCTCTCTCTAAACACTTTGCGTGGCAATGGCACCATGTCCTCGCTATCTTCTCTCCTTTACGCTAAGGGGAAGGTGCTGTAGTGGAGTGGCTTTGTTTGTGGGAGAAAGCAGGGGTGGCACCTGATGTCAGGTCACGTAGTTAACCAAGCCCACAGCATAGTAGCAGTGGGAAGGAAAAAACTGAGGAGGCGGCAGTCTGGAGTGGGTGAGCAGATTTCGCCCTGCTTTGGTGAGAGGTAGCAGGGCACTTCTCCAGGATGGTTGGGAGCTACGGTATGACTATTTTCTGCCTCTGTGACATCAAGTGACATAACCTTACACTGGAGGTGCTGACTGTAAGTAGGGCTTATTTTGGAGTAGGGCTTATATTTCCAAAAACCCTGCAAAATCAACCTAGGGCTTATTTTCTGGTAGAGCTTTTTTTTTTTTGAGAAACGGTACGTAGTTTGGACTTTTCCCTCAGAACCTACTGCAAATCCGCCATTAAACACCTTGTGAAGTCAGCCAGAGCCTACATTCTGGCTCACTGGTAATCTGCTGCCCCACACATGTTGGATACACAGAGTGGAGGACATTTAAAAAAAATGGAGGACCTGACAGCATCCCTCAAAAATGTGCATGACGTGTTCATTTGCACCTGGACCCCCTGTATTGTGGTTCAGAGCACGCAGGACTACTGGGTTCTGATGGGGTCCTGAAATCTCTACAGGATCAGCTGAGAGTAAGTCCTGTTCTCTGACCCCCTTCATTCCCATTCCTACCCCCGCTTTTTTCTACTTTCTCCCCTCCCTTTCGTTTTTCCCCCTTCCTACATTCGCTATAATTGTTTTCTAACCTTGGAGGATCCTATTATTGTCTTGATTTGAAATTTGGACTCATGAGGTATATATCTCATAATGTTTGCATCACCTGTAGTGACAGTTGGCACCCTATGTTTACCTGTTGTGATTTCAGTTGACTGTACTTGTATCATAGTTTGTATTTATATTTTGTTTTCTAAAGTTTAAATAAAGAATTTATTTAAAAAAGAAAAACCTAAAGTCACAGTCTCTTTATAAAAACCACTAACAGTTTTCAAGTTGTAGGGGGAGGGGAAAAACTGTCCGATGGAGCTACATGATAGGAGCAAAAGGCAGAGAGTTGTTACTTAACTGTAATAATGCTAGCACATCAAACAAACAATAATGTCAACAGTGTCAGGGGAAGAGTGCTTCAAAACAAGCTGGTCAAAATAAACCCGGGAACCTCTGGCTTCCTCAAAGAGTAGAACAAGGGTGCAAAATAGAGTTTGTATCTGTTCCCCATGGAAAATTTCAGATTATGTCCATCCAGTTGATGTAATTACAAGAAACTTTACTTGTTGACCTAAAGCACCTGCTGTGGTTAAATGCAATTTGCTAAGGCCAAGATGATGAAATATAAAAGGGTCATTACTCAAAATTGTTCCTGCTGAGGAAACCAAATAGTTCTTAGAGGATGATCATAAGTATCTCAAGAAATGGGTCAATCATCAAAGGTTCAAAATAGAATTCATTCAAACTTCAACCGTTTGAAGAGTCAGAATGTGGTCATCTGCACAATCGACTTAAGGGACACCTACTTCCATGTCATCATCCATTCTCGGTACAAGAGGTACTTAAGGTTTGCCATTCAAGTGGGTCCTCATATTCTCCATTATCAGTCCTGCTGCCTACCATTCGGAATATCTTCAGCCCCAAGAGTTTTTTTGAGAATCATGGTAGAAGTCATGGCACTCTTAAAGAATCAAGACATAATTTTCGTTTATATATCGGACGACCTACTTCTGATAACAGACAGTCCCTCCAACCTAATACATCAGTGAGATACTGTATTATTCACCTGGAGTGGATATTTAATTAAAAAAATACAATCTTCAACCTTAAAAGCAACAAATTCTTGGGTGTTCTACTGGATTCATCTCTCCAAACTTTACTGCTACCAGTAGAGAAAGAAGAGAACAGTCAAAAATTCCACTCTCGCACTCTCCAAAACCTACCGTATATACTCGAGTATAAGCCGACCCGAATATAAGCCGACCCCCCTAATTTTACCACAAAAAACTGTGAAAACTTATTGACTCGAGTATAAGCTGAGGGGGGGAAATGCAGCAGGTACTGGAAAATTTCAAAAATTAAAATGGTCATAGTTTTTAGGTGCAGTAGATGCTGGGGAAGGGGAGGGGGTGTTTTGGTTGTCTGTCTGCCCCTTTCCTGAGCTCGAGAACTGTTTTTACTTACCCCACTTGGAACTCAGCCTGGCTGAATATAGGGGATCTGCAGTGCTCCTATTAACCTCTTCCCAACAGAACAGGAGCACTGCAGATCCCCTATATTCAGTAGACCGGGCACTTTCAGACACAGGGATACCTAATGTGTATGTGTGTCACAGTAATGTTCTACTTTTATATGTATTCTAGGGAAAGGAGAGATTTACAACTTTTATCGCGGCCGGTCATAGACCCCCCACACCCTCCTTAAAAAAAAAAATTTTTTTTTTTTTTTTGCTGACTCGAGTATAAGCCGAGGGAGGCTTTTTCAGCACAAAAACTGAGCTGAAAAATTCGGCTTATACTCGAGTATATACGGTAATTCTGTCCGAATTAGACAGAAGATAGGAATCTCTAAGTAAGAAAATCTAGATCCTATCAAGGGTAAAATATTCCCCTACACTGGTGGCTTCAGCCAGAGAATCTGTGGAAAGGAATTCTAAAGAACTCAACTTCTTATATAGTCGTAACCACAGACATCAGCAGTCTTGGCTGGGGTGCAGAAATACAGAGAAATTCTTCCAGGGAGCTGGCTTTTGCATAGAAAGTGACAATGCTAAAATTACAGGTAATTAATAGCGGTTTGGGGGCTCTCTGAGCAGCCTCTTTCCATCTTAAGAAATTTCCATCCAAGAGTCGTGAGGGACACTATAGCAATGATCTTCTACATCCTGGCGCCGCCTTGTGTGGCTGCCTTGATACAGTGCTCCAAGCTGGGAGCAACCTTTATTTTTCCTTTTTCACTATTTTTCTCTGTATCTTCAATAATCCTGTAACTAAGCAAACTAGCACTATGAACTAGCAACTATGAATCGAATGGAAGATCCTGTGGAGTATTTTGTTCCTTTTGTTTCTATTGTTAAGCATGGACAATGACTCAAGACCTGGAGTTTTTCCTGTGCACATGTGCCTGTTACCATCCCCCCAGAATCTAAGGACAGCATGGACACCATGTGGCATGGAGGAGAAACCTACATGGAAGTGTGGACTTCTTCTTTTCAAGGAGATGATTTTTGGAGTCTATTGCTGATGTGTGAAGATGCCTACAGCTGACTGGTATTTCTTTCTTTTACTGTGGACACGTGGGACTCTGTTACAACCTGGGAACCTACCATCACCCACCTACCCCATGTGTTTATGGAAGCTTGGCAATAGAGCAGCACCCTGTCTACCTGGATGGCTTTAGACTTCTCTGGGCAGCAGAACACAGTGGTAAGAAGAAAGGAGGAGGAGGGCTTGTGATGAAGGACATTTGGGGCATTTTTTGTGGTTTAATGGACAATAGTGCTAATACAAGATACCGAACTATCAGCTGTGAGCATGAGATCTCGCCACCTACCAAAGGAACTGCCACATGTTATCATGATAGCTGCATATGTCCCCCACCTCTGCAAAAAACGTTTTTTGCCTGTTATATCTACATGCTGTGAACCCCCTCCTCATGTCCTCCAACCACGGTCGGGCTGTATTATTAACATCACTTCACACAGAGAACTAAATGATCCTGCAGTGTGTCTGTTTCTTTCTTTTTTAGTTGCTATGTTTCCTAGGATTTCTCTATCTGCCATGAGCTTGTATGTGTTTTCTCTCTTGTTATATACTACTGTACCATCTATGAAACTGTATCACTGAAATTTCCCCATTGTGGGACTATTAAAGGATTATCTTATCTTCTTCCTTCATCACCAAGAGGGCATAAAACCTCTACTGCTTAAGGCATTGTCAACTTGCATTCTCACTTTGGCAGAACATTTGGTTTGATCTGTAGTTTACAGAAAAAGATCATTAAATGTCTCTGCAGATTACTAGATTTGGACAATATTAGACCCGGTGAATGAAGGCTAAACAGTGAAGTTTATCAGCTCCTGACATAAAAGTGGGGTCTCCCAGAAACAGACCTGCATCAAGGAAAAATTAACAAGTAGAAACATTCTACTCACTAAATCACAGAGACACCTCCGTGGCAGTAGATGCTCTCTTGAGTTGGTCGGTAAATCTTTCTTATACCTTCCCTCAACCCCCTTTAATTCCTCAGATGCTTAGAAAGACCCAGAAAGCTAGAGAAAAGGTAATTCAAAGGGTAAGTTCACACAGGGTTTTTTGGATCGGAATCTGAGGCGGAGGCCGCCTCAGGTTCCGATCCAAAAACTGGGTAGCCGCGGCTGAAAGCCAGTGCACTGCACCGACATCCAGCCGTGCACTCTGCTCTGGATTAGGCCCAATAACTGGGCCTAGTCCGGAGGAGGGTGTGTCTTTAGGCCGAATCGCGAGGCGAAGAATGAGCATCTCGCTTCTTTTTTCCGGGAACCGGAACAAACGGCTCCTGGAAAAAAAGACCTGAGCGGCTCCCATTGATTTCCTATCCCCCTGCAGCCACTGGAATGGACCTTGGTCCAGCTGTCTGCTGATACAGGGAAGCTGGGGAATACAGCTCTAGTGTTCCCAGCTGTCTGGGTGCAAGTCTGCTATAAATTTAATGTAGGTAGGAGCTCTGGCTTCACTGCCTAACCCTAACACCAACTTCCCTAATGTTGGTAAGATGGCCACCGTTCACGTTGCGCTCTCAACGGGAAGCAGGAGAGTTGCCATGCTCTGAGCAGGAAGCAGAGCAGCTGCTGCGCTCTCAGCAGGAAGGAGAGTTGCCACACCTCTGGATGCTATCAGTTTGCTGCATGTCAGCAAAAACATCTCAGCATGTCACCTGTGACCCGCGTGTCATAAGTTAGCCATCAGGGTAATTGTACATCAGTGGTCACTAAGGGGTTAACGGACTTGTCCAGTAAGTTTAGTTAAGAAATACTGACTACATGTATACTTTTGTATGTATAACTTTCTTATGCATTGACTGTGTAAATCAGCACTGTTGCCTTGTATCGCCGGAGTCATGGGCTTAAAGGGAGTCTATCACTGCCAAAATGAAGATTGAGATAAGCACATATTCAAATAACCTTTATAAAGGCTATTTCAGGAATACCTTTTGTTTGATGAGCCTATAAGTGGTACAAACGTATAGCACATGCAGGAGATTTGAGCTGCATCAATATCAGTTTCTGACGTAGGTGTGCGAACCAAATCTCAAGCATGCGCTGTACTCTAATTACCGCATGCGCAAGATTTGGATTGCAGCTATGTCCAAAGCTAATATTGATGCAGCTAAGAAGATAATAAGGAGGAGGACTTTTACAACAAGGGGGCGTTGAACTCAGAAGAAGGAGGCATTCAAGTTAAGATGACGCTGCTGTGCTCAGGGGAGCTCATTTACATATCGAAAAATAAGGGATTTATAACCGTACAGCTTGTAGGTTCATCAAACAAAAGGTATGCCTGAAATAGTCTTTATAAAGGTTATTTGAATATGTGCTTGTCTCAGTCTTCATTTTGGCAATGACAAATTCCCTTTAAATCCAGACAAGAACAATAGCAGCATGGAGTTTATATATTCCCACAATGTTTCCGTGGGTTTCTTTCAGGTTTTCCAGTTTCCCGTCACATACTGATAGGGGATTTAGATTGCGAGCCCAACAACAGGCAGACGAAGTCACGGGCAGAGGCTAGTAGCAATATAAGGTAACAAGAGTGTTAAGAAGGAAAGGAAAGGCTCACAGTCAGGGAGCATTCACACGGAGTAAAGTGGCACGCTATTTGGCGCGTTTACGCCGCTTTGCGCGGCGTTAACGCGACCGCAAACACGCACCGTCAAACACGCGGCGCAAACGCGCCAAGTAGCGTGCCACTTTACTCCGTGTGAATGCTCCCTCAGAAGCATACCATGTCATTTGTCAAACATTTTAGAGGCATTGATATGGCTTGTGCATATATGGCTGGACAAGCTTATTGATTGTTTACTAATGATGTGACATATATAACAATGATGTGTTGAAATAAGTAGTTGGATACTTCTATTCATATTTATCCAAATGCTGCTAAGCTAATAGGGCAGCATTGTACATTTATGTTACACATGAATAATAATCAAAACATCACAAAAGCAACCCACGAGTTTCTTATGGCATAGAAATGGAATATGTTTTAATGCTTGAGTCAGTCACTTGACATTAACTTGAATGAGCATGCTTTGTACTTACTGAAGACAAAGCTGTATTCAAAGGCCCAAAAACAATTGCCAACTGAAGGCAGGTGCTTTAAAGGGATTCTACCATTGAAATCAAATTTTTTCTCATTGACACGTAGGAATAGCCTTAAGAAAGGCTATTCTTCTCCTACCTTTAGATGTCTTCTCCACGCCGCCATTCGGTATAAATCCTGGTTTTCTGTGGTATGCAAATGAGTTCTCTCGCAGCACTGGGGGCGGGCCCCAGCGCTCAAACAGCACTGGGGGAATCCCCAATGCTGCGAGAGAACTCTCCAGCGCTGCCTCCATCTTCTTCAGGAACAGCCTCTTTATGCGTCTTCTTCCGGTGCGGGCGGTCAAACTTCTAGGCCTCGGACAGAGCCAACTGCGCATGCTCACAGGCCACAAGAAAAATGGCTGCTTACACAGTCATGCTACTGACCTTGTTCGACTACCATTTATAACAGCAGTTTCTTACTGCTATTTGTAAATTTACTGAGCACCTGATGAATCTTGAATGAGGAAACGTGTAGGGCTATGCTTTTCATTTTGCAGTGAAGTTAGTTATCAGATAGTAACATCACTGGAGTAGTTTACCTATACAACTCGAAAGAGTGGGTCTATTCTGAGCCCTGTTGGCGTGGCATTAGGTTTGTCGTCTCACCATAAGATTGGATTCACCTCCCTGAGTTTGGTGAAGACTACATCTTTTGGTAAACAACTACAGATTTTGTTCTGACGTTTCTTTATAGGTTAGGGAGTTTAGATAGATAATGGTGTGGGTAGATGATGAGAACATACATATATTCTCGGTATAGGCATGAAGGAAAAAAACAAACATTCAGAATAAATTTTATTTCTCAATGTAGTCCCCCATAACCTCAATACACATGTTTGATCTGGAAACTGACTTTTCAATACCCTGTAAAAAATAATTTTCCTCTTTGTCCAAAAAATCAATACTAAATCGCCCCAATACCGAGAATACATTGAACTCCCGTCGTATATATTACCAACCACTTCGATATCTGGACGTTTTGAAAAGCACGTTAAACTTTTTCGATAAACTCACATCTTTGTTTCATATTGCGTTATGTATTTTGCCCTGGAGCATTTTTTAAATTATTTTATTGTATTTAATAAAAGTGAAGTTTTATTCAGTTTTTCATGCCAGTGTCTCCATTTAGACATTTTCAGTGAATATAGTATAAATTGGAGACTTTCAACTATTCATGATCTGTGAATATCGCATAAAAAGACGCCATACCCAGCTCAATACTGACAAATATGAAAAAGTTACAGGTGTCAGAACGTGGCGACAAAAAATGTGGGTTTTTTTCTATTTTGAAGATTTTTCATTTTTTAAAAGGTATTGAAAGATTACAAATACTATATAAATTTGGTATCATCGTGATCGATCTGACCCACAGCATACAGGTAACATGTCATTTTTATCCCACAGTAAACACCATAAAAAATTAAACCCATATGCAATATGGCCGCAAATGCGTTTTGTTTTTTTTTCAATTCAACCTCATTCTGAAATTTTTTACAGCTTCCCAGTACATTGAACAGGATATTGAATGGTGCCATTACAACGTACGATTTATTTCCCAAACAATAATCCATCATGTATTTCTGTGAACTGAAAAATAAAAAAGTGGCTCTTGGAATGTGGGGAGCGCAAAACAGAAATGCAAAAACTAAAATTGGCCTGATCCTTAATGGGTCAATGGTACCCTGGAGCTGTGTGTGGCGTCTTTTTTGGGGGCAAATTGTAGTTTTTATTTACACCACTTTGGAGATTGTCTGCCATTCTGATGACTTTACTACTTATTTTGTGGGAAGGTGAAACAGCATAGAAAAAACAATGTTTTAGCCTTTGTTATACTTTTTCCCACTATGGGATTCAGTGTATGTATAAATAAATATTTTTATATTTTAACATTATAACTAAAAATCGTGCATTTTAGGACACAACATTGCATAACGTGTTTATTCAGAAGACTCCCGGCTGCCATGGCAACTGAATCGTTCAGCCCCAAAAATGAAAGTTTGGGCTAGTTCACACGGGGACATGGACGCTGATTTTGACTTGGATTTCGCGGCCAAATCAGCGTCCATACAATGTATCCCTATGTGAACTGCTCGCTTTTTTTTTTCTGCTAGCTCGCTAGCAGAAAAAGAAGCGACATGACCTATCTTTCGGGCGGAAGCCGCTCGCACTGAGCCGCGGCTTCCGCCCAGCCGCAGCGCCCTCAATGTCGGCTCATTCATTTGAGCCGACAGCGGAGGTGAAAGCCGCGACCGCGATGGTCGCGGCGGGAGCAGTTCACATAGTGTGGACATTGTATGGACGCTGATTTGGCCGCGAAATCCGCTGTCAAAATCAGCGTCCATGTCCCCGTGTGAACTAGCCCTAAAGCTTGCATCTAACCACAGCATTTTAGAGATTAAACGCCTGTTATCAGTCATATTAGCAACTGGATAGAGTTAAAAGAGCTGTTTGCCTACAAGAGTCTGGCTAGGCTTACATGCTATGCATGTTCCAAGGCCTTTTTTCAGTATGTGGGCACTAGGGGCACCGCTTTCTTTTTGGAAAGAGATGATTTGTATATGCTAGCATTTCCTACATTGTGTTTAATAGATTCACTGTCCAAAATGTTGATTATTTATCAAAAGGATGATCACAGCGCAAAGAAGAGGGCAAACTTTACCTAAGGTGTACATGGGTTTATTCTTCTAGAGACAAATGAGCTGTTTTAACTTATATCCCAGTTCATAAAATACAATAGTAGAATTATCACATTTGCATGAAGTATCTCTCAATCCTGGTAAATCAATTCACCAGTTCTTCCTAACATTAGGCAAATTACAAACTCATTTGTGAATCAGGAGCATTTAACAGTTCACATCCCTACAGATCTTATGCGAGGATTTAGGAAGCAGTTTCACTACTATAGGCTTTCACTGAGACCTTGGCCATGTTAAAGAGCTAATAATACCAGTATTTTACATGAACATTCAGACATAACACTCTGGTAAGCAGCGCCAGCCAAATAGTAAATAATCCAGCATGTAATTAAGCAAATTCCATTAAAGTTAAAGAAGCTTTATTCAGAGAAACAACAAGCCTTCACATCCCATGAAAAGCTGCAACACTTTAGAGGACACTCTATCTTTTTTCAAGCAGCTCCTATTTGTAGTTTGGGGTAGGTCGGGGGTTTCTTTGCCCCATTCCGCTTGAAAAATGGGGAGAGAAAAGTCCTGCAAGCAGAACTTTTCTCTCCGCATTTATCAGGTAGAAACCCAGCAGACCCCATTAAAGCCTTCACAGGTAACTGCTTTTTAAACTCGTTTTATTGAAGGAGACATAACAGAACAAGCTATGCAGTCAGGAGAATACAGACATATAAGTTCACAAAATGGAATGCAAAGAAAATTGAAACAAGCAAACAAAGATCTGCCGCGGCACCATCCCACCCCAGCCCACACCCAGCATATACACAGGGAAGCACAACCAAAAACCAGACACCTCGGCACCAGCCGTCACACACCTCAAGGCGTGAAGGAGGCCAACACCGAACGCATGGAGGGTGCAGAGTACTGGGTAACAGGGGAATCACACCATGCTCCCCAGACCTTAGTAAATTTCTGGGGGCAGCCCCTGCCCTTGTATATAATTTGATTAAATGGGAGGATCGAATTAATTAATTTTCGCCACTGAGAGACCCATGGAGACTGCGGGGCCATCCACCGGAGAGCAATGGCCTTCCTAGCATAAAACAGACCCTCCCGGAGGAAGATCCGAATATGATGTTGCCACAATTCCTCATCAAGCACACCAAACAAGCAGAGAGCGGAATAGGACGGCCTAAAACATCAGCCAGAAGGTCCACCACCCCTTTCCAGAAGGCCTGCACAATTGGACAGCTCCACATCATGTGCCAGAAGTCCGCAATGGGACTTGGACACCTGAGGCAGTTCGTGCCAGGTAGATGACCCATCTTAAAAAGGCGGGCCGGAGTCAAGTAACATTGATGTAAAATAAATATTTGAATCAGCTTATTATTAGCCGAGGGTGAAACGTATAAAGGAGACTCTAAAATATCCTGAAACGTCTCATCCGTCAGCTCCGGAATATTGGTGCACCAACGCGCCAGGGCCGGAGCCTCAGTCAGGGACACCTTTGCATAAATCAAATGCTCATAAAGAGCAGAAATCAGGCCCCTTGGACCCTGGGAGCGCAGCACACCAATAAGCGGGTATTCGGATATAGCACACGGTTGGGCGGGGAATATGGAGGAGAGGGCATGCCGTATTTGGAGGAAGCGGAAGAATTGATGGCGGGGAATCTCGCGGGAGGAGACCAAGGAATCAAAAGTGACAAAGAAACCCTGCTCGTACAGATCTGATAGTGAGGACACACCGTAGCGTGACCAGGACCGGGCATCAGTCAAGCCATGGAGGTCAGGTAGCCCAGGATTGTCCCACAATGGGGTCTCCGCAGGGATGTTAGAATAAGAGGATACCTTCTGGGCCTGCTTCCAGACCTGCGCCGCCAGAGAGTGAAGGGGCAGAAGTCTGCCCCGGAACAATCGGGGGTGCTCCAACACCGGCCATAGGATACACAAGTCCAGGTGATGAGCCAGATGTGCCTCAGGGCCCACAAGTCGTCCCGAGGTAAGCCAGGATTTGAGAAAACGAAGCTGGCCAACTAAATAGTAGAGGAACAGGTCGGGGAGAGATGCACCACTGAGCTGTTTTGGCCTCCGGAGGGTAGATAAGCTCAATTTGGATCTGGAATGGCCCCACACAAAGGAAGTTGTCAAAGAGTCTAATTGTTTGAAGAATCTGAGAGGCACGGGCACAGCGGAATGACTCAAGATATATAAACACTTGGGCAAGATTATCATTTTAATCAGGTTGATTCGGCCTGCTACAGAAAGAGGCAACGCCGCCCAGGTCCTAAATTTAAGCCTAAAGTGCGAAATAAGTGTGAACACATTCAGGTAGGTAACTGCTTTTTAAGCAGATTAGGATTACGTTCTTTGGGTCCCCAAGCAGATCCAAAGCACAGGATGGTGAACGCAATTGTGAACCTTGTTCTCCTCCATGTATAATGCCTCTACAATGATATCCTCTACAAAGAATTACTCCACTCTATCTCTAACTTCGAGATGACAACAGCCAGATCACAGATGCTATATGGCTTCAGGCCTGGCAATTACTAGCATGGGAGCCTGGCAGGGAATCCCTGGTTCCTTTGGCAGATTTCATATACGAATTTGCTTTAGATACACTTAGGACCTCCTATACAACTAGACCCCTTGACTCTAACTAATGCGAACATGAGGTCTTTGTGGCTGAAACAGTGTGACCGTTATTCTCTCCAAAGATAATTTTTTGCTAGTTGCCTTTCCAACTTGAGGTTTATTTGGTCCTCAGTTAAGTAAGATTTTAAAGATGTCAACCAATAACAAGGAGGGGTTTTTTTTCCTGAGAAACTGAGCAAAGGACATCCCTAAAATTCAAGTGGAGTTTCATTAAAAATGGACTCTGTAAAGGCTCTCCTGAACATCATTCAACATCAAGATTTTATGGCATCTGTAGGTTTGAAAGATGCTTATTTCTGTTTTCCATGCTCCCTTTCCATAAAAGGTAACTGAGGGTAGCTATATGGAGACCCAGCGCTAACTCTAGTAACTTTGGGGTTTTCCACCACTCAAAAATTATCCTAGCTGTCTCAAATCAGGCTGAAGTGTTTTTTTCTTGTAAAGTACCTGAGTGACTCATTTCTCAGAGCCCATCTATAAAATATTCCAGCAGTTCAGCTCTCCTCCAGTTGATTGAGCAACACAGCTTTCTAATCATCTAGAACAAGTCTAATCTCTCTCTAGTCCAAAGTCTTCTGTAGCTAGAGTTTGTCCAGGCCACAATTCTTCACAATATCCCTCTCCCAAGAGAAAATAATCAGTCTGGCAAAATTTATCATAAGTATGTTCTTATTAGAGATGAGCGAACACAGTTCGGAACAGCCGTTCCGAACAGCACGCTCCCATAGAAATGAATGGAAGCGGCCGGCACGCGGGGGGTTAAGTGACCGGCTGCCGGCAAAGCGTACGTGCCAGGTGCTTCCATTCATTTCTATGGGAGCGTGCTGTTCGGATCGGCTGTTCCGAACAGTGTTCGCTCATCTCTAGTTATTATAAGATTTTTTTTTACTGCATGTAACATCAATTGACTCTACGTTTCTTCATGGTAGTTTATCCAGAAACCAAAACAGTCTTAACTTGGTGACCCTGCAAAACATTCTCTATGGGCAGATGGCATGGAAGGAAAACATGAAAAAACTCGCAGAGCATTAAAGTACAAAGTACCCTACATTCCTTAAAGCATTCCACCTGTTCAACTTCAACATCTTCAGCAAAAAAAGTTATGTTGGATTTGATCAGACCTCCAAAGCTGCCACATGGGCCTTTTCTTCCACCTTAGTTGCCCATTATAAGCTAGTGTTATTGAAGGTCTGGGTACTCCTATGTTGACCAACTGACCAAATCCCTCAGGTAACTGTCATTGTCCTAATTGATATGGGCTAAGTGCTAGCGGCGAAGCATAAACACCAAACACAGAATGTTGGTATGAACTCCTCTCTTAGCAGAATAGGAAGCACACTAATGCACTTTATTAAGACAGCATGGGGTTAATATAGCAGCCAGCACAGAAAAAAGAAACATTGCAACATTAGTCCTCATGTTTAATCCTGATTGGTGTAGTATATCTTGATCATGTAGAAGAGAAGCATAAACAGTTCCATATACAGTATAGCCAGCTATTTCCGGTCTTGCGCTATGTCTCTAGGGAGCTGTCTTCGGACAGCAAGCCAAGCACGTATCTTCTTACACACAATACGGTCTTATCCTGGGTGCAGGCGCCATCTTGTCATATAGCCTTACAGCATAATTCTTTAAGCAGTATATATACATCTTATCAAAGATTATAATGTTTTTGCAATATAACAACAAACAGAAGAAATATATGTATTTTCTAACCTTGTCATTATATGGTACCAGGGAAGCAACCTTGAGTAGACAAGTGCTGGAGGCATCTACAGTATCTACTCTCCCTTATCAATATTGCTTATTATGTCATTTGTTTTGTGTTGCTTGAGTATGTTAAGGAAAATAAAATTGTCTTACTTGTAATTTTCCTTTCCTTGAATGCAAAGGCAGCACAACTTTTTCTCTCTAATAAATTATTTAGCTTCATACTTACACGTGTGGTTACTGTCTCAGGAGTGATTTGTATGTTCTCCAGCTGTTGTAATTGATAATTGCTTATTGACCACTGATGTGTTTTTCTTCTGTCCTAGTAGCTAAGGGCCAAGACTAACCTATTTGGTTTGTGCTGTCTTTGTATTCAAGGAAAGGAGAAATACAGGTAAGAAAAGTATATTTACTGACAACAGTCACAATAAGGCCACATGGGAAGGTGCTAATGTGGATACTGTGAAATTGTTACTATTACACAGTTTTTGCAAAATTTGAGGCAAAAAAGTAACTCTGGGTAGAACACTACATGAATAAAAAGTTGTGCAACACTTTAATTCCTCATCGCTTTCAAGATCTTAGTTTATTGTCATTGAATGAGAATACTTAGTTTACATTATCAGGCTCTAAACTGGTACATGAATAGACCTGAAAGCTGATAATTATATTAACCACTTCCGGACCGCCCATTGGGTTTTTACATCTGGAAGGGTTTTTACATATAGAAATCGCACAACAGCTGAAATGGGGAGCCAGCTGTATCTTCAGCTGGAGCTCCCAGAGAGAAGGCAGGGAAGGTTTATTACCTTCCCCACCTTCCTGATCGCTGTGTATACAGTGCTCAATGACTACTGTATACACCACTATGGGCGCCGTCATGATGCAGCTGCCCTCTGACCCGGCGGTAATGTGATCTGCCAGGATCAGCGTCTAACAAGAGCTGCTGGGTCCTACAGGACCCAGATCAGCTCTAGAGTAATGAGCAAGAGGCTGTATTCTTTCTGCAACTGGGACTAAATGTACCAGCCCCAGTTACTGGTGGAAATCAGCCTCCCCCCCCCCCCCACACACACACCAAAAAAAAAAACCCTGTGACCTGATGTCCCCAAAGGTCTATTGTGAAAAAACTAAAAACAACATAAAAATAAAGCTCTATGTGTCGCCGAAAAAATCACCTTGTTTGTTTCACCAACCCCGGCCTCCTCTGCAATTTGTCCTTTAACCCCTTAGCGACCCTTGACGTAACTGTACGTCATGGGTCGCATGGGGATGTATGGAGCGAGCTCACACGCTGAGCTCGCTCCATACACGGCAGATGCCGGCTGTATCATACAGCCAGGACCTGCCAATAACAGCAGCGGTCGGTGCCCAAGCCGATCGCTGCTGTTAACCCTTTACACACTGCGGTCAAACGTGACCGCAGTGTGTAAACGGCGCCGGTGGCACGGGCGCCGCCATGTTTCGCCGATCGCCGCCCTCCTGAACGTCACATGAGGGCGGTGATCGGTTGCTATGACAGCCGGAAGCCTATTGAAGGCTTCCAGGCTTGTCTCTGCAAGAGATCTATTAGACGATGCCAGAGGCATCGTCTAATAGAAGTGCTGCGATGTAGTATTGCAGTGAATAGTATGAGCGATCAGACCCCCTAGGTTTCAAGGTACCTAAGGGGTCTGATCATAAATGTAACAGAAGAAAAAAAAAAGTTTTTAAAAGTATTAAAAAAATAAAAAAAATATAAAAGTTCAAATCACCCCCCTTTCCCTAGATTAGCTATAAAAGTAATTAAAGAACATTAAACATAAACATATTAGGTATCCCCGCGCTCCAAAATTCCCGAACTATTAGAATATTAAAACATTTATCCCGTACTGCGAACGGCGTAGCGGCAAAAAAAATAAAAACCGCCAAAAAGCGTTTTTTTCAACACTTTGCCTCCTATAAAAAATTTAATAAAAAGTGATCAAACCATCAGATCTTTCCCCAAATGGTATCAATAGAAACGTCATCTTGTCCCGCATAAAAAGACACCACAACCAGCTCCATACATGGAAATATGAAAAAGTTACAGGTGTTAGAACATGATGACACAAAAAATTTTTTCTATTTTGCAAAGTTTATCATTTTTTTAAAAGTATCAAAACATTTCAAATACTATATAAATTTGGTATCACCGCGTTCGTACTGACACGTAGAACACAGGTAACATGTCATTTGTACCAAACAGTGAACGCTGTAAAAATTAAACCCATAAGAAAATGGCGCAAATGCATTTTTTCTCCAATTGCACCTCATTTTGAATTTTTTTCCAGCTTCCCAGTACATTGCACAGCATATTGAATGATGCCATTACAAAGTACAATTTGTCCCGCAAACAATAAGCCATCATGTGACTCTGTGAACTGAAAAATGAAAAAGTTATGGCTCTTGAAATGTGAGGAGGGAAAAACGAAAATGCGAAACCAAAAAATGGCCGGGTCCTTAAGGGGTTAAAGAGGACCTTTGATGTCCTCAGGCACATGCGATTTTATATATCACTAAAAAGCCAAAAGTGCACTAAAATCATCATACAGTTGGCTTTCCTGGTATGTGCCCCAGGGCTGGAGATACCAGTGCCTTTAATGTCGTCAACAATCTTTCACCACTGTCAGAATGACGTTCCTCACAGTCTGGTATCATTGCGGAATACCCCCCTCCCTGACAGTACTCGTTCATAGCCCTGTACTGTCAGGAGGGGCATTCCTTACTGCCCAGTCATGACACTAGACTGTCAGGAACGCCCTTCTGACAGTGGGGAGAGATCGGTGCTGAAACTAACGGCACTGATACCTCCAATACCTGGGCACACACTGGGAAAGATGACAGTCTGCTGAATTCAGCGCTTTGTGCATCTTGTAGAGACTAATTGTATAGTACCTAACCAAAGGGTATTTATTCTCAATGTTTAGTACGTTTTTGCATCGCCATGAGTAAGGGGCTTCGGCCTTGAAATGCGTAGAAAGCAGTCGTGTTTCACTTGTCTTGTTTGCATGTAGTAAGTACGTCATTTTTTTTGTTACTTTGTTTTTCATGGTTTATTTGTGTCCATGTAAAAAAAAATGTAATTTAATTTTCATTAAAAGTTATATGTATATCTTTAGTGAATGTTTTGTTTATGTTTGTTATCAATCTACCTTGGGGTGTTCACACTTGCGCCCCTGGGCACTCTGTGTCATTCTGAAGGGTTTCTGTCCTAAGCCCCGCCATAATTGCACAGGGGACAGCTCTCGTCAGTCACTTTTAAAACCCATTCATTAAAGTTCGGACATGCAGGACTTTGTGTTTGGCCAGCGGAGAGGCAGGAGGCGGACACCGGCGGTTTGCTTTTAAAACCCATTCAAATAAATGGGTTTTAAAACTGACCACCGGGATGCCGTCCCCTGTCCAGTTTTGCCAGGGCTTAGGATGGAAACCCAGCGCAACAGTTTAATGTGCATAGCACATTGAAATCAATGGGTTAAAAAGCCTCCCATTGATTTCAATGTGTAGCGCATGTAAGACGGAACCCATTGAAGTCAATGGGATTCTGTTTTGAGGTGCTGACTTTGACACGTCAGAATGAACGCCGCCTTAATTTCCATCCCATATTCCAAAGACATACTGATAGGGAAAAATGTACATTGTGAGCTCTATGTGGGGCTCACAATCTACATATAAAAAAAATAAAAAAAAAGAATGAATGCCGCGTTACTTCGTGGGAACGAGACCTAAGACTGAGTGAGTGGAGTGCGTTCACCCTGATAGCCGAATAAAACTTCACGTGGTAGAACAGCCCATACGTGACAGGGCCCCCACTTACCAAGTTCTATCTATAATACTGGTGTCTTCTTATGTTATAGAGAGGCCTTTGGGCCCCCTCAGGCTCCAGGTGGAGTGGTAGTGTGCCATGCAAGTACAGTTGCTGCACATGACAATGGATTTTCAATTGAATTGCTGCGATTTACACGTTTTCATAGGCAAAGTGATGCAGAAAGGACAGTTTTGAGATTTAAGGCAGGTTTGGTCAAATGTTGTTCATTTTCAGAAAACTCTCTTTTGGAGAATTTACAAGAAGATTAAGAGACAGAGGTGACCATAAAAATATAGTTTCTGAAGCTTTTCAAAAAGCAATCTATAAACCCTGATTGACAAATAGACTTACCTCCAACTTTAAAGACAAATTGGTTTAGAGCCATTTTTGACATCCGATTGTGCCTAGAGACATTTCTTTGCAAGGCTCTTTCCTTGTGGCGAATGTAATTTGATAATTTGTTTCACCCATCCTCAGGAACCGATCAGTGTGAAACTAAAATATTATATAAATTACAAATCTGCTGTATATGTCTTGATTTGTCTTTGTCCAAAGGTCTACCTCTTTCAGACAACCCAAGAATTAAGAAACAGGAGAAAACAGTGTATTATTAAATATTTTAGAACAATTAGTACAATGAGCCACTACATTTTTCGTTATTACATATTTGTTTGTTTTTTTGTTTAGTTTTATACATTATTCCCCTTTTTCATTGGGAACCTTTTAACCTCTAGATGTTGCTAATTTGGCTATTTATGTTGCTCTATGTGATACCCGGTGCTACAGTCACAATGATTAAAGTCGCACACCTGTGATTTATAGCTGCTCATGTGGTGATAAGTGCCGGTATCTCCATGCTGAAGTTACTGTCCAGGAGTTACACTGTGACAAGGGAAGATTTTAGGACTTTTAGCATCACTTTTATCTACAAAATTTAATTCTTTATAGTGATTATAGTAAAGTGAAAGACATTTCCCGTTCACATTGGTGGTAGCTGAACTTGCTTCCTTGCCTCTCCCTGCCATCTCCTACTTCCTGGATGTTTACTCTGTTTCAGCAGGGAGCCTAACTAGTGATAACACAAGCAGTTTACAGCCCTCTACTATACTAAACTACTGGTTAATTTACACATGGACTAGAGGCCCAGAAAATAAGCCATGCTGGATATAAAACTGTATAAAAACCTAATTTTTTGTTGAAAAACTATATAAATGTGTAGCCGCTGTGATCAGAAGAACTAGGAAAGCAAATTTTAATAAGTTTATGGGCAATAGTATAAAAAAATTATTTTGTTTTAGGTAAAAAAACCAAAATTTACATTTTTTTCACATTTTATACCACTCTTCTACTTTTAGCAAAAAAACGATTCAATTTATTTAACAAATAAGGCTCGTTATAGCAAGCCTTATGTGTCCTGAAAAAAAACATGGTAAAAATAGTTGGCATATGCAAAGCCATTAAAAAGATATTGCTGTGTAAAGTGATGCAAACCAAAGTGCCAAATTTGGCCTGAGCATTAGGGCATCAATGACACTTGGTCCTGAAAGGGTTAATGAACAAATATGCCTGCTACACTTTGCAAAGATGATAATTGACCTATTTTTTAGCAGTGTTATTTTGTCCTCATTTTTGTCCTATTTCAATTTCTTGGAAGCTTTTCGATTTTTATTTTGGACTCCTTGCCTTTCAAAACCCATATCTTTTTTATTTTTTCAATTCACAGAGCTGTGATAGGGCTTAATTTTCACATGACAATTTGTACTTTGTAGTGATATTATTTAATATCCCGCATGACATACTAGGAAAAAAAAAATTCCGAATAGCGTGGAATTGGAGAAAAACCATGTGACATTCTTAAAGAGGACTTTTCATGTCCTCCTGCAGATGCGGTTTAATAGACTGAATTCAACACACTATCAGCTTTCCCGTTATGCGCCCCCAAGCTGGAGATATTGGTGCCATTAGTTTCAGCACCGATCTCTGCCCACCATCAGAAAAGAGATCCTGACAGTCAAGATGGACTTTGAGGAATGCCCTTCTTGACAGTACTCATCCATAGACTTGTACTGGGGGTGGAACATTTTGGGCTCCAACCATCTTACCAGCTGTGTGAAGGAGCGGACTGCAGAGACAATGATAAATCATCATTATCTGTGTATAACCTGTATGTGTCCCGGGAGAGGAGGTTGCATGGTCTTCTGTACATGTTATCCACTTTCCTATATACTTTTTTTTTTTTTTTTTTTTTTTTATGTAGATTGTGAGCCCCACATAGAGCTCACAATGTACATTTTTCCCTATCAGTATGTATTTGGAATATGGGATGGAAATCCATGCAAACACGGGGAGAACATACAAACTCCTTGCAGATGTTTTGCGTTTTTTTTTTTTCTGCCCTTGGCGGGATTTGAACAACAGGACTCCAGCGCTGGAAGGTTGCAGTGCTAACCACTGAGCCTCCATGTGGCCCCAACTTTCCTATATAGTTTTGTTCTCTGATTGTCACACGTTTAGCATTGTCCAGGTCACAGCGCCAAAAGGGTTGCACTAAACACACAACACATACACAAAGTCATTAATAAAGTTTACACTTTTTCACTGTCCCCGTCCTGTCCATACCTGATTTTTATAGAGTAAAATATGCGACTACCTCTCTAGCGATATTCGTTACGCGATAAAATAATAGTAATATCAATTATTTCTAGAGCTGAACATATAAAAGTCTGTGAAACATCCATAGCGTCAAAATGCTCACTATATCCCTTGATAAATTCCTTGAGGGGTGTATTTTCTTAAGTGGGGTAATTCAATGTTTTTTTTTTTTTTTTTTTGGCACCTCATGTGCTCTGCAAATGCAACATGGCACCTGAAAATCATTCAAGAAAAAACTTCCTTCCGAAAGTTCAATGTCGCTCTTTCCCTTTCTGCGTCCAGTTGTGTGCTCAAACAGCAGGTTGAGATAAATTGTACAACAAACTATGGGATGTATTTTCTCCATCAACCCCTTGTGAATGTGCAAATTTTAGAGTCCTATTGGGAGGCTTTTTTTGGAGGCGGATTCAGCGTCAAAATCAGCTCCAAAAAACTCTGTGTGCACTGACCCTTAGGCTTAAATGAACATAGTTTTGAAAGGAATTGAAATGTATATTTTTCAACTTTATTTTGTTTTAATCCCTGTGAGGCGCTTAAAGGGTTACCAAGCTTCTCACATTTTTGAAAAATAGGCGATTTATGGGAGTATCTAATAGAAAGATCTTTCAAAGCCCTTTTAGAACTGTATTAGTTTTGTAAATTCTCTTGAGAATTCCTGTTAGACTGTAAGCCATATAACATCCAAAAAAATTAAATGAACGCTTATAATTTGATGTCAACATAAAGCAGAGATAGGGTAGATTATGTTTATTAACTAACCTGAGTGGTATAACTCTTTATATGAACAAAGAATGGAAGCCTTCACACGGAATAAACGCACGTGTATTTTTGCAAAGTACACGTGTAAAATTAAGACTCCCATTGACTTCAATTATATTTTACAGGCGTATTTTTACACGTGTAAAAAAAATGTAATTGAAGTCAATGGGAGTCTTATTTTTACACGTGTATTTTGCAAAAATACACGCGCGTTTACTCCGTGTGAAGGCTCCCGATCATTTCAAACTTTGAAAATAAACAAAACATATTGACCCAAATTTCCAACAAATATAAATGTCACAAAAACACTTAAAATCACCTGGAAAAATTAAAGCATTCCAAAGTTATGACCACATAAAGTGACACGTCATATTTGAAAAATGGAGCTGTGAAAGTCCAAAACTGTCTGTGGGTTAAAATAACAGATCATGTTCAATGCAGTATGAAGTCAACCTGGTATAGCCATGCTGCTCATCAGTCAGTTATGATATTTCTTCATCTGAAGACTTGTAGTGACATCTCCTGTTGTGAAGAAGCATTACTAGTATAATACAAACTTAGGCCTGGTTCACATCTGCATTCAGTATTCCGTTGAAAACTCCGGTGTTTGGATTCCCCTTTAACCTTCACAGTGGCGGGAGGATATTCACGCTCCTCAGGGACAAGAAACAACAGGAAGCCAGCATTTTAAAAAGTCGCTCCATCCATCAGGCCTCAGTAATTTAAAAAAAAAACAGGTGTACCTCATAACTAACCCACACCACCAAAGTGAACACATCCATGAAGAAAACTATAGCAAAATGGTGGAAAAATCCCTGGTGTTGCTGTTAAAGTTGAAGAGAAATTCAATTACCAGTTAGAGCAGTCCGGCCCACACAGCTTGGGGGGGGGGCGCGTGTCTTAGTGCCGGCAGGAAGATGGAGACGTGGTGTGTGTCATAAGGTATTGAGAGATGTAAGGTGAGGTGCAGGCTGGAGAGTATGTGTGTGTGTGTCTATATGCGTCTGTCTGTCTGTGTGTCTCAGTAACCTGGGGGCAGAGATGGAAGGGGAATGTTATACTGGGGCAGAGATGGCAGATGGAGGGGGGGGGACATGAGACTGGGGGAGAGATGGAGGGAGGACATGAAACTGGGGGAGAGATGGAGAGGACATGAATCTGGGGGCAGAGATGGAGAGGACATGAATCTGGGGGCAGAGATGTGGGGACATGAATCTGGGGGCAGAGATGGAGGGAACACGAATCTGGGGGCAGAGATGGAGGGAACACGAATCTGGGGGCAGAGATGGAGGGGACACGAATCTGGGGGCAGAGATGTGGGGACACGAATCTGGGGGCAGAGATGTGGGGACATGAAACTGGGGGCAGAGATGGAGGGGACATGAATGTGGGGGCAGAGATGGAGAGGACATGAATCTGGGGGCAGAGATGAAGAGGACATGAATCTGGGGGCAGAGATGGGAGATGGAGGGGGGGACATGAAACTGGGGGAGAGATGGAGAGGGGCATGAAATGGGGCAAATAAAGGGGGATATGAAACTGAGGGAGAAATGGAGGAGGGGACATGAAACTGGGGGTAGATGAAGAGGGCACTTAAACTGGGGAGACATTAAACTGGGGACAACTGGAGGGGGCATTAAATCGTGGAGGAAGCTGTAGGGGGACCTGTCTGCCTCTAGTTGCCCCCAGTTTAATGTCACCCTCCAGCTACCGCTACGGTTTATTGTCTGCTTCCAGCTTCCCAATTCTAATGTCCCCCTCTAGTTGCCCCCAGTTTCATGTCCCGCTCCAGCTGTCAATTTATTGCCCGCCTCCAACTACCCCCACTGTTTAATGTCCCCCTGCAGCTGCTCCAGTTTTGTGTCCCCTCTAGTTTCCACCAGTTTATACTGGGACACCAGGAGAGGGACCTAATACTGTGGGGCAGTTGGAAGGGAACATTATACTGTGGGGGCATATAATGTACGGGTGACTGTAGGAGGATTATACTTTGTGGGGGCACATGGAAAGATGATTGGGAATGGGCGGAGTCAACGTAGAAGTGGGTGGAGCTAAATTTGCCATGGCGCGGCCCTCTAGCATAGTTTCAATTTCTTATGCGGCCCCATGGGAAAATTAATTGCCCACCCCTGAGTTAGAGTAATGTTTACCTCTCCCCCATACATTCTCAGTGACACCACCAGGAAGAATAACAGTCATCAAATTAAGGTTGGACCATAGTGAATAGTAGTTTGTGTCCAAAGGATAGATTGTTAAGAGAATTCTAAACCTAGAAATGACAGAAATAAGCAATATAGTTGCCCTCACTATCTGTATGCAGCGTTCTTGGTATATTATATATGTGGGGCACACACACACACACACACACTACAGCTGGGCGAGATCATGACCCAAATCATGATTAAGGCTAGATTCATACTTGAACTGGGCTCAGTTCGGATCCGCTGGGGGACCCATAAGATGGAGAACCAGTCCACTAAAGCAACGGTTTCCCACAGACTATAATGGGGACTGTCAGGTTTCTGCCATTTTTGTACTGAAATTGCAGACACTTCTGTTCATTGATTTATGGCAGAATCTGCTGTGAACCTAGCCCAAATCTAACATTTCATCTAGACTATGATTAGTCAATTATTTAAGTCACTCTCCTTTTAAACCACATACCTTTTACAGTATTATTAAGTGTTGTGCAATTCGTTTCACAAGATTCACCACAGTGGCTACAGTTGGACCAAAGACAGCCAGATTGAAACTAATATATTGTGGGGTCTCTTCATAAACCAGAATATAAAAAATGGAAGACCAGGGGAGGAAAGGAAAAACAAAGCAGCGTTAGCGCTCCTGGGCTCCAGCGTGACTCCCTGTTGTCCTTGGTGCTTCTGGCTGATGTCAATAACCGCATGACATCAGCTAGATGGGCTGAGACAGCAGGGAGTCGTGCCGGAGCCCAGGGGAGGTGAGTTACACTGTTTATTAAGTTTCCTCCCCTCTCCTGGCCCTCTACTTATTATTATACTGTAGGACCTCTTTAGACTCCAGATTATAACAGTTTTGGTTTGATCGAACAAAACTGGTAATATTGTAATAACCAAACCGAAATAACCAATGTGAACAAAATCATGATGGCTATCCTTGGTGATATTTGGTTTTGGTTATTTAACTAATCATATACTTGCATAGCCTTTAGAAATGCTATTTCACAGGTACCTTTTGTATGTAAATTGTCTCAGTGGCTTTTGAATGAGCCTGTTTTTATTCATATGCTAATTAACTTCCAGCACAGGAAGTTCCCAGCAGCACTATTCTTTCTTATCTGTGTGTGCAAACAGGAAGCCACCAGCAGCAGCAGCCTGTGCTGTACACATGCATAGGAAAGAATAGCAGAGGGTGCACGATGAGCCTAATTCGCATATGAATAAAAACGGGCTCATTCAAAAACCACTGAGGCAATTTACATGTGTGGAATAGCTTTTCTAGAGGCAATGCAAGGATGTGCTAAGTTAAAAATGACTTTTACCAATGATAGAGCCCTTTTAATTCCACATACATTCTAACATACTGTAGACATTTTAATAAAACTGTCAAACTATACTTATTCATTTCTCCTAAAACAATGGCTCCACTAAAACAAAAATGAGAAATATCATATCCCCCCCCCCCCCCCCCCCCCAACAACTGAAGCAAAGTTTGAGTTCTGAATACATTGGAGGCTGACGCCTTTTTAGTGTACACAGAAAAACAAGACACATTATGTAAGGTTCTCATTTATTTCCAGTTTCTGTGAAAAGAGGTTTTGGGGAAATTTTATATGTCAGAATCATTAAATACTTAATAAAGAAAGCAAAAAGTATTTACAAATTTAATTCTTACGTGGTTTAATAATTACAAGAACCTCCAAACATTTTGGAAGGACAAATAACCAAAAGGCTTTGCTTTCTCTATAAATACAGAATTTGCTAGGGTTGAGAGACGCCTCTTTCCAACACATGGTGAACTGAATTAGAATGAATTAGAAATAAAATTCTCTACTCCACTGAGAAGGGAGATCTGTCACAAAAAAAAAAAAAAAAAAAAGAAATGAATGAAAAAAAAAATAAAAAAAAAAAATAACCAGGAGGGAATTCAGCTGCTGGTAGAGCACCCAACAACATGAATCACGGATCCATTAGAAATTCATTGTGTTTGTCTGAATTTTTTTTTTTTTTTAACAAAAAAAAAAACCAAAAAAACCCAAACAAAACAGTGTCCTGAACTCCAGATACGTGCCGAGGAGCAAACACAATATTCAAAAATGGCCTGCGCTTGCTACCATCTTTAAATCAAAAACAATTTGTAATAATTATATATATATATATATTTATATATATTTATATATCTATATTTCAGCCATAAAGAGCAATAAAGAAGCTGAAGTGCTCCATCCCACTGAAGCATGTAGGCTACCACTGCTCTCTGGAAAAAAAAAAAAAGGAAAAAAAAAAAAAAAAAAAAGCACAAAACCCCACATCTGCAAAAGTGAAAGGTCTGCATGTGCCCCACTTAAGTGATGAAGAGGTGAAGAAAGAGGGTCCCAGCTTTCCACCCTTCTTTCAGCAGTCCCAAAGTACTTCTAATTAAGTGAAACCCAAGAGACTGTTGCATAACAAAAGAAAAATAAAATAAAAAAAAAAACAAAACAAAAACCCAACAACCATTGCCGTCTGCCCATGTGCCAAGGCTTCTTCCTAGCAATTTTCTCCAAATACCAGGTGTTTTGACCATCAATGTGTTTGTGCCAGGCTACCTCCCACCCTCTGTTAGGCTTCATCATTTAGGAAGAGTCAATACATTCTCTCAAATGCAAAATCATTGGGGTTCATGTGTTTCTTTGTTAAAAAGTCTGCAGGGGAAGGGGAACAAAAAGAAAACAGAAAAGAAAAAACAAAAACTGGAAGCCCCAAAGAAAACAAGAGCAAGCATAAAGGCGAATTTTTAGTCCTTGTGATCAGTATCTGATTCATCTTCTGCTTCCCGCAACCATGTGAAGAAAGCTGTGACCGATTTTAGAGCAACACCCTTTCCTTGCTGCTCTGCAGGGTCTTTGCTGGATTCCCATTTGTAAAATGGTTCTTCCTTTATCACATCTTCATCATATAGCGCATCAAAGAACATTCTTAATAGGTCTATGAGAAAACATAAGACCAGTTACTACAGGTTTCACAAACTTAAATCACCAGATTATTGTAGCATCTTCCTATACTTAAACAGCATCTGCTTATTTTATACCAATAAAAACCTACTCATGTGTGTCTTATAAGACAGTGCAGAACGTATTTGGAAATCTACAGCACTCTGAATCTAACTCTCCATTCCCTCCTGACAATTCAACACAAAGAGACTTATTTAAAGGGATTCTATCATTAGAATCCAGTTTTTAGCTAAACCCACATCGCAATAGCCTTAAGAAAGGCCTATTCTTCCTCTACCTTTAGAAGTCTTCTCCGCGCCACCATTCGGTATATATTCCCGGTTTCTTCATTATGGTAACAAGTTTTCTCGCAGCACTGGGGGTGTCCCCTGTGCTGTGAGAAAACTCTCCGGCGACCCCGCCTTCTTGTTCTCCGCCTCTTCTCTCCTGATTGGCCACAGGAAAATGGCCGACAACACATGTCTGTTGGCCATTTTCCCGTGGCTGAATGGGAAAGAAGAGGTGGAGAACAAGAAGGTGGCAGCGCTGGAGAGTTTTATCGCAGCACAGGGTTATTTCGACGCAGGTTTAGCTAAAAACAGGATTCTAATGATAGAATCCCTTTAAGACTTTAACCCTGGAGAAAAAGTCCAGGAGAAGTCTGAAGATATCAGTTGTGTGTGATGTCAAGGACCTATTGTTGCGTGCCCAATGTTTTCAGATAGAAATGCTGCATATTTAATCTTACAGATGCTGGAAGCAGAAAGTATTTTAGAGCGTCTTAACTCCTGGCACGTGTCAAGTACAACACAAATTCCACCTCTCAAAGAGGTGTCATGAGTGCTACATACCGACTACCTACCCTAACCATAGGTCATCAATATGCGATTGGGTGTTGGATCCCAACCAGGTACTCCCACAGATCAGTAGATTGAAAAGGCTGCAGTTTTTGGGTGAGTGCTGCAGCCTCTTCACTTTATACTAAGCACAGTGCCATGCATTGTGTGGGGGTTGTGTTTCGTATTGGAGCTCTGCCACTTTCTCTTGAATAAGACTGAGATGAGGACAGGCCATGTGAATACAGTGAGCATGAGGTCATCGGCATACATGTGAGACAGCAACACTCTTGATAGGGGCTCTATCATTGGGAAAAGTCATTTTTAATCACACCCTTGCACAGCCTTTAGAAATGCTATTCCACACCTACCTTTTGTATGTAAATCTCCTCAGTAGTGTTTGAATAAGTCAGTTTATATTCATATGCTAATTAGCTTCTCCCTGCACAGGAAGTTGTCAGCCAGCTCTCCTCTCTATTCTGTGTGCTATGTATGAGAGCAGGGAGGAGGAGTCAGCAGCAGCATGTGCTGTATACATAGAGACGCTAATGAGCATATGAATAAAAACTGACTTATTCAAACACTACTGAGGCAATCTACATACTAAAGGTAGGTGTGGAATAGCATATCTAAAGGCTATGCAAGGATGTCATTAGTTAAAAATCACTTTTTCCAATGATAGAGCCCCTTTGAACACCCTGGCTTCTTGATACAACTGACTGGTGGGAGTACTCGGTGTCTGAATTTACTGATCACATGTTCATGATCTATCTTAAAGGCTACTTGCATACAGCAGTCATGTATAAGGGTAGGTCAATAATAGGCAAGCCATTGAAAACGCCTCTAATAGAAACCTATAAAAAGAGAAAATAAATAAATTATATATACACATTTCTTCCCCCCAACAGTAAGATGCCCTTGTTACCACTTCCCAACTGATCCTCATTCATACCATCCACAAGCAGTCCCAACATTTTACAGTTCCTTGCTTTTTAAGAAATTCTGTATGTAATTATGTTTAGGGCTAGTTCACACGTGAACTGCCCGCGCGGGTTTTGACACAGAGAGAGACACGACGAGCCGCGTCTCTCTCTTGTCAAAACCCGCCCACCGCGACCATCGCTGTCGCGGCTTAACCCTCTGCTGTCGGCTCAAATGAATGAGCTGACATAGGAGAGAGCTGCCGGGGGCGGAAGCCGCGCGGCTGAGCCTGCGCGGCTTCCGCCTGATGAAAGGACATGTCCTTTCTTTTCTCCGCTAGCAGCGAAAAGAAGCCCGGCGGTCTCCATAGACCACCATTATAAGGGGAGGTTTTGGACGCGAAATCCGCTGTCAAAAACCTCCCCTTATACTCACGTGTGAACTAGCCCTAAGGTTTCCCATACACAATCAGTTACTATCATATGACAACTATTCCTCCCAACCATTCCATACACATGCATTGTTTTCGTCAGTGGATTATCTCTTATGGGAACAAAGGATCAGGCATGTTGAAATTGAAAACTAAGAGAAATTTTAATATAAAAATGTATACCACTAGCCATTTAGTGAACCTAAAGTAAACTTACTTGGAGGCTGGTCAAGTTTCACAACAAGACTCTGTAAAGCATACAGGGCTTGTAGTTCCTTGGTTTCAGAATTTAGGTATTTTTGAAGTAGCTTGGCTCTATTGTGGATGACAGTAACATCAACTCTACAAGGACTCTCAACTACAAAATAAAAAATCAGTGTTAAAATCTACCAATAAAAGAAAATGAAGCGAACATTAGAGGAAGTATACTTACAGATAATAGCAGAGTTGCACACAGAACTCATGAGCGTTCTGACGAATGTATTTGACGATAACAGCTGGTCAGTCAAGTTGGCCTATGGGAAAAGAAGAGTTAATCAGTATTTAAATGGGGTTTTCAGGGAAAATATATTGAGGTGGTCTTCTTAGCACTAGAAGCCACTATCAACTGCTATCACAGCGAGCGCTTCCGATTATTACAGTTCAGCTCCCATTTAAGTGTAGTCATTTGGTTGTGGCTACACCACTATTGTTACATTTGAAGACTTGGTTAGTGGTTCATCTCCCAGCCTACTGCATATGGCAAGGTCATACGGAGTCCATACTATTACGGTTAGCAACAGGCATCATCAGACAGGAAAAACATCATTTAATAGAAGGGTGGTATTTTTGTGCCATCCCTCCTAGAAATTTATGAACAGATTGACAACTGGGTGTTACCAGCTATATATGTGTCCATTTATCAGTGCCAGACTTTGAAGGAACACAACCCATTTCACAAGGGAAATGGAAATGCCAGCTGTCACTTTATTCTTAAGTTTATAGGAATAATGAAGAACAGCACTAAGCCATTGATCAAGAATTATTTCAGGGGAAATTCTAGAATTTACTAACTTAGATGTGTCAGAAAGGGCAGGTCCTCTTAAAAATTATAATTGTCACAAATTAATGGACTTTTGCTCTACATTTCAATGTTTCACAATTGAAAAATGACAGCAAAAGGCTTTCACCATCCTGTTCACTTACTTCAATCCAGTCAAATATCCTCTGGTTACTAGTGTGTTCTTTTAGTAGTTTGGTGAGCATTTTCTCTAGCTCGGCTGGGGAGAGGTCTTTTTTGCTTGGCGTCTCTGATTCATCTCCCGATGTATACTCAAGTTTCTGTAAAAAGAAGCAACAAGGTAAAGACGCCAGTCCCTTAGCCTGCGGCTTACAAATGCAAAGATACATAAGAACACCACAAACGGCAGGCATAGAAATGTTCATTATCCATAGGCTTACATGATCACTGATGAATTTGTTCAGATCCTGATCTTTCGACAGGAACTCTTTCCAGCAGAGTCCAGATTCTTGCCACTGGACACCTACTTTTTTCTGTGACTACATCAGAAACAAGGATTGAGAGTAGTTAGAGACTGGTTTGAAAAGATCTAACAATGTTCTAACTAGAACAGCACAAAACTCACCATTTCTTTACATAATAAGCCTAGTACTTCTGCCATCAGTATACCAGCCTTCCCAATGGGAATCAAAGGTTTCGTCAACTCTCTGAAAAGACAAATAAAAATAACGTAGAAATTAGTACTGTAATATCTAAACCAGCCTGAAATTCTTCAACAATTCTATCTACCACGTTCCAACAAAATAAGGCTCCAGCTTACCTGAACAGCTCTCCCATGAGAATTCCTCCTTCTGCTAAGACTGGGCTGATAAGTTCAGCTAAATACAGCCAAATATGAGGGATATCTATTTCCATATCCTCAGCCACTTCAAGTACTTCCAAGACTCTGAAAACAGAACAATTCAAATTGAGTATCATGTATTTCAGTAATGATTGGTAAAAACGGAGCAACCGCCTTAAAAGGGTTTGCCCATAAAACACATTTATGGCATAGCCACAGGATATAATTTCTGCCCAGCCCTAGGACCTGTCGCAGAAAACCTCACGTCTCCTATAAAGCAATATAAATAGAACACACAAACCCCACCACACATACCCCTTGTAATACTGTTCTTTAAGTAGTGTGCCAGCCTTCACCAGCGAGTATAAAAGAAGGCCCATATGTTCCCGAGCAATGGTGCTCCTCTCTAACGTGGACTCAATACCGTTTCGTACGAAGATGAAGAGTAGAGAAGGGCTATTAAGCTCTTGCACACATTGAAGTGCCTCCTGCAGAAGAAGGGGGAAATTTTTTTTTTTTTTATAAAGTCAGGAATAATGAATAACTCACAAAGATACAACTCTTGAAGAAAGGCTCTCACCTTCATATCGTTAATATGCAAATATTCTTCAATTATAGATTTGGATTTCTTTTCGATCTCATCCTCTGACATGGCAGGTTTAGAGGTTGGAATTGCAGCAGCGGTTGGTGCTGGAGGCTCACGCTTAACTGAAAAGTAAGGAGTAAACTATGAATAGATGTAATGCACACAATGTTAGAGGATCAGGCACATTCCACTCCAGCCACTTCATATTAAGACTGCCATAGGAAACTCCAGTGTTAATAAATCTCACCCACAGACTTCTGCAGTCCAAACCATAGATTTTAACTACAGACTCTACTGCAAATAAGTACAACTGCAGCTTCATAATTAAAGGGATCTTATCAGTCAGACACAATTTTTTTGTAGGTACCACGTCGGGATAGCCTAAAGAAAGGCTATTCGTCTCCTATCTTTCATCGACTTCTCTGCGCCGCCGTTCTCCTACAATCTCGGTTCTTGTCGGTATGTGAATGAGTTCTTGCACAGTATTGTAAGCGGCCATTTTCTCGTGGCCTGTAGGCATGCGCAGTCTGCTCTGCCCAAGGCCTAGGAATTACAAGCCATCACTGGAAGAGGAGGATGAAGATGACGCTGCTGAAGAAGAGGAGGCAGCGCTGAAGAGAGTTCTCTCGCAGCATTGGGGCTACATACCGACAAGAACCGGGATTGTTGGCGAACAGCGGCGCGGAGAAGACGACGAAAGGTAGGAGACGAATAGCTTTTCTTAAGGCTATTCCGATGTGATACCTACAAAAAAATTGTGTCTGACTTATAGGATTCCTTTAAAGTCAATAAATAGCACTAGAGAAAGTCGCCAAATAGCCTTAGCAAGGAAAGAAGGGGAGGGGGGGGGGACAAAACATTAAAGAGCGACACAAACACCAACACTTACCGCTCTCTTTGCTTCGATCTCTTGGCTCGGTCATACTTGCTACTTTCCTCACTGCCTCAAGTGGAATTTGTCTCTCCCGCTCTCTGCTGTGATCATCAGTTTCCTTACTGTAACTCCTCTTAGAGATAACAGCCCGCGCCCGATCCGATCGGCCAGAGCGTTCAAATAGGTCTGCTTTATCATACCTTTCACCTCTGTCAAACCTATCTCCTCTGTCTTTTTCAGAGCGCTCTCGGCTTGAACTCCCCCTGCAACAGAGGAGACAGGAGAAAGTTATTTTCAACATACTGCAAATATTACAGCACTCACTGCAATGACCATTTATAGTCACTGCTAAATTATTTTATGTTCAACATTTCCAAATAAACAATATCATTCCAGCCTTAGGCCCCACATTGTGGAAATAGATTTTAGCTGCAGATTTTTGAGTCAAAGCCAAGAATGGCTTTAAATGATAAGAAAAGTAATGGGAAATATATACGAAACTCTTATACTTCTGCTGAATAATTAATAATATTAAATAAAAAAATAATAATAATAAAAAAAAAAAAGGTACATTTCCGCAACATGGAGCCTCAGAGTTAGGGTAAGTTCACACGTAGTTTTTTGGTCCGGATGTTAACGTGAGAAACCGCATCAGAATCCAGACCAAAATCCACCACGGTGTTGATAGGTCGCTTCTTTTTTTCTGCGAGCAGAAAAAGGAAATGACTGACTCCCATTGAATTCAATGGGGGACAGTTTTTTTTACCCGGATTTTGATGCAGAATCCGGGCCAAAAAACTAAGTGTGAACCTGGCCTTAAAGGGGTTATTCAGCTTCCACAAAATGATCTGCAAATACACCTACAGCAGTGCTAATTTCTCACTGTTACTTTGTGCAGCCTTTCTTGGCTTTATTTTACTTGAGATCACTTATCTACGTGCAGTAAATCTGTGGACAAACTATATTTCCCACGACTCTTCTCCTTGTTCTCCCTCTTTTTGTGTTTCCTGCTCACAGGTGAAAGGGTGGAGGTGGCTTGTGGCAGAATGAGCTTGCAAATGAAACATCGCAGCATGATGTTGAAGCAATGTAGTACCTGTGATTGCAATGCAGGGGAGTGGAGAAGGCAGTGGCACATAGAGCGAGAAATGGCAGGAGAATCAAGTAGTTTGTTCACAGAGTCACTGCATGTAACTGAGTGTCTCAAGTAAAATAAAGTCAAGAAATCGCTGCACATGGGAACAGGGAGTGTTCAAACACTGCTGTGGATGTACTTGTAGATAATTTTTGGCAGCTGAATAACCCCTTTTCTACAGCAACAAATATAAAATATACCAGCCTACTTACCACAGGATGCTGCAAATCATAAAAACAAAAAACCCCGCTCACCTTTGAACTGATCTTCTGGAATCCTGACTCTCCGCAGGTGCAGACTGCTGTAGGGCAGAAAATCTATTAAGCGTGCTTGTTGCCGGGCGGCCGGATTCTGGTGCTGAAATGGAAAAAAGTAGTTTTAGATTAAATACGTCATTGATAAAAAGGATTCTTAATTCTTATACAGTACAGCATAAACATTGTCTTACTCGATTCAGCAGGCTTTGCTCCAGTTCCTCCACTGCTCCCTTTACCCCAACTCAAACGGCCTCCTGGTGCCAGCAATTGGTTGGAATCAATAGCTCCAAGCTAATGGGGGGAAAAAATAAATAGTTATAGAAAATTTATAGAAAAACACTAGTTCTTGCTTAGGCTGGGGTTGACATTTGTGCTATGGGTCTGACTTTTTCATCCAGCAGTTACACTTGGCAGATTTCATCATGGACAATGGGGTCTGTTGGGCATGGTGCCTACTGTTTTAGTGATTCATGTGCCCATTGTTCTGGTCCTCTGATGGATCTGAACAACAGACACCCAAAATGCAGATGTGATCAAAGTTACCCAAACAATCTCTCAGATTAAAAGTCTGGCTAAGAACTGTGGAATTCTTTAAGGAAGTGGAAGTTAACTAATCAGTATATGTGGATAACATATCAGTCACACGCTTACCTTAGTTATCTTGGTGATCCTACTTGTGTCAATGGGTCGGCTTCCTTTACTGATGGGCACTGTATTCCAGCCATCATCAGTTGGCTGACTGCCACGACCACCTGTAGGGCGTCCTGGTGGCTCTCGTCTTTTGTCTTGCTTAGACATTAGCTGCTGTACTTTAACTTGCTCACGTTGTTTTTCCATTTCTGCCTCTTTATGGATCTGATCTATAGTCTTAGGGCCCTGATCTGCCCGACGAGGTACCCAATTGCACTACAGAAGGAATTAAGCACATATGAAATGAAAATACAAATAAATTAGAGCAAGATGCACAATGACCGACTATTAGAGATGAGCGAGTGGTATTCGAGCAAGTAGGTATTCAATCGAATACTACAGTATTCAAAATATTCGTACTCGATCAAATACGACTAGCTATTCACAGTAAATATTCGATTCAGAACCAGCATTGATTGGCTGAATGCTATACATTGTATATATGCTGTACACTGGCCAATCAACGCTGGTCAATGCATTCCTATGACAAAAAAGTCAGCTCCCTTGTAACTGCAAGCTGCCAGCTCTCCCGACCAGCAAGGACGAGCCTGCTGCAGAACCAGCGTTGATTTGCCGCAGGCTCATCTTTGCTAGTCGGGAGAGCTGGCAGCTTGCGGTTTCGAGGGATCTTATTTTTTATCAGCGCAACTGCAAGTGCTGTGCAGTTAAAGTGCATGGACCCCATAGACTATAATGGGGTCTGTGCAATTTAACTGCACAGTGCTCTTCCTAAATAGAGATGAGCGAGTACTGTTCGGATCAGCCAATCCGAATAGCACGCTCGCATAGAAATGAATGGACATAGCCGGCACGCGGGTGGTTAAGCGGCCGGCCGCAGTCAAAGCGGAAGTACCAGGTGCATCCATTCATTTCTATCAAGCGTGCTGTTCGGATTGGCTGATCCGAACAGTACTCTCTCATCTCTACTCCTAAACACTCTCCTCCTGCTACACGTGGACTTGGTGACTCTCCTTTAGTCAAATAGTGGATTCCCCTGAAACGAGCATTTTTTTCCCCATAGACTATAATGGGATTTGAATATTTCACTGTTTGCTCATCTCTACTGACTACCGTATATACTCGAGTATAAGCCGAATTTTTCAGCACAGTTTTTGTGCTGAAAAAGCCCCCCTTGGCTTATACTCGAGTCAAGCAATAAAAAATCAGTTTAAGAAAAACAAAAAAAAACATCTTTACATACTTATAGAATTCAGGAATTAAAAAAACCCCCAAAAACTCTTACCAGTCGTAAATCTATGACATCTTGAAGCATGAAGCGGATACGAGAAGATGTTTTCCTTTCTTTTATGATTTTATCCATCTGGTTAAAATACTGATCCATTCGGGGCTGTTGAATGTTAAACATTTGCATCAATTAATGTTACAGAGAAACCATTGTAGATTTAAATGAAGGGTAACAATACTAACAAAAAGTAAGGCCCATTTTACACCACAGTGTTTGGTTTGGGAAGAAGGGTTAAGTATTGGCCAGATTTACTGGCATAATGCAGCTCTGCTGGACTGATGTTCGGATGAACAGAAGTCCATTGGTACATATTATACTCCAAGTACCCAACTTGTCTGAAAGACACTTGCCACAGTGTGCAAATGATACGCAACACCTTACACATTGGTAACTTAGTGCACTTTTTTATCAAACCATAACCCTTATTTAACCACTTCAGTACAGGGCCCATTTGTGGTCCAGAACCAGATACATTTTCAGGTTTTTTGTATATGCGGTTTTGAGGGCTGTAACATTTTTATTATTCAACTAATTTTTGTGAATTTTTTTGGTGACACTTAGGGCTTTATTTTTGGGTTTTTACTTTTGCATGTCTTCCTGGATACAGAAAAAAAAATAAAATTATAAATATATCTCAAAGAGGAGGGAAAACGTGTTTTTCACTTGTCATTTTTTTTAATTTAATAACACAAAGTGCTATTAAAGAACTTTTTAAAATAGTTTTTACTCTTCACTACAGTAATTTTTATTTTGTATGGTGTCGCAATGGGTGGGGCTAGAACCTTTAATAAGGGCATTTGATTGACTTTTTTTTACTTTTCTATTAATTTTTTATTATTATTTAATAATAATCTGTAGAGCTGATCTGGGTCCTGTAGGATCCAGCAACTCTCACACACAGCGATCAGGAAGGCAGGGAAGGTAATAAACCCTACTTGCCTTCTCTGTAGGAGCTCTGGCTGAAGTTACAGCCAGCATCCTGATAAGTCCTTGCAGAACAAAGCAACCATCTTCCAGATGTAAAAACCCAATGGGTGATCCAGAAGTGGTTTAAAAATACATTTAAAAAATAAATAAATATTTTACTAAAAGCCTGGCCATTGTCAGACTGCAGACACAACACAGCTTCAGGCCTGGCAAGGACCAGCATGGTGGTGAAGTGTTGATATATGGAGAAAGAGGGAGGAAATATCCTCTTTTAATGAGACACCAAACAGTCTTACCTTAGCTCGTTCAAAGTCCAAGTCCTTCCCAATTGTGGACAACAACCGACAAAGACACTCCAAAGACTCCTCATCATGGTTCTTCAATAATTTTACTACACAATCGTGCATAATGGCTTCAGTCAACATTTTTAATTTGAAAAGTTCACCAATAAATTTAATATTTCCAAGGGATCTGCGCCTAGCACTATCCCTGGCTTCTATTAGCTCTTCATTAAGCCGTGCTTTTTCTTCGGGCTTCAAGAGACAGGGAAAAAATAAAAGATAAAGGTTTTGAAAAAACATAGGATAGAACACCGCACATAACTGTACAGAGACTTCCAAACAATGTCAATATAGAACCTTGACAGCATAAGAAAACAAAGAAGCTAAACAAATACCGTTGCAGCCGCATCCATTTCTTTTTGTTTTTTTTCAAACACCTCATCATCATCTTTATCTTTTTCAAATTCCTTCTGGCAGCGGTTCAGTAGCAGCTTGCGGAAATTGACAGTCACTCCTGGTTTATCTGTAGTTGGGACCTTAAGCTGTAAAGGCAAAAAGAGGGAAAAGGAGAAAAACTCAGTCTAGTATGAAGTACAGACACCCGAAGTGTTAAATGTTTTGTGCAGGATTAAAAACATAGATGCTCTCTTTTTCTCAGAAAATAATCCCGTACATTGGTCACATGGCAATGCTACAGCTCAGTTATACTCATAGGACTGAGCTGCAGCATGACCATGTGACCAACGTGACGTGAAGTAGCTTCCTGCAAAGTAAAAATCAGCCAGGAGTTTTACAGTATACCAAATACTATTGATCTAAGATTAATATATTCTATCAGTATCAGATTGGTGGCGTTCCAAATCTGAGATCACTAAACAGAGAAAGAACCCTCACTAATGTCACTTATGATCTAGTATATAGATCAGGCATCTCAAATATGCAGTCCCTGAGTCTGTCATCAGCAGCACATGGGCAGGGGTGGGATGCAGTCAGTCCTCCTAGGTTTTGCTGATCCAGTAGTTAAAAATGCAGAATGATCGCATTTTTTTGCTCACCAAGCACTCCATCCCCCCTACTCTGGTGAAGACATGACATGCCATAGCAGTGTGCCCGATAAAGTGGAAGAACATGGGCAGGGAGCAATGAAGGAAGAAATGTACTAATAATCACCTCTGTAAAAGGGCAGTGATAGGAGTGACCATTGATGGGAACCCATTTACTCTATGGGGCCAACACAAGTAATGTACCCCATCAACTTCAAATTTTCTTTGTGTGGCAAATTTACCCAGCCAAACTTGAGACCTACTGATCACAAAATCTGAACTGATCAAGGCTTAGGACTTAAATCCCTTGTACTTTGTGTCAATGCATCCGATATTGTAAATGGAGAACCCTGCAGACTTACCCCCATAAGGCAGCGGCACATATTGGCATATGCAACGGAGAAATTTGGCTCAGAGATGGCCTTCTCAAATATTAAGTCAATAACACCCTTCAGTCTATCTTCCGTGTCAATTGCAAGATCCTGAACTTGCTTCATAAGTTGCTGAAACATTTGCGGAGTTAACTTATTCAGAATACTGCGGACTCTACGAAACAATTCCTGTAAAAAGACACACAAAGAAAAGAAAAAAAAAAAAGGTACAGATTAAAAAAAATAAACCTCACTATTTTCCAATGATCTACTTTGTTTGCTAAAATACAGTATGCAAAACCTATGCAACAGAGAGAAGTAAATGGCAAATCTGTGATTAAAGAGCACTCTCCGCTGAACATGAATCGCCCCCATAATTCGTTAGAAATACAGATGAAAAGATTAAAACTGATGATCTTTCCTTATGGCGAAGGACCCACATTGCTGAACACAGCTAAAAATGCTGTGTGGGGGGGGGGGGACGACACACGCCGAAAAGCATAGCTTTATTTCCTGCAGTGTTTTTATTGCATTTTTCCTGCATTTTTTCTTCCCTTATTACATCTATAGGGAAAACTCATGTGTTTTTGCAAGTAAACATTTACATGCAGCTTTTTTCAAAAACAGCATTTCAGCAGTATTCCCCCCCCCCCCCCCCCTTGCATTTTGGCACACAAAACACCTTTAGGCTGAGTTCACACAGCGTTTTTCAGTCAGGAATCCGCCTAAAAAAAAAGCCTCCCAATAGAGTTCTATTAGCCACAGATACAGAAGGAACACAGCCTCCTAGTGTACACCGAAGAGATTATCTGAGCTCTGTAGGACATCCATGAAATACTTCGCCAGTAACCCACCTGGGTCTTAATATTTTCCGGATCCTCTTCTTCACTTGCTCTCTTGTTGATTGGCTTCCATGCCTTCTCAGCTTTGTTCAACTGGACATTTTCATTTAAAGACACAGCTGCAATTATCTTGCGCGGCTCTTTCCTGGGTCCCTGTTGAGACCGTCGAGGACCAAGATTTGCTTGCTGCAAGAATTAATGGAGCAAACAGTATAAGAAAAATAACAAAGGAAGATTCAGTTAATGGACACTTTCCAACAGTGTGTACAGGAAACTTACCGGACCACGGTTTCCCATAGCAGGTCTGCCTAAGTTTGCGAAAGATGGTGTAAAATCAGGGCCACAGTTCATACCAGTTAATCTTGTGGGATCTAATGGCCTAAGGGGAGTTTTATTTGCCTGTTGAAATAAACAGAACTGGAGTTAAAAACTGAAGATACAGAAAATATGCACTCCAAAATGAAGGAACGTACCTTCTCCAATACAACATCAGTGATCTGAGGGAGACCCTCTGGCTTTTGCATGCTTGCCATGATAAACTGGAACCCCAGTAAAAATTCACGGTCATAACTTTTCTTTTCCTCAGGATTCAGAGGTTTCCATTGCTCTGTAGAAAAGACGACATGAATATAATCTAATGTCTGACAATCCAAAAGTCACTGTCTTTATGAGTCAAGAAGTGTAACCAACATAACACCGATTGTTACACTAGATGTCATCGATTGGTGTAGGTATGGCGCTATTAGTACAGCAGGCATACCACTGAAAAATCTGATATTTGTTGTATTACATTATTGTGACACAATATATATTAAAAAAAATAAATAAATAAAATAAATAAATATATTCATATACCTCATACTAAAATAAAAAAAAAACCCACAAGCAAACAATGACATTTGTGGTCACTTAACTGATCAGAAAAGTCATGGCATGTGTCTTACCCTCTTTATATTTATATTTTAGATCTCCTGGTTGTATATTTTCAGCATCTAGTTTATCTTCCTTTTCCTCCCATGTTTCATCCTGTTCCTCTACTGGGACACTGGGGGTCTGGTCAACTTCAGGAGCAGCAGCAGGTGGGGTAGGAGTCGTCTCCATTGCTTCAGTAGTGCCATCACTTTGCTAAAGTTGAAACAGAGAACATTCACATTCTATCTTTGCACTTTCATGTCTGATAACAGTGTTTCTCCTACTTCTTTATGAGAACAGGTGACACCTGACCACTGTTCTCCCTGCTGATGTAGCACTTTGGCAGAAGCTTAAAGGCGTTAGCAGGTTTCTAAGATTGACGGCCTATCCTTGAAGTAAATGGAGCATGCTCTCCCGTGCTGCCTCAGTACCGATGATCTGTGGGTGTCCCAGGTGTCAGATCCCCCGAAGATCTACCGATAGGCCAGCAGTCTTAGAAACCACATAACCCCTTTAGATAGAGCCACATGTGGTTTATTTAGTCCTCGCTTAGATCAAATGGACACTAAAGGGAGAGATTAGAGATGAGCGAGTAGTATTCGAACGAATACTACGGTATTCAAAATACTCATTCGAATACGATCGCTATTCGCAGTAAAGATTCAGAACCAGTGTTGATTTGCCGAACGCTGATTCTGCAGCAGGCTTGTCCTTGCTAGTCGGGAGAGCTGGCAGCTTGCATTTATGCGGGAGCTGACTTTTTCTCATAGGAATGCATTGACCAGCGTTGATTGGCCAGTGTACAGCATTCGGCCAATCAACGCTGGTTCTGCTGGAGGCTCGTCTGTGAGGAGGCGGAGTCTAAGATCGGACCACAATGGAGACTGCTAAAAAAAACAACTGCCAATAGCGGCAAGTGTTCCAAACACATTGACCCTGTCCAATGAGCGCCGACTGTGTATGGACCCATCACTCAGAAAGAAGAATGGCTATTTCATGGGGAATACAATATGGAGATGTTACTAAGATGGGCATGTCTCTTCTGACATGTCCTTTAATCTATAGGTGCTACTGTAAGCTTCTCTTACCTCCTTAAATGCTTCTAAGAGATCTCCCACCGCTTCCTTCTTGTTTAAATCCTTTATTTTTCTTTTCTTCTTTGGAGCAGATAAAGCAACTGGAGGGTCAAAAATAAGGTTATTCTACAAAATCTGTAACAAAGAAATCTTAAAATCTTGTTGTGAGTTTAAGGGTATGTTCACACTGAGTTTTTTGGCAGCGGATTTTGATGCGGAATCCACCTCAAAATCTGCCTGCCAAAACTGCTCCCATTGACTTCAATGGGAGCCACTCTTCTTTTTTCCGCTAGCTAGTAACAGAAAAAATAAGCGAGATTACCTATCTTGCCACGGATACCACGGCTCGAGACTCCCTCCCGATTAGGCCCATTCATCTGGGCACAATCCGCAGTGGGATGCCGGTGCACTACATTGGCATTCCATCGTGGCTAGCCGTGCAGTATGCTCACATGCAGAATCCATTTTCTGCTGTGTGAACATATCCTAACAATGTCCTCTAACATATAACCACTGAGCCACACTACTATTGCACAAATCTTGCTTTGCTGAACTTGGGACTTACGCTGGGTTCACACCTGCGTTCATGTCTCCGTTCTATGGTTTCCGTCTTCTGCATGGCAGAAGACGGAAACCATAGACCGGGTCCGGCTGTGAGCGGCGGTGAGCGTTTTAGGCTCTCCGCCGCGAAACCGGATTTTTTTATCCGGACACAGAGTAGTGCATGTCCGACTGTGTCCGGATTATAAAACCCGGTTTCGCGGCAGAGAGCGCAAAACGCTCACTGCCGCGCACGGCCGGACATCTCTCTCACCCATTCAAATGAATGGGTGAGAAAGTCTCCTGCAGGCTTCCGTCTCCTGCATCTGTTTTATGCAGGAAACGGAAACCTGCAATAAGGAAAGTGAACGCAGATGTGAACGAGCCCTTAACTGAAATCCAACAAGGGCTGCAACTGTATGAAAAATGTATGATGCTGTTAAAAACTATCCTATTAAGTTTACTTAAGTTAAGCTAGTAGTTTGATAAATCCTAATCAACCCACAAGCAGGAATACATAGGACGGCTAACCTGAAAACACAACAGACAGGACAAGATGATCTAAAGATAAACCTTAAAAAAAAAAAAAAAAAAAAAAAAAAAACCCTGTACTGTTATATAAATAATAAATCTCAGTACACTTATTCAATCATTAACATCAGTCAATAAGATTATTCCATTACCTGCCACAGGGACATCTGGAGTCGACTTTGCAGTCAGTGAAGAGACTGACTCTGGCTCAGCAAGAGTTTCCTTTCGCACCTCCTCAACCTCTGGAGCAGGCTCAACTGGCTTTTCTTCTGGTTCGGTTATAGGGCTAACATGAGATTCCTGTGTGTCTTGCGCCTCAGCTTCCTGTACACCAGATAATCCCTCTCCATTTGTTAGGAGTTCCTCTGGTTGAGCTATCGGAGATTCTAAGGAGGGTTCACTATGGCAACTAGAGGGCTCTGTCTGTGCAGGAGGCTCAGTCACTTCTTCAGAGAGGCCATTAGCAGTCTGAAGCTCTACAACAGGCAAATGCTCCAGAGGAATTTGTTCTTGTGTACAATCTATATCTGGTTTATTTTCCTCTACAGAACAAGGCTGTAGTGATGTGTGCGATTGTACAGCATCAGTGGGAAAGTCTGCTTCGGTAGCTGAAATCAATCCGTCTTGTGGCAAAGGAGATTCTTGTGAATCAGACACAGCAGCCTGGGTAGGAATTAAAAATTCTGGCTGGGGTTCAACGGCCAGTTCTTCAGATTCGGTCTCTATTGGCTGAGCAGCTGTCTGTACAACGTTTACTTCAACTGGATTTGTGGTCTCCTGAATAGCTATAGGAGCCTCTGGCAGCATTGGTACCTGAGTTGAAGGGTTTTCTATCAAGGGCACTTCCTGTGAATTATGAGTCCCTAGTAAAGGTATAGACTGCTCAGGTGTAGTGTTATCAAGTGTTAAATCTTGCTCACAAACTGGCATGTCCAAATTTGCTTCTGCAGGAGGAGAGGGTGAGGGGCTCTCTGATGATTTTCTCAGCACTTGGGTGGTTTTAGGCCCCTCGTCTTCATTAAAAAAAAACAAATGAATGGTATAAATTAGTATGAAAACACAAGTAGATAGACACAGCAGATCCAGCACTGTCCTTCACATAATCTAGGCTAGTCACAAAATAACACACTGGCAGATTATTGAATATGTGACTACAGGTTTGGCTCCAATGTCTATGGTGTCTGAGACCTCACAGCCTGTCTTACCTTTAGTACAGGCTGCAGTTGAACAATATTGTTCTACAGTGAGACAGACGAAAACTAGGCAGAAACTACGCCAGATGTATCATACTGGTGCACACTGTCTAACAAGAGGCTTCACATAAATCATATGTGTACTCATTTCCTTTTGCCTGCTTAACTTCCCAACGACTTTTTCTCAAAGAGAACTGAGTATTTTACAACTGCTTTCACCCAGGCCACTTTTCAAAACTGTATATTGAGGCATAAAACAACATATACTAAGCAAACGATGCATTTTGAGAAAATTATGGCAAATTTTGGTTAGTAATTGCCCCCCCCCCTCCCCCCATCATCTACAGATGTCTCAAAATAGGCAGAGGGGATTTTAATAAACAGTCTATGCACAACGCTCACTTTTTTTTTTTATTATTTTATTATTTTTATTGGGCAGTGTGTCTTAATGGAAGCACAGCAAAATTACTTTAATTTACACTAGTTTCTTGCATAAGTTATAACAGCTACACTTCCCATCATGGGGAAATTCAGTGTGTTACAGCAGCATGGATAATACAGTAATATATTACAACAAAGAACACATATAAGCTCAGAATAGCAGATAGAAAAAGATACTAGGAGTCATAGCAACTAAGAAAAGACAGACTTCAGGATCATTTAGTTCTCCGTGCAGAGTGATCTCCGATTAGCCTGATGTTCATTATACAGCCTGACTGCAGCTAGGAGGGAGGATTTTCAATAGCGCTCCTTCTCACACTTGGGGTGAAGCAGTCGGTCATTGACAGTACTGCCCAGGTCTCATACATGGGATGGGAGTTTGTTTTTTTTTCCAGCATGGATCTCACCATGGACAGTGTCCTTCTGTCATCAATCACCTGTACTGGATAAAGGGGGCTCCCCAGGACAAAGCTGGCCCTTCTAACCAGACTGTGTATATATAGTTACTAAGTTAGGAAAAACTCACTTCATAACACAGAATCAGCCATCTTGAACCACTAATCTTGAGTAATTCTCCCTAGTATATGTACACACGCTATAATGGAACATGTAGCAAGCTGGATATCAGGTAAAGAAGTGCTGTGAGCATAAAAATAGAAGGGAACATGTTGCAACAAAATTTCAGTGTAATCTACAGGCAGCACGTCAGAGGAGAATATGAGCAGACTCAAAAGTTTTGCAAAGAGATTCAGTATAACTTATTTACATCTCTGCTCTTTACATGCTAGGAAACAGTAATTGAGTCAGGGGCAGACCAAGATAACTCAACGACTGACAGAAACTGTAATAATCAGGAAGAGAGGGCGGCACCCTAAGAATTAAAAGCAAAGTGATATAAAGATATATATGTTATACTGAATCTTGTCCCACAAACCTATAAATCTGCTTGGATCTTTGGATCTCTCTTGCTCTATAACACACTGCCTGCATTTTTATGGCAACAGGTTCCCTTTAAAATGGCAAAGTGACAACAATATAGGCAATAGGCCAAAAAAATAAAAAATAAAATACAAGCACAAAGGAAGAACCATGTTCCACTTAACTCCTCTGCTTACCTGGGCGTACGACAATAGGCACATGGACACTCTCTCCATTCGCCTGCACCTCAGAGCCTCCAACTACAGACTAAAAAAACAAAAGGAAATTTATATGTAATTACTATTTGGACCTCCATTAATAGTTAATGGAATGATTGTGCATTAGAATGTCAATATGCACGCATGTTATCCAAATAACTAACTCCCAAAGTGTCAAAAAGGTGGCATGTAAGATAACAGTATTCCGAATAGGTATAGGCAAACCTAACATTCCCAAGGTAGGATTAGGATTACTTGATCTCAAATAAAATCCAGCTTCAGGTGAAGTCCGACAAATTCAGGCGTATGTTTTAACCACGTACGCCTGAATTTGTCGGACTTCACCTGAAGCTGGATTTTATTTGAGATCAAGTACGTCTATACCTTCTGGATCCACAAGGTTCCGTGCTCGTTGGTACCAACAGTTTATATGAAGATAAAGGGTGAGCTGGATTTACAACCTTGTATATATCAATTAGGATTACCTGTGGAGGTGTTGGAGTCGATGAGGACCTTCCACCGGACAAAATTTCATCTGTCACATCTTTACCTCCTTGGTTAGGATCTCTGATCCTTATCTGATTCATAAATAAAAAGTAAAATTAAGTCAAATGAGTTTTACAATACTATATCCTATTTCAAGACTCCTAAAAAGCTATCTGCTATAAACGTCACATTAATAGAGCGAGAATTTTTTTTTTTTTGCTGTGTAACTTATTTTAGAGCACTCGCTTTAAGAAGATGTGTTAAGAATCGAGCATCGGAAGAGATAAGAAAAACTTCCGGGACCCAGCAACAGCCACGTGGAGAGAAAACACTGCAACATGCTGTAAGGGAAATGAACGAAAGCCAAGTTTCTCTGGAGAGCTGCCAAAATCCAAGCACAGGACAGTTTGCTGAAGGCAAACACAAGTCTCGACCAAAGCTGCAAGGTTATAAAGCTGTTTTTCCCAGTCACTCTAAGCATTCATACTGCTACATAAAGCAATACGCTCAATTCCGACACAAACACACTCACTACACATATAGCTATTTCAACTATCTGTAAACAGGCTAAGGGAAGAAGTACAAAGAGAGAAGAGACAGAAGGAAGAAGCGCAGAGAAGCATATACTTTAACCTGATACCTGAAGACGGTATGTGTCTATGCAGTCAGTGTCGGAGATGCTATGAGGTGGAGTAGTATGGCTTTTCCTTGTAAATTCCACAATCCTGAGTTGCTAGTTTGAAGTCACCTTTACAAGTTGAAGTAATGCTGGCCAGCGCCACACCCGGCTAGCTAATCTTAAAGAATATATTTGTCTGAACTAATGGTAATGTGTCACTATAATGTAATTCTACCCAGGCCATGCCATTGTATATAATTAACCCTACCATTCACATCTGTGATGCTTTCACACCTACACAATTGTAGCGATATTAAAGTAAAGTGATCTTTGCAACATGTCAGACCAAAGCAAAAAGCTGCATGTCTAACCTAATGCATTATTTTCATCATAACCAATTTCTGAAAGAGAATCTGCTAGCAGCCTACACACCTCTATGACTCAGAAGGGCCTGCTATTTCCAAATCTATATGGTCCAGGCAGACGTTTTCATAGCACCTATACACGTGATGGGTCACCATAATTCTCACTGCTTAACACATTAATCTTGCAGTGCAGAAATGCAGCAGAAATATGATGGTACAAAAATGACTAGAACATAAAGGTCAAAAAGGGGCCCGTTGAACATGTAAGCCCCTTTCGATACTAAAGGCGGCGTATTACATATAGCATTGCATAGCAGTTATTCAAGTGCCATTCAAAGCAACCAAGAGGGAAAATTTTTATATATATACATACATACACATATATATATATATATATATATATATATATATATATATATATATATATATATATATATAATTATGAACAGCAGCATCATCTGTTCTTATTGCTAAAGCTGGCCACACACATTAAACTTTTGTCAGACTACTTTGGCTGACAATCGGCCATGAAAATACTGCAAACATAGATTTGCAACAAGCAAACAGCAGACACTTGATGACAAAAGAGCAATCATGAAAAAATAAATCAGCATTTGCCACGATCATCCAATAGTGGAGAATCAGACAACTGGCACAGATTCTGTGCTTCTTCTGCCGTTTTAATACACCAATCTTGGATTACTACAAAGCAGTACGGTGAATACAGTTTAACTCAAATATTATGGCTTTCAGGGGTTACATCTATAATATAAAAAATCATGGATAACTGAGCAAAACAGACTGCAGTTCACCTGTCACTGACAGGCTGAAACAATTCACTAAAACGATCCAACAATGGAGATAAAACAGAAGAAATACAATATATATATAGTCTTATAAAGCCCTTTTCACTCACAGTCTTGCGTTCCCTTTTCGGAGGAATACTTTGAGGCTGGTTTATCATCATCTGTGCTCCTGGGACCCCAGGAGGAAACTGTTGTTGAGCTGGGTAGTATGCCCCTGCTATAATAAAAGAATAGAAACGAAAAGAACAAAGTTGAACAACTTGAAAAACCACACAGAAGAGGACAAAGTTACACATATCTGATAAAACTCTATTAATCTGTGATCACGCAAGTTTCTAGTACCCATCAGAGGATCCAAAAACCAATCTGAAAGCTGTCAAAACTTACTCGACATGGTGCGGTTTCCCCCACTAAACATTCCAAGCTTCCCTTCTACATCCCAGCTACACTGAACTAAATATAGTCAATGCCTGATCATATAAACATCATGAAGGGGGAGGTGCAGAAAGCAGCTGAGGAGATTGCAAAGCTAAAGCACCTATGACAAACACAGAATGTGTGCGCAAGCCCCAAAATAAAGTCTTAACAGAAAATGTTATCTAGTTATGTAAAATTCCTTCATTAATACATGCCAGAATAAAGAATCCCTGGTAGTAGGGAAGCGCAATTAATTGAAAAATAACCAATCAACCTGGATAACCGATGTGATTTTATTCACGTTGGTTATTACAATATATGCGAAGTTCTACCTGCAGCTTTGATCAGACCTAACACGTCTGAATCAGAACTGATATTATAATCTGGAGTCGTCAAAACCCAAAGTATAATAAGCAGAAATCCAGAGAAGGTGAAGAAAAACAACCGATGTTACACACTTCACCTGGGCTCCGGCGTGTTCTCTTCGGCACTTCAGTTTGACAATAGCGTCCATGAGGCCTGTGATTAGGCCTCAGCAGGTCACGTGACGCATGGACACAAGTTAAATCACATGCCTCAGCGGTCCCTACGTCAGTCTATATTGCCGAAGCCCAGAAGACGAAAGTAACACTGTTTCTGTTTCGTTACCTCCTCTGGGCCTCCAGTTATTTATACTCTGGGGTCTGAAGACCTAACAGTAGTTTCAGTTCGGCCAAGTTTGCACAACATGTACTGTAAAAGGGGTATTGTTTAAAGGGGACATGGCCTAAATAATTGCAATTACTCACAATCAATGTAAAATGCCTGCTTAATCCCGATTTTGATTTAGGTCATAATCACCCAATCCTACCTGTATTTAATGCCAATTTAGGCAGCACAAACTGGATAACAAGTAAAATTTAACTCTCCATTTCAAAGCTTACCATAAGTGCCATACTCTGTGGGGCTAGCACTTGGAAAGAACCCGGGGGCACCTGGCTGTACAGGGTACTGTTGAGTGGGCATCACATAAGAGCGACCCTATAAAAATAGTATGCTTAAAATTAACAAACATGCTTTAAAACTATCAAGCATATGAAGACAATTCATTAAAAAAAAAAAACTAAAAAAAACAAAAACCAAAACACTTCAATTGCAGTTGACTAACCTGCCCTTGAATATAGTAGCCCTGGGAGGCTGCGTAGGATAACTGTGAAGGAATCATCATCACCTGGGATCCAGCAGGGTACACATGGGCAGGAGGCACGGCACGAGCTGTAGATCCACTCTGAACTCTTGCAGCAGTGCTAGGCGGTTGCGTCCTGCTGGAATAATAATGCTGATGGGGAAGAGTAGAAGGATCAGAAAAAGGAAAAAGATGCATTAACTGTTACATACTTATACACACCATTTTTTTTTCAACCTGGGAACATACACTCGGTTGTAACCTAAATCAAATCCCTACTACCACAGCTCATACCATTGGTAGGCATGTACTACTTTGCAGCCATTTAATTTAATTTAATGGTCGGCATTATACATATTTTTCAATTTTGTGTCTACAGATCCCAAACAGACCTATGCATCTCCTTGCTTACAGAGTACATAATTTGTCCCCTTACTTGGTACCAACCTATTGGTCGTCAAAACCATTTGCAAAATTGCACAATTTTTGACAGGGTGTAGAAATGCACAAGCCTTATAAGTCTGTAGACTTCTCAATGACAGGGTATTTACTCAAAGTTGTGGTGTAGAGGTAAAACTTAGTAGATCCAGGACAGCCAGCTTATCATCTCACCCATCAGCACAGGGAAGAGCCTGTAGCCTTTATTGCCTTATTCCCACAAGGTACAGAAAATGAGCCCATAGCATATCCACATGCATTGAATTTGTTTTTGTTTTTTTTTTTAAAAAAGTCCTCCATTGCATCTTTTTTTTTTTTCTTTTAACTGTACCAATTGTGGTACAATGAAAAATTAAGCAAACTGTGCCATTGTTCCCAATATAAACTTATGTTTGCGTTTCATGTAGACCTATGTGACTCCATGGTATTGGACAAGAAACCTTTGATAGTCGAATGCCCTATTTACTTGACCGAGCAACTCTTTTGTAACGTGCTATTACTACTACTATTTATTTTAGTTTATTCTCTACTATGGATTCCAAGATAGTAAGAAAAGAAGGTGCAATAGGAATATCTATGTAATGCCACTGCTGGTCTAGATAGTCTGTGTTAGATAACAGGCAATATTGCTAGTCAAGACAAGCAGATCCATGGAAAGCTATTAGAACGGTCTGTGAAATGTTAAGGAAAGTGCATCTTTTATCAGTCTTCAAGCATGGATATATTTACACGTGTCTAGAACAGCTTACAAAAAGTGTTGGAGTCAAACTGGGTGAGGAAGCAGGGCAACAATGCAGAATGCTGAGGGAACTTCCTATTAAGATTTCGACTTAAAAAACCCCAAAAACTAATAATTTGGTGGTGGTGATAGTGTCCAATATTACAGGCATAAGAGTGTTTATTTTAATACAATATCCACTACTTGGCTTCAGAGGACAGCAATAGATAGTACAAGTCATAGCATTACCTGAATAGATCTGAATCCTGCCTGTTAGAAGCAGCAGCGGAAAAAAAAGGAAGAAGCAGAGGGTGGAAGGAGACAAACGTGAAAATCTACACAAGAAGGGGTGATCAGAAGAGATAAGTAAATGAGGAAGGGAGGAGATGCCAAGGGATGAGAATGCATGCAGCCAGGAGTGTAAAATCTCAATGTCCAGATTAAAGGAATAGCCCTATCTTATAAAGTTATGACACACTGATACTATCAGAACCCACAAATCTTGAAGTTGATGGTACTGCAACTAGCTAGCTGGCCATGCTAAACTAGCCCTTCTTCCCATGAACAGTTCAGAGTCCCATAGGTCAGTTTCTACCTCCCAAAAAATGATGACAAACCCCACAAACATGTGATCACTTTATGAAAGGGGAATAACACATCAATTGTGGGTAAAACATGTAATGCAAATCACATTGGAAAGAGGGAAAAAAACAAAACAAAACAAAAAAACCAAAACAATAACTTACGCAACCACGCCAATTGCAGAACAAAAGCATGGCAGCCACACTGACAGTTTATGGTGAGTCAAGGCCAAAAAAAAGCCTATTCCTCCCTGACCAATGACCGCTTAGATACAGAACTCTGAGACGTATACAGGTATAACTTATTTGAAAGCATTTCTGGTGACATTGCTTGCAGGGTCATTTGTCTCTTCAAAAACAATGAATGCAACAGAGCCTTCAATACAGCTGTGAGCACAGCCTAACAGTACATGCTTCTTTACTAGTCATGCACTGCTACTTAAACCAACTCTGACTAGAAGTTACTAGAGGTAAAATATAAAAGGGTTATCCATTGAGATTAAAGGTTTTTTTTGTTTTTTTCTTCTTTAAAAGTACCATAATTAGCAAAATGGGTTACAAAACTAAAAGCGTTATTACGCCATCAATTCCCACTGCTGCTGGTTTCTACTTCCTGGACTAGTCTCAACATACAGGAAATGCCTGGCTAGCCAAGGCCAACACTGAACTCAGTGACTAGTTGAACCGAATTTCCTTGGAACTTGCAAAAGCAGAGTGGAGTCTGAGTAGTTTTTTTTTTTTTTTTTAACCCAATCTTTTAAACCTGAGCTTTATCCCTGAGATTTGATACTCTTGACAACGATCCAGAGACCCCTAAATGTTCAACGAAGGCTGTCCTCTGCACTTTCCCCAAAGCAGGCTACCATGAATTGCTCAGAAATGGCACATAAATGACATCAGTAATGCTCCTGCACATGGGAAAAGTCAGCTTACAAATAATACTCAGGGTAGTGGGATTTCTCCCATGATGAAATATCAGTTTTTCCAGTTTCGATATAAGCTGACTTGGCATTGAAGCAAGGAGCTTTCACAGTACTCCGGAACCATATTTCTGCCCCATTCATAAATACCTGTGTCCCATTACTGGAATCTCAAGCTTCTTACCTGCCTAGGTTGAGACTGCGTATTCATTTGTGGAGTTTGTGGGGGTCCAAATACCACAGGGGCGGTAGGAGCTGTAGGGAATGCAGACTGAAATCAAAAGGAAATAAAAGAAAGTTGAAAAATTGCAAAGTATCAATACACAAAATAAAAAAAAATAAATAAAAAATAGGTGGATGATTGAACTACATACTACAGCTGGACTGTTTGTACTCCGTCGCCCTAAGGGCACAGATTATGGTGCGTAATCCACGTCATAATCCGCCCCCTCACAATGGTGGTCTATGGAGACCACTAGCGTTCTTTTTTCTGTGAGCAGCATGTTGCTGCTAGCAGAAAAAAGAAGCGAGCTGCCCTTTCTTCAGGCGGATTCCACGGCTTGTTGAGCCGTGGTGTACGCCGGCAGCAGCAACCTCCGGAGTCGGCCCATTCATTTGAGACGACTCCGGAGGGGGAAGCCGTGACCGCAACAGTCGTGGCAGGTGAGTTTTGACCCAAGTCACACTCTGTACCAAAATCCGACCCACGGCCCCCCCGTGTGAAGCCCTAAGAGTGTACAGAAATAGAAATGCACAAACCTGTGGTAGTCCAGGGGAAGGGGCAGTAGGGGGTCCTCCTATAGGCTGTGTGGTTTTACTCATCTCATGTGTTGCTGCATAGGGTCCCCTGCAAGGTCTATTAAAAATACAAAAGTGGAGTTAAATAAAAGCAGCAAATCCAATCCGCTCATGCTGAAAACTGATCAGCATGCACAATCCTGACCAGACCACTATATTAAAGCTGCAGAAGACTTACTGACAAATACATTGGGTTTCTTCTATCATTTTTTTTTTACCGTTTCTTTAACATGATACTTAAGGAGGACACAAATTTGAGATGCGCAAAAGCAGGTATGTAATAGTTCATTAAATAAAAGGCTTCCAAAACTATTACTTTTTCGGTTAATATGAGTAGGCCACAAACCCTAAACTTTAACAAGTGCAGAGCGTACAGAAGTAGTGGAGCTGGGAGTCATACTGACTTTAAAAAGCACCAAACCCATTGCTGACATTGCGCTTCTACAAATATTCCATGGAGTGCAGGCATTCCTCAACTGTGATGTCAGCCAGCAAGCTCCAAATAAAGTCAATACAGGTTCCACAGACAAGGCGAAGAAAAAAAGCAAGCACAAAAAAAAAAACAAAAAAAAAAAAACTGGCATGCAGGCACCAGGAGCAGCCTTGGAAAGAAATTAAATTACAATGAAACCCCTTTGACACAATCACACAAAACTGCCTGAGGCTGATCTTCTCAAAGAAGATGGCTAACAAGGAAAACTGAAAATCCTTCACAGAAACTGTAGTCTGGGTATGGGGGTGGTCTTCTCAAAGTTACTCAATACCCTGTGAGATATTAAGAATCAATATCATTATTGCATCTCACATTTACACTAGGATTTTCAGCACCATTTGCCAGGAATGACAATGCATTGCACGTACAGTACCATAATTTAGCAGCTTTCCATCCATATACAGGTTTTCACAAGGCTCAAGAACTAGGATACCCTTAATACCTCCTCACATTCTAAAAGTGTTACTTCATTACCGGCCCCTTACATATGCAAACAGCACAGCAAGGACTCTGGACTTAGCACATATTGACCTCAACTCTAAACTGGGAACTCGCATGCATTTCCAGTATTAACAGATCAAAGGAAAAAAGTAATCAAACTAGAAATCTACAGTACATTGCCTAATACAGGCTTTATCCCCGGAAGTGCATTTATTAATGCCCAAAACTGTCTCAGGCCTTCACTATTTTCCGCCCAGCAGTTTTTTTTTTTTTCCCTGCTTTGTTTTTTTTTAGCCATTTTTTTAAGGCAATTAACCTGTAGCCAAACTTCATCACCAAAAGCATGCTAAAAACTCTCGGAACTGGTTCAACTACTCATATGCTAAAAATTCACATAAAAACTGTCTACATACATGGAAGGCGGCTTTCCACAAACCACCTATGGATGTGTCTTGTGTAAATAGTTGTCATGCTATCCTATCATGAAGGAGATGTATGTGTATTATTGTAGTGTGTACAGTCACAAAAATGTAAAAAAAACAACAAAAAACAACTATGTAACAGTATGAAAGAATCAGATTGGCTAACTAAAATTACAGCCAACTTCAAAGGAAAAAGGATTTTTACATAGAAAACACCATATCACTAGATCATGATTTGCATACAAACCCCCTGGGGGACTCATTAAGAGACTATTGTTACACATCAGGACCGACCTGGAGCCGTCCATACAAATGGTGAGGACATCAGTGCTAGTGTGCAAAGACAAGTGTTTGCATTTGTAAAGAGGACTTAATTTAATCTCAAATGCAACAATGTGGACAAGGTGAAAAGAAGAAAATCAGACTACTGAAAACTGCTCCTTCACTCCTGCAGCATTTAAAATGGAATGCAAACAAAAAAAAAAAAAAAAAAAAAAAAAAAAAACCACACACATAGCAAGCGGTTCTCAGGGAATAATATTTTTTATTTTGTAGAGATGCCTAAGGGAAAAAAATACACAATTATTTTTTTTTTATTAAAGCCACTACAAAATGTAACAAAAAATGAAATGTTGTATATTGAAGCTGCGAAAAGAAGTCATTTTTCTCAGCTGACCTGCATCCAAGTGGGACACATTCATTGATCCCTCAGACTTGCGTCTATTGAGGGATCATTGAAAACGGTCAAAAAAGGAGACATGTCGTATTTGTAATGGGCAGGTAAATAGACTCACAGAAAGGCATTGATAAAAAAAATAAATAGAACTCCTTATAGCCTTACAAACGTCTGGATACCTTAACAAAACCAAGACCCCATGTATATGGGATACTCATGACTTACCCACCAATACAAGTTATAGGCTTGGATCAGCTGATCTGGCTGCTGGAAGCATGGGTGCCAGGAAACTGCAGCTCTGCCCCATTCACTTCCTCTGGATAGGTCACCAACAGCCAAAATATCCCACATGTGTTAGCCAAGGTTTAAAAGTAACCAGCCAATGAGTGCAGGGCCGACCATGGGACCCCTCCTATCAGGAGAATGAGGCTCCTGCTGGGAATGGTGGCTGCTTCACTAAACACATTAAGACTCCATATAGTGGTTAACAGTTGAATCATTAACTTCTTATATCTACAAGTAGATGTAGCCTTGTCTGTCCTCATCCACAATGCATAGCTCTGTTAACAGTAAACACACCTAAATTTGCCTTTTTATGTGAACCAGTAGATCAGCATTTCCCAACCTTTTCAAATTCAGTATTCTTCTGGCAGAAATTCTTGAGACACCCCTACCAAATAATTTTTACCAAAAAACACATAAAAGGGCACAGATAATGTTGCATGTGGTCATCTCCCCAACCAAAGTTTCCCAGCTCCCTGGTTAGGTTTCCAAGAAACCCCTGTTGGGAATTTCTGAGCTGGATGAACATGAAGAAACACATATGCAGTGCAAGTAATACAAAGCACGGTTTGTAATAAGTCCCTATAGGTTAGACGTACTTTAAGTGGTGTGCTTGTTAATATGGGAAAGTTTTCATCCAGTAAATTCACTGCAGTCTCTCCCCTGTGTGCAGCCATTGCAGCCAGACTACTGGTCATGGATTACTAACAGGAAGCCATAAATAACCCAAATTGTAGCAACTCCATTGCTTAGAAATTGTATACTATTAACATGTCTGTCCACAGCTACTAAAGCACATGGTTAAAATGAAATCTCCTGTTCCTCAGTCAATGGCAGTAGGAAAGATATAGGGAGAATCCAGAACTTTACCTACTAATACCCTTCAAATCCAAAATAAGTAAAATAACACAGGAACTCTATCCTAACATGGCAGCATTTTCCTAAAAGTACATATAGACAAAGAGGTAACCTGAGATCTGTTCTATGTGGAGAGGGCAAACAAATGCAGAAAACACATTATTAGCAAACCAACTCAAGCACTTACTATACAATGTCCAACCAACACAAGTACTCACTATACAATGTCCAACCAACACAAGTACTTACTATACCAGGGGTCCTCAAACTTTTTAAATAGTGGGCCGGAGGCAGAGCAAATCGCACAGACATCGGGAGCGGTGCCCTCCAATAGGTAAAAGTGAAGTGCGCTCCATGGCCTGGCCCGAGCTCCCCAGGAACTTCATTATAAATGCACGCCTGCCGGCGTTGTCGGCGGGGCCAGACAGAAGTGCTTGGCGGGCCGCATGTGGCCCTCGGGCCGCAGTTTGAGGACCCCTGTACTATACAATGTCCAACCAACACAAGTACTTATTATACAATGTCCAACCAACACAAGTACTCACTATACAATGTCCAACCAACACAAGTACTTATTATACAATGTGCAACCAACACAAGTACTTACTATATAATGTCCACACTTAGATTTGTAGTGTGCAGATGTGCTATTCTCTTCCACAATATATAAAATGGAGGTTAGGAGGTAACTTTTATACTGTAAGCTGAGATACAGGGTGGGTATAGGTCCATCAACCAGCCCCCTTCACCCACCAGATAAGGTTTGGGAGGAGACTTCCTAGAGGTAGTTCATTGCATATGAAAGGGCTAGCAGGATATGCAGAGATGGCTCCCACCCCCCAACCCAAAAACAAACATTTCATGGACAGATAGTAAGCATTCCTCTACCACCAGAAACTGTACCTGCAAAACTGTAATACTGGAGTCACGTGGCTGTAATATATCTGCATTATATGGACTGTATATGGCTGCAAATTCTGTCCTGACATGGATACTGTAATGTTGGTCAATGAACCCGAAGCTGGGACAGAACATGGACCCATATAATACATACATATTATAGCCATGTAAATCCAACCATAGCTCCCATACACCTAAGCAAATATGGTCTGGAAAATCAAGTCCATATAATAGTTGCCTTTTCCGTACTGAATGTGATCTATGATACTGGGAGTCAATGCCTCCCCCATGGGTGCATGAAGCATGGAACATTTCAGTTGTGAGGATGAAGAGACCCCTAGCAGTATAGATTACTAGGACGCTTGGAGCCTAGGCCCACTGACTGGGTTTAGACCAGAAGTTTCTCGCTCATATTCAGCCATGTGCAAGAGGCCTAAAGCTGACCATACACATTTTCTGTTCAGTCAAGCCTCATGACTTGTGTGTATAAAGGCCTGCAAACTTTTCTACCACAGCAGATGTCATGAGAGAAAGGTTGAGCAGAGTGATCGCAACCTGTTCAAGTTCTTTGTTCTCAGGGATATAAGCAGTCATCAGTGGTATCTGGCAGTAATTTTCTATGCTCTCTCCATTCAGAACACATGCACAGAGGGCTGAATGTACATGAACATAAGGGAGGGGGGTTGGGAGAGAGCAGTCAGGCATCAGCTATCTAAACTCTATGGTCAGCTTTACCCTCCAGGTATTTCACTGGACAGATGGTGTAATATGGATGGTTATCACTACAAATGAGCTAAAAGGTATTCTCACACACAGGACAGGTTATAAATGGAGTACAGGTGTCCCCCCCAACCTACCCAGTAAGATGGCAGTGAAAGGGAGTACCGTATGTAGTGTGAAACTTTCTCCATTCACAGATATGGAAGTTACAGAAACAACAGCACAGAAGCAGATATATACAAGGGAAAGAATGGGAAAAAAAAAAGTAGGATTACACAGTAAAGAGCCAAAAATGTGCTAATAAAGTAGATTACAAAATTTATTAACACAAATACTGCCAGAAAATCAAAAGCTGTCCAAAAGTTTAGTTTTACTTTAAGTTATATGCGCACATCTGTCACACAACAACAAAAAATTCTACTTAAGTCAATAGGGGCGATGCACATGAGCATTATTTTCGTGGTCCGTTTTAACAGACGGTCAAAATATAAGCCAGGTCCTATTTTTATGGACACCCTCCATATATTCAAACAATATAGCTGTAATAATCATAAATAACCAACTCAAAAAAATGATCATTTATATATAAAAATTACTGTCATCTGTTATGTGATGTTGTAACATCTCCCAAAAAGCAGTCAGTGAATGTCTCCTGTATGGAGATCTCATTTCCCTCTAACAGGACGCAGCTGACGTCTGACTGGTCCCTTGACAGCTTGATCCCCGTGCAGCACGAGCATACAATACTTGGCAAACGGCACAGAAAATACCATCGCTGTCAACTGTGGCAGGCAGTTGTATTCACTATGTGACATGCCAGTGTTTGCTTAATAGCCAAGGCCATGTCAGGCTTCTGCTGCGGCCTAGTAGTGGGAAGGGGAAAGCCAAAGCCAATGGGGAATATGCCAGAAGCTCTTATACGACATACTTCTATTTTCTTCTCAATCTACTTCTAGCTTTGGCTCAAAAAAAAAAAAAAAAAAAAAAAAAAAAAAAAAAAAAAGCAGCAAATTCTTTTAAAAAAACCCTGCGATTCCGCAACATAAGGCCTCTGCTTCAAGTATAGCAAAAAAAAAAAAATTATATATATTTTTTTAAAAGTGTGCGAATGAAGTCTAATACCTGTAACCAGGTAACCTAGAAAGTGCAATTGCAATAGAGCTCATAATTCAGAGGGAAGCTACCTACCCAAATGTGGTTTATACTTGTCATGTGGCATGAAGATGCTAAAATTGTATTTCTGGAACCTTGTAACCATTAAACAGCTAGAAAAGAAAGTTTTGGACATTATTATATAATGTGAGCACTGCTCCACACATAATATGGACCATACCATACAAACATTGTATTTTATGTAGCACACTGTCAGAATATTGACTATAGAGGCATTTCCTCTGAATAGATGAGTAGTTGCAGTATCTACCAATCCAGCTAGTCCTTCCTGTTCTCAAGTACTGGCATGCAGTAAAATTAAAATACATACACCTCTAATAAGATAAGTAGTAAGGGCCTCTTCACATGGAGTATACGCTGGCCGATTCTGAATGTGTAAATGTTCCGAATCAGCGGTATTTAAAATAGATCCCATTGCTTTCTATGGGAGCAGGCATACGTGCGCTCCCCATAGAAATGAATGGGATGCTTTTTTCCCCATTCATTTCTATGGGGAGCGCATGTATGCCAGCTCCCATAGAAAGCAATGGGATCCGTTTTAAACGCTGCTGATTCGGAACGTTTACACGTTCAGAATCAGCCAGTGTATACTCTGTGTGAAGGGGCCCTAAATGTTGTGACACACAACACATGCAAATTTATCAGTCTCTCCATGCCCTTTCTTGTGCCACAAACACTGCTCAAATGTGGGCAGAGCACGGCTGCGATACCTCGGTCTGAAATTAATTATAACGCACTCCAGTTCTCCGTTCTGGCGCATGAGAGTGTAACTGGTTTATGAAGAGGCCAGAGCCTCTTAAAGACTGCCATGTACTATGCATTGAAATGAATTAGAGAATCTTTACCGCTTCTGCCTGACCATGATTTCTAGCCTTTTGTGAACGAAGGACTATCTAAAATGGAGCAATCCAAGTTGGTTGTTTGTCCAATTTCACAGCCTGTTTTGCACATTGACCATAAATGCAGAACCTAAGCCTTTATATCGCTTTTGTGTCCTGGCACCATTTGTTACATTAATCCCTTTAGGACAAGGCGTTTTTGTTTGTTTTTTGGCTATTATACTCTGGGGTCTCTTCAGACTACAAAGTGTAATAAGTGCAGGCCCAGGGAAATGATCATATATAAAAACCATTGTTACTTACCTCTGCAGCGTAACTGTCTGCGTCTGTGGTGCTTCTGGCTGAAATCAGGGACCGCCAAAGCATGTGATTGGGCCTCAGCGACATGACACTTGCGCCTAGAAGTCACGACGCCATGTCGCTGCCCAATAAGTGGTCCTTAGCGCCCAACAATATTTTTAATGTTTGTTCACTTCCCCCGGTGTCTCTACTTATTATACTCTGGTGTCTTCTGGTCAGTCCCAACTAAACCGCCAGTTAAACTTTGTAAGACTAATCTCACGAGGTTCGCCCAACACCTAGTCATACTGTAAAAAGGGGAGTGACATAAATAATCACATTAAAATGCCTAATTAAAGAGGACCTTTCATGGTCCAGGGCACAGGCAGTTCTATATACTGCTGGAAAGCCGAGAGTGAGCTGAATTCAGCGCACTATCGACTTTCCTGATCTGTGCCCCAGGTAAAGAGCTATCCGTCCCGGTACCGTAGCTCTTTACAGTCAGAAGGGCGTACCTGAGTCTGTCAGGTACATCCTTCTCCACAGCAGCGCCTATCGTGCTGTACAGTGTGAGCGGCGAGGAACACCCCCTGCCTCTGCTCACAGTGCTCGTCCATAGATGATTATCAGGAGGGGAGGGGGCGTTCCTCCCCACTCACACTGTACAGCACTATAGGCGCTGCTTTGAAGAAGGACGTACCTGACTTACTGTCAGGAACGCCCTTCTGACAGTAAAGTGCTACGGTACCGGGACCGATAGCTCTTTACCCCGGGGCGCAGATCGGGAAAGCCAACATTACCCTGAATTCAGTGCACTCTCGGCTTTCCAGCAATATATGGAACTGCCTGTGCCCCGGACCATGAAAGTTCCTCTTTAATCGAGATTTTGATTTAGCTCATAATCACCCAGCCCTCGGTCCAATTATTATGTACAGTGCACTGGGAAGCCGGAGGAAGAAGGGGGTCCAGTACAATTACAGTGATACCAAAGTTATATCTTTAGTGTCTTAATATATACGTTTAATTTCAAATATAAAAATTCTTTGAGACACTTCAGTGTACAAAACAGATGCTATAAGGTTGGGGCCCCACGTTGCAAATATGTGTCGGTTTGGCGGCAGCAAAAAAACAAAAACAAAACAAAAAACCAAACAACACACTCCAAGTATGACCGAGCCTGCATAGTGGATGGGGTTTTGGCTATTCCCAATCCACACATTGTAGAAAATTAACTGTCTAACTGTCAGAAACGCCCTTCTGGCACTAAAGCGCTACGGTACCGGGAGGAGCCATTTCACAGGAAGAAGCGTGAAGGCTAAGTATATACTATGGGTCAGGGGTTGGGCTGAGTAGGTAGGAAACGGCAGGATAACTAGAGAGACAGGGAGGGGGCGAGTGAAGAAGTTGCATAGTAAGGCTCCGTTCCCACGGAGTAACGCGCCGCTCATTCTGACACATAAACATGTGTCAGAGTGAGGTGCTTCAAAACAGATCCTATTGACTTCAATGGGTGCCGGCTTACGCGCGCTACCCATTGAACTCAATGGGAGGCTTTTTTTACTTATTGCTTTCACACAGTGCATCCCATAGGCGTGCACAGATACTTGCTTCTAGTTCACACAGCAGAAGCTTCAGAATACAGAGTCAGTGTGTGTCACATCGTACAAAAGCTAATAAATCGGCAACAAAGCACCTGGAAATAATAATGGAAGAGCTATTTGCCTGATGTATTTGACAAACAGGACAAATGAGAACAACATTTCCTACAGTTTCTTTAAATTTTTTTTTTTCTGAAAACCACATTAAAGGGATCCCCTATCATTGGATATCCTTTTTTTTCTGACTAATGCGTAGGAATAGCCTTAAGAAATGCTATTCTTCCCTTACCTTTAGATAGGGAGGCGTCGCTGGAGATTTCTCTCATAGCATTGGGGACGCCCCCAGTGCTGTTTGAGCTTTGGGGACCGCCCCCGATGCTGCGAGGGAAGTCATTTGCATAATAAAAGCCCGGATTTCTACCGAACGGCGGTGCGGAGAAGACATCTAAAGGTAGGAGAAGAATAGCCTCTTAAAGCTATTCCCGTGTTAGTCGGAAAAAAAGGATATCCAATTATAGGATCCCTTTAAAGGAATTCTGTCAGATGTAAAATGCCTTCCAATAAGCTGCAGTGTAGTAACTATTCATAGGAGCAGGAACATACCTTTGTTGCCATAACCCCAGGAGGCAATGCAGAGAATCATCTTTTTTATGGCTTTAGAAATCAGCATCAAGTGCACCAGGGGCGGGGCCTGGTTCTTCAATGGAATTGCTCCTCCCCTTTAGAAGTGATTCACAATTCTAGTCTCTGACTGCATCACAGGTTTCTGTAAGTAAATGTGGTAAATCAGGACCCGCCCCCAACGCACTTGGCTTTATCTCCCCAATAAACATGCACGTTTAGCTATTAAGTACTTGCGGTCATCTTGTCCCTTTGTCCCTTCATCAGGCTTACTACTGCTACAATTCTACATTTGCTGCCTTAACCGTAGAATGCATAGAGAATATTTCCCCTGCATTTTCAGAATGGGTTCTTTTACAGAAATCTATTTGAGGATACAGCAGGCAGAGCTAAAACCCCAGGAGAGCTACTGCAAATATCCCAAAATATTGCACAAGGTTAGCTTTTCTCTACAATATTATATTTCCTATCTAGCTCTCTTTATAACCATACTCTGCTCATCCACACTGGCAGGCAAGTATACTTTTTCTCCATTAGACTCTGCTCACGTATGGGCTGAAAATACTGATGAGAATGCCATCAATTTCAACAGCAAAAATAATACACCGCGCTGCACTGCATTAGCTGTCAAAGTAATAACGCCATTAATAGGGTCATCCTTCTATTAAAAACAGAAATCATGACACCAGAGACTGGGGATTTAGTACTTTTGCCACTGGTAGGTTTACACAGTGGATTTGTTGCAAAAATTACTGGAAAATTTCCGCAGCAAATTTTGAATGGTGAGTCCTGCTGCAATATCCGCCATGTGAACTTACCCCAAGGGTAGGAAACACATACAGCAGATTTAACCCCTGCAAAAGCATTATCTGAAGCAATAAGATTTTATCCATGCTACACTAGAGAAAGGGGAAAAATTAGGGCAATTACTGTAATCAAAACATAACCAAAAATGTCCATCAATCTGGATAACTCACATGATTGGGTGTACAACGGTTATTTCAGTTATTACATTACTTGCTGATGTCATTTAGTAGGCCCAAGGGCTCGTTCACATCTGTGCCCGGTCTCCGTTCATACAAGTTTTTGTTTCCTGCACAAATCAGATGCAGGAGACAGAAAGCTGCAGGACTCTTTCATACCCATTCATTTGAATGGGTTTGAAATATGTCTGGCCGTGAGTGTTTTATGCTCTCCGCCGCAAAACCGTTTTTTTTCAACCGGACACAGAGTAGGACATGCAGTACTCTGTGTCCGGTTTAAAAAAAAAACGGTTTCGCGGCGGAGAGCATAAAACACTCACGGCCAGACCCGGTCTGACAGCTTTCGGTCTTCTGCATGCAGAAGACTGAAAGCTCAGAACGGACTCCAGGCGCTAGGGTGAACCCAGCATAAGGCTGGCTCAAACTCCTCCTTCAAAAAACACCTCACCATACAGTCTGCCCTGTGGATAAGTCTTTTCATCATGAAAACTCAATTTGTCACCAGAAACCCCTTTAACACTTAAGTAGCTTCCCCCAGCATTGTACATAGAGTCATGAATATGTGAATGCTCCCTAACATGGTAGTCTCACTAGATTGATTTTTTTTTTTTTTTGTAATGGGGGTCCAAATGCAGAGCTCACCACTGACTCTGTAAATGGGGAAGGGTGACCCCTGTTGTGAATACAGACACGATATTCACTTTGATGGGAACGCTGGCGAAGAGCTGTACTTCAGCTATTTCCAGAGATCGTATTGAAATGAATGGGAAATGGGAAACACCCCTTGTTCTCAGAATTGGTGGGAATTTTACCCTATTGATAAATTTACCCTCTAGTGTAGAAGACTGCTAGTTTCTTTAAATGATTATTGGTTGAAACAGCCAAAATAGGAGATGTTGGAAGTCTAAGTCCGTACTGATGTAGAAAATGGCCATGTGATGTTTATTTTGTTATTTTTTTTTTTATTATTTTACAACCATCACACATTCGTTTTAAAATCTATGAAAGTCTGTAGGTGTATGTCCATGTCCAATTTTTTTTTTTTTTTTTTTTTTTAACAGATTGAAAATTGTACATAAAAAAAAAAAAAATGAAAAATGCCTTATATTTGTCCATTTTGACACGGAAAAAAAAAGACATGTGAGGAAGGCCTAATATGTATGGCCAGTTTTAAAGAAATCCCAGCAACATATGAACACGTTGGCAGTTTATGGGCTCCATACATAGTGATATATACCATAATCTTTAAATACCTTCACATATACAGTGTTGGCCAAAAGTATTGGCACCCCTGCAATTCTGTCATAATTATGTCCACCCCCTTTTTTATGTTTGGTGTGGAACTATATCCAATTTGGCTTTTTGACAATTCTTTTTGTGGTTTTCCATTGAAGACAAATTAAATGAAGATATTAATACCAAAGAGTTTGCGCTTGCAATCATTTTCTGGAAGAAAATGAGTATTATCCGACAGAATTGCAGGGGTGCCAATACTTTTGGCCAACACTGTATATTATATAAATTTTAAACAATAAATGCTGCAGGACTAATATGATAACTAAATGACTTACATAGTAAGATCTCCAGCATGCATGCTGACCGTGCACACTCAGGGATTCTGCACAAGTCTCCTTGGAAAGATTAGCAGACATGAGCTACTATACTGCGCTCAAAAGATAAATAAGACACACAAGCCTGCACAAAAAGGAATCCACCATTATTGCAATAACCTAATGTGTAACACCAAATTTCAGCAGAATGTTCTGTGGCTGGACAGCTGGTAAACTGTTTTACAAAATTTCCAGGGTTGTGGTACCACATTGCAGTAGATACTGTTTTGTTGCAGACTTTGATACTTTATTTTTATTTATACTATTGCCCATGTCTTTATCATGGGCCTGAGGTCCTATTCTGGTCTATTCCGGTCCATTCTGCACCAAAGGGAAGACAGGTATCATCTATGCGCCGTCTGTCTGTGCTGTTCACCCATGGACCCAGCACATGTATACTATTGTTATTCACATGCCTGTTTCATACAAAAATGTATTCGTGTTTATCAAGCACTGTATACAAACCCATTGATTTTAATTGACACAAGCAAGCACTGGTTTGTTTTTTTTCCTTTTTTATCCCAGCGACAAATGGTTCATGGAAAAGGAACAGAGAGACGTGCTCTATTTTGGTCTGGTTTACAGTGCATGTAAGGCTGTAACGTCTAGGAGTCCATGATGCCCATTTGTTGTCAGTTTTTCACAGACAACACAAAATTTGAAAATAAGTAGCAGGGCTCCAGATGGCAGCCAGAATGGTCACAATGTAATTACAAATGTACAAATGGTGGCAAGAATTTTTAGTCTTGGCACCATTTGTGACTAACCCCTTCATCATGCTATCCCTTTAAGAGAAAAGCCGGCAGCTGCAGCACACTCAACACCATGTATGTCTGTCCTCTCTATCCACAGATAGCCAAGTAAATGGTGACGCAGGAAGACTTCGGCCTCCTGCTCCATCATTCAAAGCAGCTGTTATTAATGTCCACTGCATGACAAGACGAGAAGGATGAGAGCTTCACGGAGGACTGTGGAACGTTATTGGGCATGTAGTATCTATCTGTATCATAAATATAAATATATATAGCTACCACTGGGAACAGTATGTGTGTAAAACATAATATATATAAATATATATTATCCACTGGGGAGAGTATTATACTGATGAGAGGGTGGGAACACCAGGGAGAGCATTACACTGGGTGGGTGGCCACTGAGAAGCACTTACAGAGAAAAATAAAAACTGCTCCTTAAAAGTGATTAAAATTTCCAGCAACATGGTGGCTCAGTGGTTAGCACTCCAGCCCTGGAATCCTGGGTTCGAATCTTGCCTGGAACAACATCTGCAAGGAGTTTGTATGTTCTCCCAGTGTTTGCATGGATTTCCTCCCATTCTACAAAGACATACTGATAGGAAAATAAATGTACATTGCAATCCCTATATGGGGCTCGCAATCTACATTGAAAAAAGTGATTAAAATTTCCAAGAAATCTCATTCATGCACTACTGGAAAAAAAAAATCTACAGCAGAAACTAGTTTGTGGTAATTTATTTTCATCAGATTCTCACAATGAATTGAACATTTTATGACAACCACTAACATTTGTAATGCACTTTTCTCACGGACTCAAAACACAGGGTATATTGTGGACTAGGGGAGTTAGTGACTGCCATACAGGAGCTCAACTCCAATACCCCCAAGGGTCAGTTGTTTGTTTGAGGAGCCAATTCACCTATCAGTAAATTTTTGGCATGTGGAAAAAATTGCACCAAAAACACAGGGATGCTGCCCCGGTCAGATTCAAATCCAGGACCCCATCGCTGCAAGGCAACAATGCTAACCACTGAGCTACTGTACCCATTCTTTTTTTTTTTTTTTGGGGGGGGAGGGGGGGGTTGGTTATTCACATATCAGCAATTGTCATAGGATAGTGTACAGTTAGTGACATCTCTCACATATCTTGTGGTCAAGGGCAGTGTTAGACAGGATCACATAAATGCAAAATAATAGACATCGGCTGACTTTAAATTATTTTGCAATTAATTAACAAGTTCTCTCCCTGCAATGCAAGTTCTGCAGTATTTTGTGCATGAACAGGTTTCCTCTGCGGACTTGAAAAGCACTGTGGGAAATAACTGTGATGCATTGCCGCCATGGTTTTTCCAGCAGCATTTTTTTTATTTTTTGCTGCGGGAGGCTACATGGGGCCCCATGTTGCAGAAACGCAGCGTTTTTTGTTGCAGAGTTAGCTGTTTGGGATTTTTTTATTTTTTTTTGGTCAAGTTAGGAGTGGATTTAACAGAAAGGAAACATCAAAGTGCTTCTTTTATATTTTCCATTGCTTTTCAATCCATTCCTCACTTTTGGCTCAAAATCTGCAACATAAAACACTGTTTCCACAATGTTGGGCCTCAGCCTTAGGGTAAGGCCCCACGTTGCAAAAATGCAGCTTTTTTCGCTGGAGATTTTGCTGCAATTTTTTTGAGCCAAAGCCAAGAATGGCTCCAAGAGGTATGGGAAATACATAGCAAGCTCTTATACTTCTCCCATCTTCTCAATCCACTCCTGGTTTTGGCTCGAAAAACTGCAGCAAAACCTGCAACAAAAAAAGCTGTGTTTCTGCAACGGGGGGGCCTCAGCCTTAAGACTAAGGCTCCATGTGGCGTCCCACACAAAAAAGCACTGTGGGAAAAACCGTAGCGGCAACGTATTGTGTTTCTTCTTGCAGCTCTTTAGACAAAGTTTGCAGAGGTTTCTCTTTCAATTATGCCTAAGGGGAAACCACCGGTACTTCCATAGGTATAACTGACATACTGCGATTTCCAAAACCGCATCGGTTTTTACTGCAATTTAGGCATGAGATTCACTAGAATCCCATCCACTTTGCTCTGACTGTAAAACACCACAATTTTTTCTGTCGCAGACAAATTGCAGCGTTTACGCCATGCAGGGCCCTGATGTAAAGGTGTTTTCTGGGCAAACCAGCAACTAGTGGCCATGGAGGTGTAAAAAAAAAAGGTATACTCACCTACCTTCAGGCAATCTATTTCAGGAGCATGGTATCCCCATTTTCTTCACTTCTGGTCCTGACTGGGTTGAAACGGTACAGCTTCTGTAACCAATCACTAAAATAATAGTGGTCATATTTGCAAGATCAGTGACGTCATTACTGGAGTCAGAAGCGAAGGTGAACATACAGTCTCTCCTAAAAAAAAACCCTCTTAATGCCCGAGACCACACCTTGCAAAAGCACCACGTTTTTTTCTTGCAAATTTTGGGAAATTTCTTTACGTTAAAGATATGTGGCGTAATTCTACACATTGTAGAAAAATAAGAAGCAGTTTTGAAAATCACAGCATGGCAATTATACCTCCGAAAATGCTGGCGGCTTTCCTACAGGTGTAATGGAAGCAGAAAGCCCAGAGGGAACCTTTGGAGACTTTCTGTCAGAAGTAATGTGGATAAAACCGCAATGCGTTTCAGTCGCATTTTTTCTCACAGTGCTTTTTCACTGCAGTCTGCTACATGGAGCCTTAGCTTAAAGGGATCCTATCATTAAAAGTCAAATTTTTGTCCCGTAGGAAAGGCATTTCGTCTTCTACCTTTAGAGGTCTTCTTCGGGCCGCCGTTCAGTATATAATCCGTTTTTTGTCAGTATGCAAATAAGTTCTCTCACGGCACTGGGGGTGGTCCCCAGCGCTTAGACAGCACTGGGGGCGTCCCCAATGCTGTGAGAGAACTCTCCAGCGTCGCCTCCATCTTCTTCAGGAACGGGTCTTCTTCCAGGGGTTGTTTTCAAACTTAAGCCAACTGCGCAGGCCCGCCGGCCACAAAAAAATGGCTGCTCGCACTGTATTGTAAGCGGCCATTTTCTTGTGGCCGGCGGGGATGCGCAGCCAGCTTTGTCCTAGGCCTAGAAGTTTGAAGCCAACCCCCAGAAGATGTGAAGACCCGTTCCTGAAGAAGATGGAGGCGGCGCTGGAGAGTTCTCTCGCAGCATTGGGGACACCCCCAATGCTGTTTGAACGCTGGGGACCGCTCCCAGTGCTGCGAGAGAACGGATTTGCATACCGACAAAAAACGGATTATATACCGATCGGCGGGGTGGCGAAGAAATCTACAGGTAGGAGACAAATAGCCATTCTTAAGGCTATTCCTACGTTAGGGACAAAAAAATTGACTTTTAAGGATAGGATCCCTTTAAAGCGGTTTTCGAGCCCTAAAGTGTCTGATTCTTTTGGTCATTAATTTGTGATGTGTGAGGGTTCTACATCTGGACACTGCACCGATCAGCTAATGTGCCTGTTTCCAGGTACCAGAGCTAGGACTAATCCTACATTACTTAAATAGGAGTTGAGCTGCTTCAGTCCTGGTGGGAACGCTGACAGTTTGCGAGAGTTGCGCATTAGCTGTTCCATGAGGCTGCAGTGTACATGGACGCCATATACTTAGTAGTTGTGCTTCAGGGTACTGCAACATCAAAGCATCAATTATTAAAAGTTTTTAGTTTTACCTAGATAGAGAGTGTTCTACAAAAAGATGCTATTTTTGCAATTTAATATAAAAGTCCCACAGCACACAAACTTAACAATAGTTATCAAGCCTGCAATGACAGAAACAGACAGTAGAGCTTTCAATAACAAGTCAACTTCCATGTTTCAAGGCCGCAGCACCATATACTTATGCCCTACTGTTTCACAGACATTAACAGCAGCAATAACTACATACTAAAAGGTCATTTGGGGAAGAGCCATCTAGCATAAACAACACAGCCAAAGTCTAGTATAGCAGACACAAATAAAATACATCTGTCCAATACAATGGAGATAGCCACTGTAAGGTCTAAGGCTTCTTGCACACGACAGTGAAGACAAAAATAAAATGGACATTAAAAACAGATTAAACTGTCAGTTAACATCTGTTTCCCATCAGTGTTTCAGTTAGGCCCGGTTCACACCTGCATTCGGTATTCCGTTCAGGGAGTCCACATGGGGACACCCCGAACAGGGTACTGAACGCAAAGGCAGGCGGTGAGCTTATGAAAGCACACAGACCCCATAGACTATAATGGGGTCCATGTGTTTTCTGCGGGGTGTCCGAACGAGTCATGCGGAGAGGAAAGTAGTTCATGATGTACTTTTCTGTATGTTCTGTGCGGACACCACACGGAAAACCCACAGACCTCTTTATAGCCTAAGGGGTTCGTGTGCTTTCATAAGCTCATCACTTGTCAATGCGTTCGGTATTCTGTTCGGGTGGGTGGAATCAATCCCCACGCGGAATACCAAACCGAACGCAGATGTGAGCCAGGCCTAAATCATCAGTTTTGTGGCGGGCTGCCAATTCCAATGCCAGTTTTGCATCAGTTTGTCTTCAATTTTTATCTGTCATAAGGGGCCACACGGTGGCTCAGTAGTTAACACTACAGCCTTGCAGCGCTGGGTCCTGGTGTTCAAATCCCGCCAAGAGCATAAAACAATTTGCAAGGAGTTTGTATGTTCTCCCCGTGTTTGCATGGATTTCCAGCCCATATTCCAAAGACATACTGATAAAGAAAAATGTACATCGTGAGCTCTATGTGGGCTCACAATCTACATTTAAAAAAAAAAAAAATTATCTGTCATTGAATGAACCTCATTGGTTTTTTTGTTTTTTTTTTTGACCCAACCCACTCATCAGTTATTAAATCCATTTCGACAGACTTTAAGAACAGACCTCATTGGTCAGTTCATCTGAGAAAACAAAAATAACATTTTTTTTCCTTTTTTTTTTGTTAACGGTCCATTTAAAGTACATGTCCCCATTGATTTATATATTTTTATAAAAACAGGTTTAACAAAAAAAAAAAACACCACAACAACTATTCTTTACATTCTTATGCATGGGCCCAACTCTAGGGATGGAAAATACACAGGAGTAAATAATCCACCAATACCAGATCGAACATTCTTGCCAGCTTTCTGCTTTACTTGAATGGGACAAGCATGTCGATCTAGTAGTAATTCTGTCCAGTATGTAAAAAAAATAAATATATACTCCGCAACAATAACTTAGATACATGCCAGCGACTCCAGCATACCACGTCATATAACCCATCAGTCACAGAATAAAGAGCCAACTATACAGCAAGCATACTGATGATCCCACAAATAAGCTCAATAACGCCATGCAACAAAACACTACGAAGAGCAAACAAGCAGATTCTGTGACGCACTCCACTAACCATACATCCACCCACAAAGCATGTCACAAAATGACCACTTCATCCAAAAGCACATGGCAGCCATGTCACTGCAATCCCCATCAAACCCAACCTTATCAGTCACTTACAGCACAGTTACACAGTCAGACATTGCGCAAGGAACGAAACTAGCACAGCAGAATAGCTTCTCATGTTTACACACTAAACATAGATAGTGGTCAGAGTCCCAGGACACCTCCTTGGGAAGTAAGGGTTAATCTGGTGGACATATATATATGGGGGGGGGGGGTTTACAAATGAATTCACAACCACCAGTCTACCAGCTTCAGCAGATCAAAGCAGAGTCACACTGACAATTAGTGCCAGCTTCAGCCATGACACATCGACAAGAAGGTCCAAGCAAAGTGACATAAATGACAGTGCTTAGTGCTCACTCACACTTGCAGTTTTCTTTAGGACTCAATCTCAATGATCACATACGCAGTCGCCATGTGAAGAAGGTCACTGGCCATAGCATACAATGTAATGATGGTGCCCATACACCAAGCAGCAGCAGATCCCACACAAGCATGGCAGCTGGCAGACACATGACAAGCATATGCCAAGCACATTACTCTGAACAATGGCGGTGCCCAGCAGAGGTAGCCTGGCTCCTGTCACACTCCATATACTGCAGGCTGCAGTCACCGCTGGCCAGAAGGGCAGGGAGCCTCACCCCGGCCCCGGAGCAGTGACGTAGCGAGCACGGTAAGCATGCTGGAGACAGTCACCGGCTGCTGCCATTACTGTCCCTCCTGTCACCCCCGTAACAGTCATAGAGGACATCTGGAGCCTTGGAATCAAAGCGGTGACATATGATGTCACTACAGACGCGTGATGTCATTCATTCGCTTCAAATATGGCCGGCCACCGCCATACGGTAAGGCCAACCTGTCACAAAGGTCACATCGCAGGTTATGTACACACGTGGCACAAAACGGGCAACATCGCAGTTACTACACTCGTGTCCGACACAAATGCCGGCTGGCACAGACAAGGCTAGAAGGGCTGAGGGCCCGGATCATACAAGGCTGCCATAACCGATTACAGACACACACATATCATGCTGAGCAGGGCACCTAAGCCAAGCAGTACCAGGCGGACAAGTGCCTCGGACCTGTGGGGACTTATGACACCGAGGATGGTGATGGATTGCGAGCCGGGCCCCACCAAGTCTCACCTGCTCTCCTCAGTCCGCGCAGCCGGGCGCAGCCGCACCAGCCAGATGGCCCATTTCCGGATCCCGGCGCCTCCGTACGCAGGCGCACACAATATCCACGTGACAGAAATGAGCGGAAGAGGTGGGATGTCAGAAACGCTGCGTCGCCTTCCATGCTGGACACGTGATGATTGTGCGACAGATGAGTGTAGAGGGCGTGATTGATGTCATATGACTAGCAACCGGAGGACGCATGGACTGCTGATCGTGTGTTTCTGGTGCAGGAACGAGACTGTATGAGCAGATGATAATACATGTTATATTTACAAGACCAATCACATCACTGCTTTCATTTTCTAATTTCCATTTGAGAAAAGAAAAATGGAGTCTTATTGGATGCCATGTGGCACTCTCAGTGTGTACTTTGTGCGCAGATAGTGGCACATGACTTTATCTTTGGTTGGTGTGCTGTCTTTTTGTTTATTTTTTTGACAGATAGTGCCTTGATGCTAGGTTCACACCTGTGTTCGGGGTTCCCCAAGCGGAGACCTAACCTGCTTAAAAAAGTGGTTACCTGTGGAAACCCATAGACCCCATAATGCTTGCAGAACTCAGCACAGGTGTGAACCTAGCCTTACAATCGTTCACTTGTTTCTGTGCCCCCTGATACACTTTTTATCCCAGGTCTGTATGTTCGGATGCATAATTCAAGACGGGTCCTATTCCTGACCCGTTTATCTGTGAGCAAGCCACCTAGCTCCAGCCAGTGTGTATAATGTTCTCCTCCGGCTATCCCCAGTTTAAGGGCTAGTTCACACGTGAGTATAAGGGGAGGTTTTTGACAGCGGATTTCGCGTCCAAAACCTCCCCTTATAATGGTGGTCTATGGAGACCGTCGGGCTTCTTTTCTCCGCTAGCGGCGGGCTGCTGCTAGCGGAGAAAAGAAAGGACATGTCCCTTCTTCAGGCGGAAGCCGCGCAGGCTCAGCCGCGCGGCTTCCGCCCCCGGCAGGTCCCTCCTATGTCGGCTCATTCATTTGAGCCGACAGCAGAGGGTTAATCCGCGACAGCGATGGTCGCGGCGGGCGGGTTTTGACAAGAGAGAGACGCGGCTCGCTGCGTCTCTCTCTGTGTCAAAACCCGCGCGGGCAGTTCACGTGTGAACTAGCCCTAATGGTCCCCTCATCTTTCCCCCACAGCTTTATTATTATTATTGTTGTTTATTTATATAGCACCATTAATTCCATGGTGCTTTACATTTGGGGGTTACATACAATACACAAAATGTACAGGTAGATATAATACTAACAATGACCGACTGGCACAGTGGGATAGAGGGCCCTGCCCGCAAGGGCTTACAATCTATGAGGGAAGAGGCTATACAGATGGTGATGTGGCAATAGTGTTATTTTATTTTAAATTTGATTTTTATTGAGAAAAAAGGATTTTACAATATATAAAACAACAAAACAAGAAACAACCAGAGCACCGTACATTTACATATCAGCCTATAAGATCAATGCGCCATTCAATTCTCAGGACATAAAAGCGTCAAAAAGAACAAGGCACCAGTAACTACGGTGTAGCTAGAAGAACAAATAGGGACAGGAACAATGGGAGGGAGGAAAAAAGAGAACCACAAGAAGAGAACAAACAAAAAGGAGAGAGAACAGGGGTAACACAATAAAAACAGAAAAAAAACAAAAGAAACAAAACATGCTCAAGAACAGTATACCTGAGTATAATGCTGATTTCACAAAAGAAATACAGCAGGTACGAAAATGAAGCCACCCGAAGTCAGGGAGTAAATAAGGGATCTCAACGGGGCCTACTTAAGACTGTAAGGGAGGAGGTGCATTCCTAGTGTCCATATAAGAGGACCAAAGGGACCACTTAAGACGAAAGCTAGCATATGTATGGTTTTTGTTGGCCAGCATACGTTCCATAGTAAATGCTAAGTCGACATGGTGGATTAACTCAGCTACGGTTAGGCAAAGAGCAGACTTCCACTGACGAGCGATCATAACCCGAGCTGCCAGCACTATCTGCCCCAGTACAACCTGTGACCCCAAGGGGAAAAGATCAGTATCCAAAAAACAAAGAGCAAGACCAGGGGAGGGGTGTATAATAAGGCCAGCTACATTAGACATAAATTGAAATACTGCCGTCCAAAACGCTAGAATTGGAGGGCACTCCCACCATAAATGCATGAAGGAGCCTATGTGACCGCATCCCCGCCAGCAAAGATTCGAGCAGGAGGGGTCTATGTGCGCTAATTGGCTTGGAGTCCTATATCAGCGTAATGCTACTTTCAAAGCCGTTTCCCAGTGGGCTGCACCCTTAGAAACACGCTTGACAAACCCATTTGCAGCATACCAATCCGACAAAGAAATGGATCTGGCAAGGTCTGATTCCCAACGAAGCAGGTGGAAAGGTTTGACCTGCTCAGCAGGGACAGAGAGGAAAGTATAAAATGTGGACAACCCACCCTTAGCAGGCGAGGATCAGCTCCACATTCTCAAAGCTAGCCTGGGAAAGGTCAACCGCGAGGGGTCATGAGTGTGAAAAAAGTGACGTAATTGCAAATATTTAAAAAAGTCGGTTTTGGGAAGGTGAAACTCATCCTGTAGCATAGAAAACGATTTCAACCCCTCTTCGGAAAACAGATGAGCGATCTTATAGAGGCCTCTAGAGCTCCACCCTCGAAGTCTCAGCTGTGGAAGGAAAGCGGTCACATATAGTAAGGGCAATTTCGACAAAGGAACCAAATCTTCCCTGGAGGTGTGTGACAAGTAATAACGCCAGGCAGTCACGGATGCTCTAAGACTTAATAAAGGGGGGTGTACCTTAATGGGGGTCAGGTCCTTAGGACGCAGAATACTCATAAGTGGGGCATCTAACAGGCATTCCTCGACCTCAGCCCAACGCCACTTAGAAGTTTCGTCCCAACCAACTTTGAGTTGTTCAAGGATAGATGCCATGTAGTATTTCCTAACATCTGGGACACCCGCACCACCATGAGACCAAGGCCTAGTCATCACTTTAAATCGGACCCTGGACCTCTTACCCTCCCAAATAAATTTAGACAGAATAGACTGTAATTTGGGAAAATACGAGTTCGGGAGGGGAATGGCAACTGTACGGAATGTATACAGAATGAGGGGTAACGCCATCATTTTAACAATGGCTATTCTACTAACCCAGGACAACATCGGCTGAGAAAAGGAAGAAAGGAGGGAGGAGATCTTAGCCAGAAGGGGGACATAATTGGCAGTAAACAAATCAGAGCTAGGCGCCGTTAGGGAAATGCCAAGGTACGTAATACGGGAATCAGTCCATTGATAGGGGAATTTGACACTAAGATCATGTTTCAATGAGGGTGGAACAACAATGGGCAAGATCTGGGACTTAGAAGAATTAACTTTGTAGTAAGAAACCCTACCAAATATTGTAAGGGCAGCAGTAGCAGCACTCAAAGAAGAGTCGGGGGAGGTCAAGGCCAGGATAACATCATCAGCATATAGACCAATTTTGTGTTGCCGGCGGCCCACAGTAATACCCTCAATGTCCTCAGCCACCCGAATGGACTCCGCCAGGGGTTCCATTACTAGTGCAAAAATAATGGGAGATATGCTTAAACGGGTTTTATTAAAGATTTTTCAAAATAATACAGAACAAACAACAAACATGAAGTCGAGCAATGATGAAAAAACATAACAGTCCGCGGACAGGGAGGCCAAAAAGACCCCCCTCCGCACAAATCAAATATAGCCCAACGAGAAAGGGAAAAGGAATAGACAAGAAACAAACAAACAAACACAAGACGAAGACTAAAAGAACCACAACGGAAGCAAAAGAAGAAAAGAAGAAAACAGACGGCCATGTCACACTCAAGCAAAGGCAGAAGAGAAGGCAGACGACTCCTGGAACATAACCCAGGGACGCCAACGAAGTTCAAACTTGGAATAGTCAGGGGAATCTTCCGCCACCAAGGTCTCCATCCGCTGAATAAGAAGGAACTCCTGGAGGAACTCAATCAAGGAAGGAGGGGTAGGGCTGCGCCAGTGTCTGGGGATGACGGTCCTGGCGGCCACAAGAAAGTGCCCCAGGAGGTCCTTCTTAATCTCCGACAGCTTACCAGGGATAACCGACAGGAGTGCCAGCTGGGGAGAGACAGTCACCGAGCGCCCACTGACCCTGGAATACAAAGAAAACACCGCGTCCCAAAAGGGGCGCAGAACGTCACATTCCCACCATATGTGCAACATAGTACCCCTAGCGGAGCCACAGCGCCAACACAAGTCCGGAACAGCGGAAAAAATCCTATGGAGAAGCACTGGACACCTATACCACCGGGACAGAATCTTATAATTCCTCTCCTGAGCACTACAAGGGTGGGCCAGCTTGTGAGAAAGCAAAAAGGACCGGTCCCAATCCGCAGATGACAAACCCACAGGAAGGTCGGCGTTCCAAGCGGCGACGTAGGGAGGGAGTTCCGCAGTGACATCCGAGAGGAGAACATCATACAGAAGCGAAAGGGCACGAGAGGGGGAGGACTGACGCCCGACATAGGATTCAAGGGCTAATGGAGGAGAAGAGAGGCGAGGAGTGAGCGAAAACTGCTTCAGAAAGGACTGGAGTTGGGCGTACTCCAACCACGAGAGGCGCAGGTCAGGGTGAGAACTACACAGCTGGGCGAACGGAAGGAGCGGAGAATCACCCGCCACCTCCTGAAGACAAGTAGAATTCGCTTGGTCCCAGCAAAGGAACCGGTCAACCGAGCAACCAGGAGGGAACATAGGGTTGTCGAAGAGGGGAGTTAAAGGGCCCGGGACACGGGCCAAGCGGCCAGAAGAACAGACCAGATTCCATACTTTCAGAAAATGCAAAGGGAGAACGTAGAGGCCAGGGGATTTAGGACGAAAGTGCGGAGGGATCCATGGCCAAGAGGAAAGTGAAGATGAAATCAGATCAAATTCGATGGAAACCCACTGCTTATCATGGCGACGGAACTGCCAATCGAACAGGCGAAGCAAAACCGAGGCACGATAGTAAAGGCGCACATCCGGGAGACCAACGCCACCCCTATATTTACGCCGGACAAGAGTACTGAACCCCAGTCTGCTCCGAGAGGAACCCCACACAAACTTCCCGAACAACGACTGAACCCTGGCTAAAAAAGCGCGGGGAAGAGGGATGGGCAAGGCCTGGAATAGGTACAGGAACTGAGGGAGGATATCCATCTTAAGGGCATGAATGCGACTAAACCAAGAGGGGAGACGAGCTCCATAGGAACGTAGATCAGAGGTAATAGTATCCAAAAGCGGGAGATAATTAAGTTTGAACAGGGAAGCAGGATCAGGAGAAATACGGATCCCCAAGTATTTGAAGGAAGAGGGTTGCCACCGAAACGGAAAAGACCGAGACAGGAACTCAGCCTCAGAAGGGGGAAGTGAGACATTAAGAGCCTCGCTCTTAGATAAATTGACCTTAAAATTGCTAAGGGCACCAAAGCGAGAGAATTCACGTAAGACAGCCGGAAACGTAACCCGTGGTTCAGAGACATACAGCAGAAGATCATCCGCATATAGCGCCGCCTTGACCATACGGGAACCCAACTGTATACCGTGGACATCGGGGCAACGACGCAACGCCACCGCCAAATGCTCCATCACCAAGGCAAAGGCGAGAGGGGGCAACCTTGGCGGGTACCATTGCGGACCGGAAAAAAATCCAAGATCACTCCGTTCACCCGGACACGCGCCGACGCATTCCCGTAAAGAGCTAAAATTTTGCCCAGGAAACCGGAGCCAACCCCGATCTGAGCAAGGGTCTCCCGAAGAAAACCCCAATGAATGCGATCAAACGCCTTCTCGGCATCGATTGAGAGCAAACAAAGAGGAACCTTGGAGGAGCGGGCTATAGAGATGGCCAGAACAGTTTTGCAAACGTTATCACGCGCTTCCCGACCCGGGATAAAGCCGACCTGATCACTATGAACCAAAGCAGGCATGAAGGAAGAGAGGCGATTCGCCAACAATTTCGCATATAATTTCACATCAATATTGATTAAGGAAATAGGCCGGTAACTCCCCGGGCATACAGGGTCCTTACCAGGCTTAGGAAGCACAGTGATCAGGGCAGACAGGGATTGCGCAGAGAACGGAGACGAATCCCCCACACTATTAAACACCCGCGCCAGATCCGGGGAAAGGAGGGAACTGAAACATTTATAAAAGCGAGCAGAGAACCCGTCCGGACCCGGCGCTTTACCCGCGGGTGTAGACTGGATTACCGCGGCGACGTCTTCTAACGTAAATGGCGACTCAAGGGCTTCCGCGTCAGAGCTAGAAAGAGAGGGAAGAGCAGTGTCGGCTACATACTGTCGGATCTTGTCTCTAAGCACCGACGGGTCCAAATCCGCGTAATGACCGTGAATATCATACAAGTTTGAGTAAAACGAGCGGAACTCCGCAGCAATATCAGTGGGGTTATGAACAAGACCACCCGACCCAGTACGCAGGCGCGGAACATACGCAGGGGAATCTCGCGGATGAAGACGACGAGCCAGCGAGCGACCACATTTATCAGCAAACTCATAGTAGTGTTTCTTAACGCGGTCCCTAAAGCGCAGATATTTCCCGTCCAAGAGGGCGCGAAGTTCCTCCCTCGCATTAAGAAGCTCCGTAAAGGTTGAACGGGAGCTAGACTGTTTGTGAGACAGCTCCAGGCCATGAATACGGTCTAAAAGGGCGGTAACCCCAGCGGCTCGCTCTCTCTTAAGACGAGCGCCGTGTTGGATGAGAACCCCCCTCACCACGCACTTCATAGCCTCCCATTACATAGGGAGAGAAGTGGGATCAAGAGCATGGTCTAGCCAAAAATTCCGAATGGTCTCCCCGACAGCCTCCTTACAGGGGATGTCTTTCAAAAGGCCCTCGTTCAAGCGCCAGTTAGAGGGGCGCCGTGACAGGCCAGGAATGTCCAGGGACAAATGGACCAGGGCATGGTCCGACCAAAGAACCGAATCAATACGAACTACCGGGGACCATGAAAGGGCATGATGACTAGTCAGGAAAAAGTCAATGCGACTATGCGAGTTATGAGCCGGGGAGAAATAAGTATAATCTCGACCCTGAGGATTTAGAATGCGCCAAACATCGACCAATTGGGAGTTATGAAGAGCCGACAGCAAGCGGCGCAATTGCGAGGGAGCGTGGGAAGGGCGCGGGGGGGAGGAGTCAACCTGAGGGTCCAGGACAAAATTAAAATCACCACCCAAAACCACGACCCCCTCACTAAAGTCTGCCAATCTGCGGATAAGGGACCTACAATACGCCAACTGACCCTGATTTGGAAGGTAGCAACCCGCCACGGTGAGAATCGTACCACCAGTGCGCAATTTCAAGAAGAGGAACCTACCCTCGGGGTCGATACAGGTGTCCAGAACCTCATGCTGCAGTGAACGGTGGATAGCAATCGAGACACCCTTGGACTTAGCAACTGGGCTGACACTGTGGAACCACTTAGGGAAGTAACGGCTGCGGATATCCGGGACGTGGTCCTTCTTAAAATGGGTTTCCTGCAAAACAAGGACATATGAGCGCTGTTTATGCAACTGATACAAAATTTGATTACGCTTTTGGGGGACATTGAGACCCCTAGCATTGAGGGTACAAAAGTTAACAGAGGACATGGCCAAGGAAAAAAAAAGAAGAGGAACAAAAAGAACGAGACAACAAAGGGACAAACGAAGAACAAGCAAGGGAAACAAATGAGAAAAGAGAAAGGAGAAGGAAAATAAACGAGAGATAGACAAACAAGACCAACTAAGTGGGGTGGAGGGAAGAACTCCACACAATAAAAAGGGTGGGGAAACGGCAAAGAAAAGAGTTGCCAAAGACCACGCAAACAGAAAGCGTGGAGACCCCGGTGGGAAACGGGCTTTTCCAAATAAAGAAGCCGGCACCCCATCCCGGGCCCCCAGGCGAAAACACCAATACCATGAACAATCTAACACGAAATAAAATGCTGACCAACAAAATATCACATCAGGGGTCCGCACAACGCCGCCCAGGGCATTCTAGCAAAAAGGAAAGAAAAATGCAGGCGGACCAAACAAAAACAACCAAACCTCAGAGAGGGTAGGAACCAGAAGCGAAACACATCCCGGAACCCTCCCAAAAATGTCCCAAAAAAAAAAAAATAGAAGGGGGAGAGTCCACTACAGGTAAACAGGAATGACAGCGAACACTGCAGCAATCAGGCGGGGGTGCCAGAAGCAGCCAGGGACAGGTCCGCCCCCTCCGGGGAGCGGATCTTACGACGCCTTCCAGGGCGCCGTTGAGGACGAGCAGAAGGAGCCGACAGAAGATCACCCGGAAACGGAGGCCAAGAAAGAGCAGGAACCGACGGCAGGCCCAAAGCAGAAGCAAAATGGTAGAGTTCATCCGGATGAGACATGGAAATGACACGGCCGCCATGGCGAACCTGCAGACGGAAAGGGAAGCCCCAGGTATACGGCACTTGATGCTGGTTGAGGACTTCCAAGAGGGGCTTCAGCGCCCTCCGCTTAGCAAGAGTGAGGCGAGACAGGTCCGGAAGTAGCTGAATCTCAGTGTCCTGAAACAGAACCTTCGGGGCTTCCCGTATTTTGCGCATGATTGCCTCCTTCAGCTGATAGCGGTGGACCCTGCAAATGACATCTCGAGGCCTATTGTCATCAGGAGGGCGCGCACCCAAAGAGCGGTGTGCGTGGTCAAGTTCAATGGGTGAATCCGGGGGGGCCCCCAGAATGGAATTGAAGATGGTGCGCAGGGTAGCATCCAGGTGCTGCGGCTCAACGGATTCAGGAAGGCCCCGCACTCGAATGTTATTACGCCGGTTCCGGTTCTCCAGATCATCCAGCATATCGGATAGGAACCGCAGCTGTCGAGTGTGAGAAGCAATGGTCGCCTCATGAGTGGAAAGCTGAGAAACGTGGGAGGTAGAGGCCGCCTCAAGGGAATCCACTTTAGTTTCCAGTTGTTGCACAGAAGACCGGACAGCGGAGAGTTCCGACTTGTAAGACTGCTCCAAACGCACCACATAGTCCTCCATATCCGACTTAGTGGGGACTGCCGCCAAGTGGGTACTAAGGCGGCGTAGCTCAATAAGGGTATCAGCAATGGAGGCAGAGGAAGCGCCAGCAAAGTCATTAGCAATACAAAAACGGGGCCCACAATCCACCACAGCAGAGGACAAACCAGGAGGGACCGGCACGGAGGCACCAGGAATATCTTGACCCTGGAGAGGCTGGGAGGGAGCAACAGAAGAGGGGCCAGAACCCCTAGGCTCAGCCAACAGGGGGGATAGTCCACAGTCCTTAACAGGTGCACAATCAGGAGCCATATGAGGCAGGGGTACCGGCCCAGGGTCCAGGGACACAGCAGCGGGGCCCAGTAGGGAAGCAGGGTCCAAATGCGGGGGGGAGGATCCAGCAGAAAGCCAAGCAGGCCTGACTTCTCCCCAAGCCTGAGCCCCAGGGACGACTGTCATAGGCTCCAGAGAGGGGGATGGCAGGGGAGCTGTAGGAGAGGGCGGCAGAGACGGCCAGGAGCTGTCCGATCCTTGTGTAGGCAGGAGGGAGGGTAGGGGAGAGACACGGCCTACCTGACCCACAATAGACACTCCAGGGGAGAGGAGGGTAGAGCCGCTGGGAAGAAGCACCGGAGAGCTGGACTCAGGCAGAGGCGAGGCGACCATGTCAGCACAGGAGGCAGGGGAGCGGCCGCCAGCAGCATTAGAGGCACCCGGTGAGCGAGTCGGCGATGCGGAGGGCCGTCCGTGTGGAGCAGCTGCAGTGACGGGCGCCATTTTGGATTCGGCCGAGGAAGAAGACTCTTCACCGCGCGGCACCCGGAGGAAGCGGGCAAGGGTCGAGGGTCCAGGAGGGGTAGAAGAGGACCGCTGGGAAGGCCTTCGGTTCTTCCCCATCTCCAGGTAAGTGAAATCCGTGTAGGTCAGCAGAAAGACGGCTTTTCACCGAGGGCCAGGGACGGAGCAGAGGCAACACACGTCCTCACTCCTCCATGGCCAAGCCACGCCCCAATAATGGGAGATAGAGGGCAGCCCTGACGGGTTCCATTCGAGATCCGAAAAGACTCAGACAAAAAGCCCGAAGACAGCACACGAGCCGACGGCCGGGAGTAAAGAGCCAAAATAGCAGACTTAAAGACAGGGCCCATACAAAACTTATCCAAGAGACTATCAAGGTAATTCCAGTGGACCCTATCGAAAGCCTTTTCGGCATCCAGAGCCAAAAGCAAAGAAGGTGCACCATCTTTTTCAGCTTTCTGGATGAGGTCTATGAACCTCCATGTGCCATCCGGGGCCTGCCTACCAAACACAAATCCCACCTGGTCAGGTTTAATCAGCTGGGGGAGAAGATGGAGTAATCGCTCAGCAAGAATTTTAGCATACAGTTTGACATCAATATTAAGAAGTGAAATGGGTCTAAAATTAGCCGGAACAGTGGGAGATTTGCCAGGCTTCGGGAGGGTCACAATGGTAGCGGACAACATTTCCTCTGGGAAACATTGTTCCTCCGCCGCCTTTCTAAACACTGCCAAGAGATGAGGGGATAAAATATCCGCAAATTTCTTGTAATAGATCCCTGAAAAACCGTCAGGACCAGGAGACTTTAGTGGTTTCAGCGAGGTTATAGCTTCCGTAACCTCAAGCAAGGTGATAGGGGAGGCCAGGGAGACAGATACAGGGAGTATCAGAGGCAGGTAGGGCATCAGCGACTCGTTTACACAACGGCTCCTTACCATTTGGAGAAACCCTGAGGGGACACAACAAAACTTCTCTTATCACCATCGACCAGCAGGGGAGGACGCTCAGCTGAAAGAGAGCCTTCTTCAGGTAAAGAGCCTACCAATTCAGACCGTGGAGGCGACTTCGCTGGGGAGCGGGAACCTGACGGTGAGGAAGACAAAGAGTGCGACATGTTGCTCGAAAAAAGTCAGAAAGCTTCCTGGGGGTTTTGGAGGAGGATGGTTTCTTTCGAGGCATAATAGCAAAAGCAGGAAAGGTCAGGGACGCAACTTAGGATGATAGGACAGGAGAGCAGATCAATGCGACAGGTACAAAATTTACGGAGCAGCGCAGCAGGTCAGACAGCAGCAAATTCCGGCAGGACCATGGGGGCCGTACGGCAGGAAGCCCAACAATCAGCTGAGAGCCGCCAGAGGTGACACTGTTGACGGTTTAATCAAGCATGGTGTAGGAAGTGTCCCGCAGTGGAGACACACAGGCAATTACAGTTCCATGGGAGCCCAGTGTGAGGAGCCCCCCCTGATGTTGGAGTAGGGGCTCGGCACCCACAAAGGGCTCAACCAAAAAGGCAGGGTGCAAGCCAGGTAATATGCAAAGTCCAGTCCGGGAGAAAGGTGAGGAGCCCCCCCTGATGGTGGTGTAGGGGCTCAGCACTCACCTAAATTCCCCAATCAGTATCAGTGAAGTCACTGCCAGGAAAAATTGTCAGAGGAGCAGAGGAGTATAGTAAATGGCAGTCTCCAGAGGAAGACACAGGCTCTAGGTGGGACAGATGATCATTTACTGCCAATGCAGAGATGGAAGACAGCAGCTCCAGGCAACAGGAGAATGTGCAGCAAGCTCCAGAGACCACAGAGGCACAGGCAGCAGAGCTTCTCCGGCAGGACACTGGCAGGCAACGCAGCAGGTAGGTCGGGCAGGAGGAGAAGCGGCGTCGCATGCCCTTTCACAAGATGGCTGCCGCCGTATGTGCAGCAGCAGGCCGCAGGCTGCACTTCCACGTCCACCCGACAGGAGACCGGAGCAGCGCACCGGAGGCAGTACACGGGGATCAGGGAATCTCCACTCACCCCACCAGGGAGAAAAGCGACCGGTCCGGATACCAGCCGCAGCCGACCACAGGGAGGAGACAGGCCCTTCAAGCAAGATGGCGGAGCTTCCCGATAGGTAGGCCTCAGATAGCGAGGGATCCGTCCGGCCAGTAGACAATAAAGATAGCACCCCAAATCAGTCCGCTGAGATCTAGGGTGAAGCCCCAAGTGCTGGTGAGAGGATTCGGGCAGGAAAAACCACCGATGCCGAGGAGATTAAACGTGAGAAGCCAGGAGCTCTGGCAGACACGTCTCCTCTCCTTGCCGGCTAGCCACGCCCCCCGATGTGGCAATAGTGTTACTGGTGCTTGTAGGCCTTCCGGAATAGGGGAGTCTTCAGGGCCTTCTTGAAGCTTGTGATTGTGGGGGTCAGTCTTATGTGTCTTGCTAACGAGTTCCAGCATATGGGGATGCACGAGAGAAATCTTAGAGACGGTTGTGTGAAGAGTGGAGTAGGAGGTCTTTGGAGGATCGCAGGTTGCTTGTGGGCAGGTATAGAGACGGTTGTGTGAAGAGCAGATAAGAGCGGAGTAGGAGGTCTTTGGAGGATCGCAGGTTGCTTGTGGGCAGGTAGCAGGAGATTTGGTAAGAGATATATGGTGAAGATGATGAACTCCTATTTCTCCATGTTGAGTTTGAGAAAGTGGAAGGAGAGAAAGGAGGTTAACAGCTGCTAGACACTTTGGAACTCTGACCAACAGTGAGGTAATGTCTGGTCCAGGGAGATATATTTTAGTATCATCAGCATAGCAGTGGTATTGAAAATCATGAGATTCTATGAGTTCACCAAGGCCGAGGGTGTAGATGGAGCCTTGGGGGACACCTACGGAGAGAGGGTGTGTTGAGTGAGTGGGAGCCACTGAATGTGCAGTTGGTGAGGCATGAGGAGATCCAGGATAGGGCCAGCTCTGAGATGCCAAAGGATGAGATTGTTTCTATTAAGAGGGAGTGGTCGACTGTGTCAAAGGCAGAGGAGGTGGATAGAATAGTGACGATTGGCTTTGGCAGTTAGAAGGTCATTAGTGACTTTGGTTAGGGCAGTTTCAGTGGAGTGACGGGATCTGAAGCCTGACAGTAGTTTGTCAAAGAGTAAGTTGGACGAGATATAGGAGGATAGTTTGGAGTGGACGTGTTGCTCAAGCAGTTTTGAAGTGTACGGGAGCTGTGAGATGGGGCGATAGTTGGCTGGAGAGGATGGGTCGAGCGACGGTTTCTTAAGTATAGTTGTGACGGTGGCATGTTTGAAGGCAGAAGGGAAGGATCCATTGGTTAGGGATAGGTTGAAGAAATGGGTTAGGACAGGAGTAATGACTTCAGTGAGTTTGGGGATGAGAGGTAACTGGATCAGGTCAAGCGCACAGGAGGTATGGTGGGATTTAGAGATTAGGGTGGAGAGCTTTTCATCAGTGACGGTGGAGAAACAGGTTAAAGATGAAGAGCACCGAGCAGTTGGGTAGAGAGGTTGCCGTGGGTATAGGGTGAGACTGTCTCTGATGGTGTCAATTTTACTTTTAAAATAAGAGGCAAAGTCATCAACTGAGATAAGTGTCGTTGGAGGGGGCACAGGAGGACGGAGAAGGGAGTTGAAGGTAGTGAATAGCTGTTTGGGGTTGCAGGATAGGGGGGCTATGAGTGTGGTTCTTTGCAGAGGTGAGTGCGTTCTTGAATGTGAGTACTGCCTCTTTATACCTGAGGAAGTCCTCCTAGGAGTGGCTTTTCTTCCAGAGGCGTAATGCATAATGCCCCCCTCCAAGTGCACCCACAGTTTATTGTCCTCTTCCAACTGCCCCACAATTTAATTTCCTCCTCCAGTTGCCTTCAGTTTAATGTCCCCCTCTAGCTGCCTCTACAATATTATGATCCTCTCCTACCAAACATAAAAAAAACCAACTTAATACTCAACTCTTTTGGTTCCCCTGCTGTTCTGGTCCGGAGTCTTCAGGGAGGTGCAGGAGTGATGTAAGTGACGTCATCACATCCCACCTGCAGCTCCAGGAGAAGAGAGGGGATGAATGGAGAAGCAGGGAGCAGATGTCTCTCTGCTTCATCATTGTATGCAACTCATCTGATTGGAGCGCTGAATTACACACCCCTGCCTAACACTGCACTTCTCACACTACAGAGCCTATTAACAGATGGAAATATAAAAAACCAAAAAACTTTATAGTCTTCAGTAGTTGATACTAGAGTTGAGCGAGAACTGTTCAGGTCAGCCGATCCGAACAGCACGCACGCATTGAAATCAATGCACGCAGCCGGCACGCGGCGGGTTAAGCGGCCGGCTGCCGTCAAACCGGAAGCACCAGGTGCTTCCATTCATTTCAATGCGTGCGTGCTGTTCGGATCGCTGATCCGAACAGTACTCGCTCAACTCTAGTTGATACCTTTTTAGTGGCTAACTAATAATGATGACAGATTACAACGTTTCGGAACTCTAGGCTACTTTCTCAAGGAAACATTTTCCTTATTAACAGATGCTAAGAACTTGTATTGGTGGTGGCGAAAGGTCCTCCTTAAGGCAGCTAGGAGGACAGTTGGCCAGGCATTTAATTATGTTACAAACAACTTCAGAGCTCGCTGGCTTACTGTGGCAGGGATGGCATATTTAACTCCAAAATCCAATGAATACCCTAATTTAGAGACAAACAATTTGTTTGGTTCAGAGTATATTAAAGAGATCAAGGGCAGATATAGGACTTGCACGTCCTTTGCAGAAATAAGAAGCCATCTTGTTCTTAGGGTTGCATAAGTCCAGGGGCCCGCTTGGTATTTCCAAGGACATTTCAGAAGACCTTTCTGACCAAGCAGAGGATCCAGGTCCTCCTCCGCAAAAAAAAATCTTGCCAGTTCCGAAAAAGAGACCTTCCCCTTCCTGAATTAGTTTTAAAACATTAGGAGGACATCAGCATGTTGGGTCATAAATATGATGAAGCTGGGCCTTGCTCTTCCTCTATTATGTTTTCCCTTTCAAAAGAGGGTACCGCATTATGTGATGCCAGCATGTCAAACCTGGTTTTAGCACTGGCTCAGGGGAAGATTTCCCCATTAAAAGATGGAAAGAAGGGGTAAATAAGCTAGATATTTCCTGTAAAAAGGTCAAAAGACTCTGTATCACCAGTGCTAAATATCAGGACTTTGAAACATTTCTTAATTCCAAAAAGTTTCACTTAGAAGGGATTCCAGAATCCTTCTAGAGACAGACATGTCTCTCATAAAGGGGACCTAAAGGATGCCTTTCACGCTATTTCCATTACACCCAAAGACAGAAATTTGCTTCAGTTCAGATGGAGGGGACAACTATTCCAATGTGATGGTGTTTGGTCTAACAAATGCCCCATATATCTTCTAGTTGGTGATAAAGGTGCTAATAACTCATGTAAAGTTATAAGGGGTAACCTGCATAATGTAGTTAAACAACATCCTGGTGTTTCATCCAGATGTAAGAGTCCTAGTAGGTTAGAGAGACCAGATTCTTCATCTATAATGGAATACCAGGTTTGTGGTTGACGTAGAAAAGTTGATCCTTCTGCCCACAAGAGCTAGGTTTTTCCTAAAACACAACAGCCTTCACAAAAGGCATTTCTAAAGAGAAGTGGAAAAAAGTGATCTCTCACTTTGTCGAAGTCTTGGGTGAGAGGTTTCCCTCAGAAAAATAGTGAGCTTGATCAGGAAGGTAGTTGCTACACAACCAAGCTTCAGAACTGTCCATCCAAATGTCGCCAGATTCAATTTTGGTTGAACACTTTTATTTGACGAAGATTGAGATGGAATGTGATGACCCCTCTTCCTCGCACAGTACAGAAAGAGATGCTGGAAGTTGTAACATTGTCAGCTCCTCCACCATGTCCCATTCAGATGAATCCTCTGGACATAATAGTGACATCAAAATTCTGCAGTAAGTGGAAAATGGTTGATTGTAGAGTCCACACTTCATATAAATTTACCCGAGTAGACAGCGGCAAAGTTGGTTTTACACAGCAACCTCCATAGACTGCTCCTTCCCTTTGAATGCCTTTGTGTTGGCTCTTCTATGCCACTATACCCTATCTTTCTCATCTGTGCCCTCCTTTGCTGATTCAGATGATTCATTGCCTTCTTTTGCGGCCGGCTTGGAAAGAGAGATTGGGTCTACCTTTCTGCCAGACGCGTGGCTCTCTGCCTTTGGGGTTTTTTTCGGTCTCTTGCAGGACACAAGAAATTAACTATAAGATACTATGTCACATTGTTCTTTCACAAAATCTTTCCAGCAGTCTGTGCTGAATGATAGTGTTGCTCGGACTTGTCCTTCTTCTGCCCCTTCTGGCGCGAAGCTCGTAGGGTTAAGAATGTGGCTGGTGTTGCATTGGAGGATGAACCAGACCCCATTCTTCTATACATTTTCGATCACAAGATCCAACAACACATAGGCTAACTGGTTGGCTTTAAGCTGATAGCGGCAAGGTCTGTTTCTAGAAATCTACCTTCCCCCTCAACTCTAGTGGACTGGTTATAGGAGATTCTACACATTCGCCAGATGGAAGACCTCATCTACACACTTCGAAAGAATGACAGCACTCACCGAAAAATATGCTGCTCTGGAATACCTTCTATTACTCTCCCACTTTTCACTCCTTTTTTTTCTTCCCCCTTGGTAGCCACTATCCAGCCGCTGTAGAGTCTCAATGCACTCAGGCCTCTTTTTTTAGTTTTCTCTGTACTATTTGCACTATTTGTACTATTACATTAATAGCGGACACTACCTGTCGGACACCGACGGTAGTGTGAACGCCCCCATACACAGCACACAGCAGAAAGAGAGAGGCGTGATTACTGAGAACTTCCTGTGCTCTCTGGAGCCTAATTAGCACATGAGTAAAAACGGTCTCATTCAAAAACTACTGAGGCGATTTACATGCAAACGGTATGTGTGAAATAGCCTTCCTAAAGGCTATGCAAGGATATGCTTAGTTAAAAATGACTTTTCCCAATGATAGATCCCCTTTAATATCTCTCCACAGGTGTTCAATGGGATTTAGATCCGGAAGACATTGCTGGCCACTTTAGAATGCTCCAACAATTTGTTTCCATCCATTTTTTGATTTAAGGTTATTGCCAGGGCCAGCTCCAGGTTTGTGTGGGCCTTTGGACGACACTGCCTCAGTGGGCTCCTTTTGGAGTAACTCTTGCACCATGCAGAAAAAGACTATTGAAGTTGGGTGTTTTTTTCCTGAGGGAGACCTACTGGAGTAGACTGTAATACAGTCCATTCCATATAAGTAGATACAACCTGTTCAGACATCGGAAAGTAAAGAGGAATTTGAGGCAGACATCTGTCCCAGATACTTTTTTATTATCTGCCCCTGGCTCTCGGTACAGAACATCAGCATCCTGTTGCTACTTTCCACCACTGATTAGGACCAAACAAATGAGTCTAACCAGTAAAGAGCCTCAAGCCACTGCCTCCAAATCAGCTGCAGAATCTATGGCAAGATCCAGCAGGACTCTTTTTTTCCATCTTCCTACTGCAATTAGTTTCAATAAGAGGCAGAATTAGGAAGGAATCTGCTGCTGATTAAGGTGCAAAATCAGTGCCAGATTCCATCATGTGTACAGGGCCTGATACTGTTTATAGTGCCTCTCCTCATTGGCCCCCACACAGTATTATATCCTCTGTAGTGGCCCACACACTATTATATATTGCACAGTGCCCGCATACAGTAATATATGCTGCACCCGTGCCACTACACAGAATTATATGCTATACAGTGGCCATGCCCACACAGTGATATATGCTCTACGGTGGCCCTCACACAGTATTGTATACTACACAATGGCCCTCCCACCCTAGAGCTAGTGCTATTATTATACTCTTGGGTCACCTCAGACCCCAGAGTATAATAATCAGAGGTCCAGGAGAAGTGCTTAAAGGGATTCTACCATTAAAAAACTTTTTTTACTAAGTAACATGTCGGAATAGCCTTTAGAAAGGCTAGTCGTCTCCCACCTTTGAAAGTGCTCTCCGCCGCGCCGTTCGTTCGAAATACCGGTTTGTACCGGTATGCTAATTAGTTCTCTTGCAGCGATGGGGGCGGGCCCCAGCGCAGGAGATGCGATGGGGGAATCCCCATTGCTGCTCGAAAACCGACTCCAGCGCCGCCTCTGTCGTCTTCTGCATCCACCCTTTCCTTCTTCGGCTTGACGTTGGACGCCTGCGCAATACGCTTTGTTCGGCGAAGTTCGCCGAACGTACTGCACATGCGTGAAATTGCGGTGTCGGCACTATGGCTGCAGGCATACGCAGTACGTTCGGCGAACTTCGCCGAACAAAGCGTACTGCGCAGGCGTCCGACGTCAAGCCAAAGAAGGAACGGGCAGATGCAGAAGAAGAGGCGGCGCTGGAGTCGGTTTTCGAGCAGCAATGGGGACGCCCCCATCGCATCTCCTGCGCTGGGGCCTGCCCCCATCGCTGCAAGAGAACTAATTAGCATACCGGTACAAACCGGTATTTCGAACGAACGGCGCGGCGGAGATCACTTCCAAAGGTAGGAGACGAATAGCCTTTCTAAAGGCTATTCCGACGTGTTGCCTAGAAAAAAAAGTTTTTTAATGGTAGAATCCCTTTAAAAATAACAAACAATTGCACTCACCTTACCTCACCTCTCCTGGGTATCCTCACTCCTCTTCTGCCTTGTGACTGAGGTCCTGCTCCCCAGACGTCACTGCTGGGGCCTGTGATTAGGCCTCAGGTGGAGCGCGATGACGTCTTTACACCGACGTGCCCAATGTGACCGCTGGGGCCCAATCACAGGCCCCAGCTGTGAGACATGGGGAGCAGGGCCTCAGTCACTGGTCGAAAGAGCTCCAGATGGGATGCTGAGCAGCTAATGGAAAGGGGCCTGGCAATTGCTAGGCCTTTTTCCATTAGTAGTATGTATAACAGTCGGGAAACCAGGTTTTCCATGGCTGCTGTCATGGTAGTCCGGGGCCCTGGCCAATTCCAGCTGGCCGCGGCCCTTGTACCCTACTCCACTGCCAAGTGGGCCCCCTTAGGAGCTTATGGCCCCGTCACTTGCCCAGATGCGCTGGGTGCTGACACTGGCCCTTGGTCATTTTCCTGCTGGAAGACCCATGACCTAGGACTCAAATCCAGGGTCTCTTGCCATAGCGTTTCATTTAATTCAAATGTTGATGGATAGTTCACTCTGACCAGTGGTGTAACTAGGAATGGCGGGGCCCCGTGGCAAACTTTTGACATGGGGCCCCCCAACCGACACCAACGCCGAAGACCTCGACCGACCCCCTCCTCCACACTCTCTTATGTCCCTTAGTAAGCCCTGCACACAGTATTATGTCCATTAGTGGCCCCTGCACACAGTATTATGTCCCTTAGTGGCCCCTGCACACAGTATTATCCCCAATAGTGTCCCCTGGACACAGTATTATCCCCCATAGTGGCCCATGCACACAGTATTATCCCCCATAGTGTTCTCTGCAAACAGTATTATCCCCCATAGTGTCCCCTGCACACAGTATTATCCCCCATAGTGTCCCCTGCACACAGTATTATCCCCCATAGTGGCCCCTACACACAGTATTATCCCCCATAGTGTCCCCTGCACACAGTATTATCCCCATAGTGTCCCCTGCACACAGTATTATCCCCCATAGTGGCCCCTGCACACAATATTATCCCCCATAGTGGCCCCTACACACAGTATTATCCCCCATAGTGTCTCCTGCACACAGTATTATCCCCCATAGTGTCCCCTGCACACAGTATTATCCCCCATAGTGGCCCCTGCACACAGTATTATCCCCCATAGTGGCCCCTGCACACAGTATTATCCCCCATAGTGGCCCCTGCACACAGTATTATCCCCAATAGTGGCTCCTGCACACAGTATTATGTCCCACTGTGGACACCCATAAACAATTATTATACTCTGGGGTCTTTTCAGACCCCACAGTATAATAATCGGAGACCCAGGGGAATAGAAACATTAAAAAAAAAAAACAGTTGCTTACCTGTCCCCCGGCTCCTATGCTGTCGGCCGCCGCTCTCGTCCTTCCTTGATGACGTCGGACGTCACTGAACCCGGGAAGCAGGCCGGGTTCATGTGACGTCAGACAAGTATGAAGGAGGCCTGGCAGGATCGTGGAGAGGTAAGTAACAGTGTTTTTTACGTTCCCTTACCTCTCCCGGTCTGCCGATCATTATACTCGGGGGTCTGCAAGGACCCCCGAGTATAATGATAGTATTTGTGGGGCCCGTGGTGTCACTTGCCGATCCCGGCCCAGCCAGGATCGGCAAGTAAATAGGGCGTAACGGCCTATTAAAAAAAAAAAAAAAAACGTAGCGGTAGCGGCTGTCACCGGGCCCCCTAATGGCCCGGGCCCTGTGGCAACCGCCTCCGCTGCCTCTACGGTAGTTACGCCCCTGACACTGATGCACCCTGAGCCTGCAGGATAGCTTGAATTTCATTGGAAATTGTTTATTATTATTATTGTTTATTTATATAGCACCATTAATTCCATGGTGCTTTACATTTGGGGGTTACATACAATACACAAAAAATACAGGTACATATCATACTAACAGTGATCGGCTGGCACAGTGGGGTAGAGGGCCCTGCCCGCGAGGGCTTACCATCTATGAGGGGAGGGGGGTAGAGACAGAAGGAGAGGGGGGAGGCTGTGCAGATGGCAGTGCGGTGATAGTGTTATTGGAGGTTGTAGGCCTTCCTGAATAGGTGAGCCTTCAGGGCCTTTTTGAAGCCTGTGATTGTGGGGGTCAGTCTTATGTGTCGTGGTAAGGAGTTCCAGAGTATGGGGGATGCACGGGAGAAGTCTTGGAGACGGTTGTGTGAGGAGCGGATGAGGGCACAGCGGAGTAGGAGGTCGTTGGAGGATCTGAGGTTACGTGTGGGCAGGTAGCGGGAGATGAGGTCAGAGATATATGGAGAGGACAGGTTGTGGATGGCTTTGTATGTTAGCGTTAGTAGCTTGAACTCGATTCGCTGGGCTATGGGTAACCAGTGGGGGGACTGGCAGAGGGGAGCAGCCGATGAGGATCGGGGGGGGTGAGGTGGATTAAGCGAGCAGCGCAGTTTAGGGTGGACTGGAGGGGGGCGAGGGTGTTAGCTGGGAGTCCATGCAGAAGGGTGTTGCAGTAGTCTAAGCGGGAGATTATGAGGGCCTGACGAGCATCTTGGTAGTTTCTGGGGTGAGGAAGGAGTGGATTCGGTGGATGTTCTTGAGCTGGAGGCGACAAGAGGTGTTGAGGGTTTGAATATGTGGTTTGAAGGATAAGTCGGAGTCCAGGGTTACCCCAAGCCATCGGGCCTGTGGGACAGGGGTAAGTGGGGTTCCATTAACTTTGATAGATGGGTCGGGTGGAGGGGCCATACAGGATGGGCTGAAGATGATAAACTCTGTTTTATCCATGTTGAGTTTGAGAAAGCGGGAGGAGAGGAAGGAGGCTACGGCCGCTAGACAATCTGGAACTCTGGCCAGCAGGGAGGTAATGTCAGGTCCAGAGATGTATATTTGGGTGTCGTCGGCATAGCAATGGTACTGGAAACCATGAGATTCTATGAGTTGGCCCAGGCCAAGGGTGTAGATGGAGAACAGGAGGGGTCCTAGGATGGAGCCTTGGGGGACACCTACAGAGAGAGGGCGTGGTGAGGAGGTGGTGTGCGATTGGGAGACGCTGAATGTGCGGTCGGAGAGGTATGAGGAGATCCAAGAAAGGGCCAAGTCTGAGATACCAAGGGATGAGAGAATTTCTAACAGGAGGGAGTGGTCAACTGTGGCAGAGGAGAGGTCGAGGAGGAGGAGGACAGAGTAATGGCGCTTGGCTTTGGCGGTTAGCAGGTCATTGGTGACTTTTGTTAGGACAGTTTCAGTGGAGTGCCGGGGTCTGAAGCCTGACTGTAGTCTGTCAAAGAGCAGGTTGGATGAGAGATAGGAGGAGAGGTCTGAGTGGACGTGTTGCTCAAGAAGTTTTGAGGCGTACGGGAGCAGTGAGATGGGACGATAGTTGGCTGGAGAGGACGGGTCGAGGGATGGTTTCTTAAGTATAGGAGTGACAGTGGCGTGTTTGAAGGCAGAGGGGAAGGATCCATTGGTTAGGGATAGATTGAAGAGATGGATTAGGGCTGGAGTGATAACTTCAGTGAGCTTGGCGATGAGATGTGATTGAATCGGGTCGAGTGCGCAGGAGGTGAGGTGGGATTTGGAGATTAGGGAGGAGAGTTTTTCATCAGTGATGGAGGAGAAACAGGTCAGGGATGGGGAGCAGCGAGTAGTTGGGTGGATGGATTGTCGGGGGAGTAGGGTGAGGCTGTCTCTGATGGTGTCAATTTTAGTTTTAAAGTAGGAGGCGAAGTCGTCAGCTGAGATAAGTGATGTCGGAGGGGGGCGGGAGGACGGAGGAGGGAGTTGAAGGTGGAGAATAGTTGTTTGGGGTTGCGAGAGAGCGCGGATATGAGTGTGGTGAAGTAGACCTGTTTGGCGGCGGTGAGTGCGTTCTTAAATGTGAGAACTGCCTCTTTGTACCTGAGGAAGTCTTCCTGGGAGTGGCTTTTCTTCCAGAGGCGCTCTGCAACCCGCGAGGCACGTCTCAGTTTTTTAGTCTGGTCGGTGTGCCAGGGTTGTCTATTGGTTGGGCGGGCTCTGGAGTTTGTGTAGGGGGCCACAGAGTCCAGGGCTGAGGTAATGGTGGTATTATAGAAGGTAGCACCGGCATCTGTGTCCTGGATTGAGGATATGTCAGCGAGTGGTAGGAGAGAGTCTGAGAGGGTGCAGGTGTCAAGGCGGTTGAGGTTCCTGCGGGGGCGTGGTGGTTTAGAGAGTGGGGGGTCCGTTGGAGAAGAGAGGACAGAGAACGTCAGCAGGTTGTGGTCAGAGAGCGTGGATGGAGAGTTAGAGAGGTTGCATATGGAGCAGAGGCGGGTGAATATGAGGTCTAGTGTGCCCCCCTTTGCGTGGGTGGCAGAAGAGGACCAGAGGGAGAGACCAAAGGAGGTGGTGAGGGATAGGAGACTGGAGGCGGAAGGGTGGTCTGTGTTAATGGGGATGTTGAAATCTCCCATGATGATGGTGGGGGTGTTTGTAGATAGGAAGTGTGTGAGCCAGGTGGTGAAGTGGTCGATGAAGGCAGCGATAGGTCCTGGCGGTCGGAGGTTGGCGGGTGAGTAGATACGAACAGAATGCACTTCAAAGGAGGGAGGGCTGAGGGCAGATAGCGCTTGGATAGGGGCGAATGAGCACTTGTCTGACAGGAGGACGCCTACACCTCCACCAGGTTTGTTGTTGGGGCAGGGAGTATGTGAGAATTGCAGACCTCCATAGGTGAGTGCAGCGGGGGAGGCAGTGTCTGCGGGTGTCGGCCATGTTTCAGTGAGACCAAGAAATGTAAATTCATTGAGAATGAAAAGGTCGTGGATGTAGGTAAGTTTATTACATACGGAGCGGGCATTCCATAGTGCACCGGGGAGGGCAGGGGGAGGGGTAGGAGTGAGTGAGATTGGTTTGAGATTTCAGGGGTTCTGTGCTCTAGCGCCAGTTGTGGGGAAACGGCTGACAGTGGAGATTTGCTGTGGAGGTCCAGGATTAGAAGATATGTCACCAGAGGTAAGGAGGAGCAGGTAGAGGGACAGCAGGTGTAGGTAGGAGAGGCTGTGGGGGGGTTGTATGTGTCTGGGGCGGAAAGTCTGCAGGTTGTCTGCAGGGGTTGTTTATATACTATCCGGACTATCCTGCATCAATTTAATAAATTTTTCTCTCTCATCCACATCCACGTAGATTAGCTACAGTGCCATTGGTCCATGGACAAAAGAACATCCACAGGTGAGCATCACATGCTTGAAACATGGTGAGCTTCATGCTGGAGAACAACTTCCATCCCATGTATGACACCGTGACAACACTGGGCAGTACTGTCAGTAACTGCTTCACCCAAATTGTGCGAAAGAGCGTTATTGGAGGTCTTTCCTCCCAACTGCTAAGCAAAGATCACTCTACACAGAGAACAAAATGATCCTGAAGTCTTTCTGTTCTTTTTAGTTGCTATGACTCCTAGTATCTTTTCTATCTGCTACGAGCTTATATGTGTTCTTTGTTGTAATATATTACTGTATTATCCATGCCGCAGTAACGCTCTGAATTCCCCCACGAGAAAATGGCCGCTTCCAATACTATGTAAGCGGCCATTTTTCTTGTGGCCGCGAGCATGCGAAGTCGGCTTTTCCCTAGGCCCGAGGCCTAGAAGTTAGAAGCTGCCACCAGAAGAAGACGTGCTGAAGACCTTTATGGGCAGTGGCTGCATGGCGTAAGACGCTATGTTTCAAGAATTTATTGACAACACTCGAGCGATGCTTATTAAGTCACTCTCTCATAGTGCATATAGTGTGACCTACATATTGTAGGCCGCATGGGCATTGCAAAACATATATGACATAACTGATATAGCATGACAGATGATGCGCAATTGGAAAGGATTGGAAGTACTCATAACCTGACTAACATTAGTCGGCTTAATGAAGCACAAAAGAGCCTCCTATCAAAAACTGACTCTAGACATTTTACCATTACAATTAAGAATACATCACAAACTGATATTCCTTCTGCCACACCTAACTTGCCCAAAAGTTCCTTCAATCCCTTGCATCACAAGGGAAGCAATATTGACCCTTTTTTTAATACCCTGGTTGCCAATGAATTTCGAAATTTACCAAACCTCACTGCCTAACGTCCACATAACTTGTCTCCATCAGAGAAAAGGGCATTAAGAGAGCTGAAGGCAAATGCGGATTTGATTATCCACAACACCGATAAAGGAGGGGGGATCGTCTTCCAGAATAGGGCTACCTATTTAAAAGAAGCAAACAGGATCCTATCGGATATCAATTATTACAAAGAACTGACCCAACTCCCAAACTTTCTATTGAATATCACCAGTTCATTCATGAGGCTTATTCTTTGGGTGTGCTGTTAAAGAAAGAAAAAGAGTTCCTTTGGGTCACCAATCCCATGACAGCAATCCATTACCACCTACCAAAGATTCATAACGATAAGAAAAATCCCCCCAGTAGACCCATAATATCTGGGATGAATTCTGTCACCAGGAAGTCCTTTCCCACTACATAGACTTGCAACTGCAACCTTATGTCTTAGCACTCAAATCCTATCTGCGAGATTCCCCGTTTGATTAATTTATTACTAAACATCTCTTTGAAAGCGTCATATCTGTGGGCGACATTGGATTTGACTGCTTTGTATAGTAATATACCTCATTACAAAAGTCTGGATTATATTAAAATGTTTCTACAGAAAGATGCATGAATGCCTGACACAGAAAAAGATTTTATACTGAAAGGGATTGATTTCATTTTAAAGTATAATGTTTTTACTTTTGATAACAATTTTTTATTCAGATGCGGGGCACCGTGATGGGGACATGTTTCACACCCAATTATGCTAACTTATATATGGGTGGGTTCAAGGAGCATTTTATTTTTAATTCTTTAGAATGTTCTGGGAAAATTGTCTTTTATCAGCATTTTATGGATGACTTTGTTTTTATTTGGGATGCAACTGAAAGTGAGTTCATGGATTTTACGGCTATGCTAAATCGCAATAACTGGGGCTTACATTTCTCCAGTTCGGTCAATCGATCTGAAATTAATTATTTAGATCTGACACTGATCAGTGAAGGTGATAATAATAAACAAGTGGACTGTAATAGCCTCCTGTATTTTAAAAGCTTGCATTATAAGAAATGGAAAAATAACGTGCCCATAGGTCAATACAAAAGAATCAGGAGGAATTGTACCAAAGATGCAGACTTTGAGGCTCAAAGCAATATACTCACCAAGAGATTCCTGAATAAGAATTATCCCAAGGGTCTCTTACACACAGCTAAACGAAAAGCAACGAGTTTAACACAATTAGACTGTCTCGCACCTATTCAACTTATTTTTTTTTAATTATTGTTTTTTTGTTTACTTTTCTATTAATTTTTTTTTTCTTACATTATATCCCCATAAGGTTATACTAGATCTTTGGGGGACATCTGACCGCTTTTTTTGGTGGGAGAGATTGTAACTGCGTTTAGATCCAGTTGCAGGAGGAATACAGCCTCCTGCCCATAACTATAGAGCTGATCTGGGTCCTGTAGGACTCTGAATCCGGCGGATTGCATAGCTGTGTATACAGCGCTCATTGAGTGCCGTGTACACAGTAATCAGGAATAGAAAAAAAAAAAGTAATAAACCTTCATGCATTCTCTACGGGAGATCCGGCCATAGTTACAGCCATCTCCCAGTTTCAGCAGCTGCACAATTTCATGCAGCTGCTGAAAACTGCAAGGACGTACTGATACGTTTTTTTTTTGTTTTTTTTTAAAGCAGTTGATGTAGTCAAGTTAATTAATTGACCAATTGCAACAACTGAGTCGGAAACATACAGGTAAATGACATTGAACAATAAACCTTTTCTGACTCGACCAAGTTTTAACGATGAAACTTAGTCCGTGTGTTGATGTTTTGCCAAGTTTTATCACCACAGGGTCTAAATATGATTTAAAGAGATTCTACTATTAAAACTTTTTTTTTGTGGATAAGACGTAGGAATAGCCTTTAGAAAGGCTATTCGTCTCTTACCTTTAGACATGGTCTCCGCCGCGCTGTTCCTCAGAAATACCATTTTTTACCAGTATGCAAATGAGTTCTCCCGCAGCGATGGGGGCGGGCACCAGCACTCAAACAGCGATGAGGGCGTCCCCACCGCTGCCAGAGAAGTGTCTCCAAGCGCCGCCTCCTTCTTTGTCCGACGTGTAATCTTCAATCTACCATCGTAGTCTTCTTCCAATGCAGGCTCGTAACTTCTAGCAGAGCAGAGCAGACTGTGCAGGCGCACAGGCCACGGGAAAATGGCCTGCGCAGTCTGCTCTGCCCAAGACCCGAGGCTTAGAAGTTACGAGCCTGCACGGGAAGAAGACATTGAAGATGACGCGGCAGACGAAGAAGGAGGCAGCGCTTGGAGACACTACTCTGGCAGCGGTGGGGACGCCCTCATCGCTGTTTGGGCGCTGGGCCCCGACCCCATCGCTGCGGGAGCACTCATTTGCATACCGGTAAAAACTGGTATTTCTAAGGAACGGCGGAGACCACGTCTAAAGGTAAGAGATGAATAGCCTTTCTAAAGGCTATTCCGACATCTTATCCGCAAAAAAAAAAATGTTTTATTGATAGAATCCCTTTAAAGAAGGCTTATCAATTGGGATATAACACAATTTTATTTAAAATAGTATAATAAATCAATTATGATAATAACATTAGAACTTTTCACAGCTCAGGTAGTTTGTTACCCAATTGTCCACTCCTGGAATGTGGACAATAGACGGCCTGGAACATGCCACTTCAGCCAAGAAAGAGCTCGGAAGGTTTCCAGCATGGCCACATGGCTCCTGATGCCCCCAAGAACTCCACACTCTGGTAAGGCTCGAGACAGGGCTTGGTCTAATTGATGAGTGAGCGGACCTGGCGAAGGAGCTCTAAGGTGATCTGTTGGCTGGTCAGATTGTCTATCTTGAAGGGGACTTTCACTAGGAGGTAGTCCAAATATGGTATCACCCCAACTCCTTGAGTGGAGGATTTCCATGAGGAACATCATTAACATTTGGTAAAAAATTGGGGACAGAGGCCAGGCGAAGGGGTGTGCACCAACCTGGAAATGATATAAACTCATCACAAAGCAAAGAAACTGCTGAGGGCACAGCGCAATGAAAATGTGGATATAGGTTTTGCAATTGTCAATGGTTGACAGGAATTTGCCAATCTTCAGGGACGCCATCACCAACCATAGGGACTCCTTGAGGAACCTGTGGACACAGGCAAAATGGTTGAGGCTCTTCAGATCCAAGATGGGGCGAAGGGAGCTGTCCTTTTTGGGGACAGTGAACAGGTTAGAGCAAAAGACCTGGAAACACTCTGAAGTGGAGATGGGAATTATGACGCCCAGTTTCTGTAGACCAGAGTTGGCCTGTAGAAAGGCAGCGGCTCAAGCAGGTTAAGAAGGCAAAGTGGACGGAAAAAACCTTTAGTGAGGAAGGAAGGAGAATTTGATGGAGTAGTCAGTGAACACCACCTCTCGGACCCAGACATTGTTGAAACTGGCAAGCCAGGTCTCCTGGAAGAAGAGCAGCAGTACCCCCCCCCCCTCCCCCATGGAGTCCCGAGTGAGGGAAGACCTTAATGCAGTTGAGGGCTTGGAAGAGGAAGGCCTAGAAGATGTTTATTAGGATTGCCAAGCAGGGCAGGCCTTGATGGATGACTTCTTGGAGTGGCAGTCTTGGGAAGACTGCCCTCCAGAATAAGAGGTGGAGACCTAAAGGAGTGAAAAAGCTGAGGGCAACTGGAGGAGGATAGTTGGCACTTAGAAAGCTACTTGGGGAGGAGAGAGCTTATTCCCCCCAATGCTTCAGAGATGAGCATTTCCAGGACTTTGCCAAAAATCCTCCCCTGTTCATCCCAGAACAATGCTTTCTTAGAGACACTCCATGACTGAATCCAAATGGTACAAATGATGGCCACCGTGTTGGCTGCAGCTTTGGTAGATTGGCGAGATGCTTCCAGGGGGGCATCAATAAGATACTTGGAGCCATGCAGGATCTCATCTGCAGGATAAAAAACTGGCTATCCTGGAGGGGGCGCTAGTGGAGATGCTCTTTTGAAGCTTTTTTTTTTTTTTTTTTGTAGATTGTGAGCCCCACATAGAGCTCACAATGTACATTTTTCCCTATCAGTATGTCTTTTGGAATATGGGATGGAATTCCATGCAAACACGGGGAGAACATACAAACTCCTTGCAGATGGTTTTATGCTCTTGGTGGGATTTGAACACCAGGACTCCAGCGCTGCAGGGCTGCAGTGCTAGCCACTGAGCCACCGTGTGGCTCCTTGTTTTGAAGCTATTTGACCCAGAAGATGCAGGCATTGTTGATCCAAGACACAGCAAAGGAAGGTTATCATAAAGAGGAAGTCCATCTTTTTGTCCAAGGAATTGCTAAGGGAGGAGTCTGGCAGAGTAGTAGCATCTGAGAACTGCGTTATGGCAGTGTCCACCATGGACAGAGGACCGTCCAGGTGAAGCCATTATTTTTTCTCAAGATTTGGTCAAAAGCCCCATTGGCAGTGAAGACCAGGAGAGGGCAATGATTGTGGAGCAAGGAGATGTCCTGCTGAGCGGCCGGGTCTTCTGAGATATAAAGGTCATCTCTGACCGCACAGATGAGATCCTGTATAGCAGTGAATATGGATGTGCTTTGCTGAACTTGAACTCAGTCCAGGAAGTGGAATATGTAGTTCTACCTGTTGGGGTGAAGCCGTGAGCTCTAGCACTATTTGGGGAAGGCCAAGAGGAAAGGGAGGTGGAAAAGAACTGACAAGAGGACTTCCTGGTCTGTTTGCATGGATGAAACATGGAGCTGGAATAACAGTGTGGTGAAGGACCTGGAGTACACCAACTAAGTGGCAATCTGGGAAGGCAGCCATTCCAAGATCTCTACTACAGACTTTTTAAGTTTGGCAATGTCACCCATGACTCGATAAGTCCGGAGGAGGGTCTAAAGGATAGGGACTAGAAGGATCTGGGGCAGACGTGGGTGGAAGGCAGTGGGAGAAGATGGGCCCAGGCTGGCTGCATATCAGTTTTTTTTTATCACATTATAAAACATGGCCAATGGGAGTGTTAAAGGGGTATTCCCAACTTGCCTGTTCACCAACTTGCAGACTGTGGCTCTGTTCACTTCCTGGTTTTCTCAGTGAATTAGTGGGCGGGGTTTCACTTGCTGTCTCCCAGACAAAGCCAGCTCTGCTACCTCTCTTCATAGCAGTACATGTTTTCAGTCAGTAATGAGGGATGGTTGTAAATAAATTAGCACAGTATCACTGGAAGATACAAAATATGAAGCTGATGCAGCAGAGCTGGATTTGATAGGTGATGAGAATCCCAAATTTACATGCTACAGGACCAAGAGTCAGCTTGCAATAAACTCAGTTTTAGGTCTGTGTTTACATACAGAGGTAACAGACTCCCTGTCTGAGCCCTTATCAGCAAAATTCAATTAGCGACCTGATAACTGGAAGAGGGAGATAAGCAGCTCAGAAATACAAGCTTGCTCCCAAGTACCGAGCACTCAGCTCCCCCTCCCCTCCTGAGAGCAGGGAGCTACATCACTTGTCCTGGGTGGAGTGATAAGATCATCCCCAGATCCGTGGTTATAGAAACACAGTATAAACAATGAGGTGAATAATCTCAGCGGCCAAACAAAGCAGTTTTGCTGAAGCAATATATTTAGGAAAAGTCTTAAATCCACATAAGTTAGCAGTATAGATAGGATCCTTGAGATGGGACAACCCCTTTAAAAGGGTGGATGGGCTCTGCAGGAGCACATGGTGAAGAAATAGAGGGGTAACCCAGGGGGTAGCCTACCAGACCACTGGAGAGTGTTCCACTGCCGACTGTTTCAGGGAAGACTCTGCAGAGAGGGACCCCAGGTGCTATGTCCCACCTAGACCATCTAGAGCAGGGGTAGGGAACGTGCGGCTCTCCAGCTGTTGCAAGACTACAACTCCCAGCATGCATACTTGCTCTGCTGTTCATGGAACTCCCATGGAAGTGACTGAAGCATGCTGGGAGTTGTAGTTTCACAGCAGCTGGAGAGTCGAAGGTTCCTTACCCCTGATCTAGAGAATCTCAGAACTAAAAAAAATCCTCCCACAAAGTCTCCCATGTCCATGGGATAGGGAAAATACCCAAACCGCCATAATTTGGGCGCATGCAGGGTCACCCATTCGGTGACTTCGCACATGGAATAGAAGGAAAGAAAGTCGTGTTGGCCTCCTAAGGACACTAGACTAAAACTGGCTAGCACAGTGCCTGGGGAGATGGTATAGCCCAGAGGTGGACATCTTTTGATATTTCCTGGCGTCAGCCTCCTAGTGGCCAGATCTATACCTATGGTGCTGTGTTCCCAATGATATAAACAAACAATAACAGCACTCATATATCTGTAAGGGCTCGTTCACATCTGTGCCCGGGACTCCGTTCTGCAGATTTCCGTTTCCTGCACAAAATTGGGCAGGAGATGGAAATCTGGCGGCATCTTTCAAACCCATTCATTTGAATGGGTTTGAAAAGTGTCCGGCCGTGAGCGCCGGTGAGCGTTTTATGCTCTCCGTGGTGAAACCGTTTTTTTTTTTTAAACCGGACACAGAGTTGGACATGCAGTACTCTATGTCTGGTTTAAAAAAAACGTTCACCGCGGAGAGCATAAAACGCTCACGGCTGGACTTGGCATGACAGGTTTCCGTCTTCTGCATGCAGAAGACCTAAACCTGATAACGGAGTCCAGACGCTAGTGTGAACCCAGCGTACCTGGGCCACATGCCAGCAAAACCGTCAATATCAGAGGACATGAAAGATCCTCTTTAAATGAAATCTCGTGCAAATCTCGAAAGATTTGTGAGAAAAGGCAGAAAGTAACAGCTTAATTTGGGTACTGTAACAGTTAATATCAGCAGAGTATTCAGTAAATAAGTCTGGATAGAAGGTCACTTACCTTTATTGATTTAAGTGCCCATTAATCCTCTGCTTTAAGTATACTGTTGTGATGTTTTGAACATATACACACCATCCCAAGACCAAGGAGTGGGAGGGGACTTCTTTGGGCAGCTGTCCAGATTGACCTAATTCCATCAGAGCAGCAGGATGATTTGTGTTCCAGGGAAAAGCTGTGTGCTTGGGCTGCTCTGGTACACCATCGAGCAAAGGGAACCAATAATGTACACAAATCCAGTAGAAGCCTGTGGGAGATGCCATAACAAACCACATAGCCATGCACAAAGTAGCTTGGAGATGTCCACACGATATCATCCAGTATCACGTGTACCAAATAACACTACATAACCATACTCTAACCTATAAACTCCATAAAAAGGTGTGTAGGTATTTCTGGTCGTATGTAGGTGGTCCACAGTTAATTGACTGTTCTTAATTACTGCCTATTAATCTGTATCTTCTAATTGTATCCAGGGAGATATTAACCCATTTGTGCACTGCTGACGGACAAACAGAAATAGATGGTTTTGCCTGAGGTTCACCCGTGGCTTTTAACCACTGAATTTCAAAGGCTGAAAGCCATTGAAAAGACTTTCTGCTGGTTTAACACTTGTAGCATAAGTCAATTTGCGCTGTGGATTTTTAATGCAGGATTCATATGGGATTTATTTAGGTGAATTTGTAGTGGCTATCTCACATTTGTTTCACCCATTGATACTGTATATATCTGGTATAAAGAAGTTTAGCAATGCTGGTTGAGAAGCGACACATTCATCCAACTTTACAGCACCTGTTAGTTTGCTTACTTTGTATCAAAAATTTAGCACATCTTAAGCATTGCCCCCTCAACAAGTAAGGCATAGTAAGTGTTTATAGTAATTATAGTGGTACATGGTATGTTCAGCAGTTGTTTTGTGCAAAGTAAAGGGGTTGTCCAGCTTCAGACCAATATTGAAAGACAAATGTGAATGTCTGTATAATGAAAAAAGTTATAAAAAGTGTATTGGAAAATTGTATATCTCTGTATTAATTCCTCACAATTTTCTACATATCTGCTTGCTGTCATTCTCTCTACATACTTCTAATGGGTAAAACTCAGTTCATGGTCATATGATGGACACACAGCCTTTGTAGAAAGGGGGGGGATTAGAGAGCCCCCTAGCACGGGCAGGGAGATACCTTTACCTAACAACTAGACAACCTAGTCGTTAAATGGAGAATGATAATTGCAGAGGGAACCCTAGAGAGTTAAGTGGTTAACAAGGCCCTCCAGACTAAACCAGGTTGCAAGCTCCACAGAGGTGTACAATAGAAGACCTTTGGTGAAAGATCAGCTCTGTAGAAGGAGGCGCAAGAGATCCATAAGGGTGTAAATGGCCAGCAGCAGGCCCATAAGGTAGCCAAGATGACGGAGGTAAAACATATACTGGAGCAGTGGGCAAACACTAACACTAACCCACCCAATGCAGAGAGGCCGGGGGGGGGGGGGGGACCTTTGTGAGAAAAGCAGGCCCACAACTCAGCTGGGAAAGGATGGGGACCGAGGACTGAAATGTAACTCAAGCCTGAGGAAGGGGACAAGGAACAGGCCTCAATCAGAAAGAAGGCACATGGCATAGCAAGGACTGCAAGGTCAGTCCTGATCACGAAGAGGGACAACAGTCTCGATCCAACAAGAGGAAGGAGAAAACTGCAAGGAGCCTAATCAGCAGGAGTGTTGCAGAGGTGCTCTAATTAGAAGAGGCAGAGGAAGATTCCTGACTGTTAAAAATAAGGGTCAGGGGACAATCGTACACATCAGGGAGAGTGTTTGCCTACATAGGCAGTACAGAGACTTACAAGTCATTCCTGCTCCGCTAGGGATTCTGGGTAAAAAATATGCAAATCTATTCTCCAGGATGTAATTAGGAGAACAGTGCACTCTGTACACCACCCTATAGAGGGCGGCATCCTTAAAGGGGTATTTCCATCTACATAATTATTTTTTAATTTGTATATGATTAAAAGTTAAACATTTTTGGAAATGTAAGTAATTAAAATTTTGCAGAGTTTTAAAGATTTTCTCTAACTTTCTTAGTGGTGACAGTCTGTTGTCCTGATCAGTTGCCATGGATACGACCACCAATGTAGAAACTTTCTAAGGTCAGAAAATCAGCCATGATTTCCTTATTGTGGCCGGGATATCTTCTGATACATGTAGTGCTCCTGCCTGATAACGCAGCTACAATAAGAAAGTCATAGCTGGGTTCCTGACAAGTTCCAGACCATAGAAAGTTTCTGCATTGGTGGTCGTATCCATTGGCAACCGATGAATTAAAAAAAGACTGTCACCACTAAGAAAGTTAAAGAAAATCTTTAAAACTATGCAGAATTTTTAATTACTTCTATTTGCAAAAATGTTTAACTTTTAATTATCTACAAATATAGATCTGATTATGTACATGGGAATACCCCTTTAACATCATGAACGACTCAGTTATAAAGTCTTTTTAATCATAATGTGCATTTAATTGCCAAATCAGTATTTCTGTCCCAAAAGGAACAGATTCCTAGCTATGGACAGCGCTGTTTCAGCCTATTGGGCCATCCTCAGCATAGCATAGGGATACTGATTTGGCAGAGTGAGAGCCTATAGCCCAGGGTATGGGGGCACTCGTCCACATTAGGGAGAGTGTTTGCCTACATAGGCAGTACGGAGACTTACAAGTCATTCCTGCTCCGCTAGGGATTATGGGTAAAAAATATGCAAATCTATTCGCCAGGATGTAATTAGGAGAACGGTGCAAATCCACATTATAATTAAAAAGACTTTATAACTGAGTCGTTCATGATGTTAAGGATGCCGCCCTCTATAGGGTGGTGTACAGAGTGCACTCTGTTCTCCTAATTCCATCCAGGAGATTAGATTTGCACTGTTAAAAATAAGGCCCCCTAAGGGAGCCTTGATGTGCTGAGAATACAATGGAGGAAAATCCTTCCTAGGACCCACAAGTCACAACCAACTTGGACCAGCAGGAACTAGGAAGATGTGGGAGGCCTTCTTCCATGGAGACAAGAGGTTGACACCGTTACCATCAACCCCCTAATACAGAGAATGGGCTAAGAGGCACCTGGACCTGGAAACAACTGAGGAGGTAACCATTGAACCAGGGCAACATTGGATTAGCAGATCGAGGGCTACAGAAAATGGGACACATTGCTGGAGCCTGACCAGAATAGGAGCACTACACACCAACAAAGGGGAAGTGTAGCGTAAAGAAGGCTAGAATAGGTCATGTGACCATGAAAAGTCCACAAACTGCAAGGGTCCTAGCCTGAGACTACAAAGGAGGCCACAATAACACAGCAGGATGCAGGGGAACTGATGGCCCAATCCTCAGAAGGAAGACAAGAAAGACAGAGGCTCTCAGAACAAGTACGACTGGGAAGCGGCTGAGGTCCTGGATGACTGCCTCTAACAATGTATGAGAGAAGAGGACAGAATCTGTAGTCTGGACAAGATAGGAGCATAAATGAATCCAAGGTCAAGTAAAGAGATCATTAGATCCATCCCCTCAAGATGAGATGCCAGGATAGTTCGGGGAGGCTCCTCTGGTTCTAGGGTACTATATCATGAAGGCCCCTCCCACCCTGGCAAAAGCCCACTCCCACTATAACAGAGGTGAGAGAGAAACTCCCCCTAGAGACAGGCAAAGAAAAAAAGCCTGAACTGCAGTGGAGAAGTAACACTTCATTAGAGGGAGGCAGAGCTAAATGCAGCCTAGGCCTGGCAGAAGCCTGGGACTAAATTAGTTCACCCATTCTTCAGCAAGGAGGACTCTGGTGTAGAGGGTAACAGAGGAAGGGATGGGAAGGCCCTGGGAGCTTCACCCTCATTGGAGAGGAGCCCAGAGACACCGCAGAAGCAGGGGTGCACCTAGCAGTTCTGTTACCTGAGGTAAACTATAGAAAGATTCCCCCCTAATTAGGACATTTTGATGCACCAAACGTATCTCAGTGATTGATGCTGGATCTAGAAAGCGGGGTAATGGTCGCCCACCTAGGTGCTCCTTTTATCCCAGTCTCTAGTTAGAACCACAATGAGGACTATACAGAATAGTTTAGCACATTCGTGTCTTTCTGCCAACAGATATTCTTCTCAACTTCTCCACACACGCATGCTCAGTGACCTAGTTTGGATTCTCACTACGCAACATAAGCCACAGCTAGACACCTGTAGGGGTAGTTAATCTCCTCGAGAAGCACAAGGATCAGCATATTAAAAGGATATGGCTAGCTTACAGTGTAACTAGCTTTTTGTGTGTGTGCATGTAGGTGTCAGCACATGAAAAGGAAAGGAAAAGAAAAAAAAAAAAGTTTACAGGTTTTGTTTTTTTACAGGTTTTTGATTTTTATGGATGACATGTTGATCTGGGGTATTATACTGATAGTGGATTTGGAATTATTATTTTTTTTTTCCGCCTCGACATAAGGCAATTGGCATAATTCTCATGCATTTTGTGTTTTATTTTACTTTTTTGCTTTCTTCTGGATCAACACTGTAGGGTTAGGCTGGGTTCACACTACTGTAGGTGTCCAACATCTAGTGTCCGTAGCTAATGTCAGCGCAAGATTTTAGCAACGGACACTAGCTGTTTACACCTTTCATTATTTTAAATGGGATATTATGTTGTATCCTTTAGTGTCCATTTACAACCATGTCAGATCAAGCGGACAGAAAAATCCTACATGTAAACCTAGTACCTCCAGTAAGGTTTCATATTTCTTAACTTGGGAATGTCCCAATTTTATATAACCCTTCACTAAGTAAAGACAGTACTTCTATTGTAGTTACATTTGTCACATACCATATATACTCGAGTATAAGCCGACCTGAATATAACTCGAGTATAAGCCGAGGAGGGGGGAATGCAGCAGCTAATTGAAATTTTCAAGAATTAAAACGGCTGGAGTTTTTGGGTGCAGTAGATGCCAGGGGAGGGGGTGTTTTAGTTGTCTGTCCCTTCCCTGAGCTTCAGGACTGTTCCCCCCCCACCCCCCGAGGTTACATGGCCACGTCACCCCTCATCTGATAGAGAAGTGGGGGGAGGCGAGGTCTGCGTTCTGGGCCTGCTAGCAGAAGTACCGTAAGTACTTCTGCAGTTTGAACTGAACAGCATCGCCACGCTCCTGCCAGGAGCGTGGCGATGCTGCGGGACCAGCACCCGCCCCGGTGTCTGTATGGTGGGTACGGATGCCGGGTTTGTAACTATAATATTGCCGTAATGACTCGAGTATAAGCTGAGGTGGACTCTTTCAGCACAAAAACTGTGCTGAAAAACTTTGTTTATACTAGAATACATATTAGTATACATACGAGTACATACGGTAACTTGAAAACAAGCAAGGACTTGCACGTCATATTAAAGCCTCATCCATAGTTGGTAAAGCTTAGGTTAAATTGCCCTATAGGATATAAACAAATGTGTTTGATGTTAATGCTTTGTGCAAGGTTTTATCCATTTCTACATTTTAGAAATACTATTCCCTACTGGGTTGGCATAATGGGAAAAATCTTGAAAGTGAAGTCACCATATACCACCTAGACTCTATTCTATACTACCTGGTATAATCCCAACATCATTGCAAACAAAGGCCTCTGAGAAGGTCAGCATGATGTTAAAGGGAGCGCCCTCTATTGGTTTGCTTGACCGAGACTGTTTTCCTAATTACATCATGGAAGATAGACTTGCATACTCTCAGTGAGCGCCCTCTATTGGTCTGCATGCCTGAGGCACTGGCTTCATATTATATCATGGAAGTCAGAATTGCATATTCTTCCCATGTTCCTTTGCACAGTGGAGCGCTCATGGCTTACTAAGACTCCACACACCTAATTGGTGGTCTCTCCCTATGGAGTGACGATATCCCCTCAAACCTATTCTCATAGTTAATATTAACCCCTTAGCGACACTGGCTGTACCATTACATCCTGGGACCTTTTATGTACTTCATCGCTGGACATGTTCTATAACATTATAAAGCGGTCAGTGTGCATTCAGTTTTGTTTGTAGTTTCTCCCATTTGCGAGAGATTGGTGCTCTTACTTCCGTTATAAGGCCAGCTTTACAGCCTAGCATCATCGCAGGCCATGTAGAAACACCTCCAGTTTCATAGTCTTGAACTATGATGTAGGTGCTCTCCACTACCCAGCGTTGATGCTACAGTGTAGACCAGGGGTCGGCAACCCCTGGCACGCGTGCCAAGACTGGCACGCGAGGCATACTTTGCTGGCACGGCAGCCAGCCTTAGACTTCACACTAAAATTGAGAGAGAGAGAGCGTCCTTTCAGTGCTCTGGTAGAGCTGCGTGTAGGACACGCCCCCTTCTCTCACTGCCACCAATCAGAGGTGAGCCTCTCACTGCACAGGATAAGGGCTCCCTGGACCTGCTGCTACATGTGAGGAGGAGCTCCTGCCATCTGCAGCCCTGAGGAGGAGAAGCAAAGTGAAAGTAAACACAGTTAACCCCATCATGTCCCTCACATTAACCCTGTGTGGCTCACATAAGGGTTACTGAGGTGAGAGACATATGGGGGTACTAATGAAGGACCTATATAATGAAGATGTTCACTTATTATCTCCATATGTCTCACATATCAGTGTCAATTATGTAAAGCACACAGGGGGTTAATGTGAGGGACATGATGGGGTTAACTGCTATTAATATGAGGCACATTGAGTTGTAACCTGCAATGCACATGACCAGACTCTATCTACAACTGCGGATAAAGTACAGACCTATATATTTCAATTGACCCAGATATACAGCCATTCTTTTTGTGGCTGTGTATCTGGACCAAATTGAAAAACTGAAAACTATGGAGCAGGTCCTGTATGTGTCCTATACATCCCCTATATCTGTCCTATACATCCCCTATATCTGTCCTATACATCCCCTATATCTGTCCTATACATCCCCTATATCTGTCTGTATTTGCAGCCTTGTCAATTCATTTCTAATGTATAGGTCAGTGAAAACCACATGCGTGCCATTTGTATGCAGGAGGCCTAAGGCTGAGGCCCCACGTTGCAGAAATGCAGCATTTTTGTTGCAGATTTTGATGCGGTTTATTTCAACCAAAGCTAAAAATGGCTACAGAAGGAATGGGAAATATATAGGGAGCTTCTTATACGTTTCCCTTCTGCTCAATCCACTCCTGGTTTAAGCTCAGAAAAACACAGCAAAATATGTAACAAAAAAAGCTGTATTCCAACAACGTGGGGGCCTTAGGCTAAAGCACCACGTTGCAGAAACAGCTTTTTTTCGTTGCAGATTTTGCTGGGTTTTTTGAGCCGAAGCCAGGAGTACATTGAGCAGGAGGGAGACATATAAGAAGCTTCCTATATATTTCCCATTCGTTTTCTAGCCATTCTTGGCTTTGACGGAAAGAAAAACGCAGCCAAATCTGCAATAAAAAAGCTGCATTTTTGTAATGTGGGGCCTCAGCCTTAGTGTGATTCTATTGGATGGTGACACTGTAACTAGATGCAATTATAGCCAAATCCAGTTCCTGGGCAAGGTGCATTCACTTTGTTGAAAGTGTGACACCCATTAATTCCTGGCTGGGGTTTTGCTGTTACTGCACCGCCAGGAACTAAACGTGACAAATTAATCTGCGTTTCACTTAGGGAGCGTTCACACTACCGTTGGTGTCCAACAGCTAGTGTCCGCTGCTAATGTCTGTTCAAAATCTTGTGTGGACATTAGCAGCGGACAATAGCTGTGTCTGTGATATTTTGCATTGATTTAAATGGACATCGGGTGCGTTCGTTTACTGTTTGTGGGTGTCCTTAAGTGTCCGTTCCCAAAGATGTCCGACTTTTCAAGCGGACAGAAAAACCTACATGTTGGGTTTTGCTGTCCGCTTGAAAAGTCGGACATCTTTGGGAACGGACAGTTAAGGACAGGCACGGACAGTAAAAGAACGCACCCGGTGTCCGTTTAAATCAATGCAAAATGTCACGGACACAGCTAGAGTCCAATACTAATATCCGCACAAGATTTTGAACGGACATTAGCAGCGGACACTAGCTGTCGGACACCGACGGTAGTGTGAACGCTCCCTTACAGAATACTGAAGTTACTAACGGCCAAGGACTGGATGGAGCATACAGGTACATTGTGTGTCAGCTCTTTACAGGTATGACCTCACTCTGCTCCTAGTCACATACATTACCACTAGTTGTGGGTTACACATGTACTTACATTGCTTCTAAAGGAAAAAAACATGTGTATCGAGGCAAATAGTGGTAAGCGCATGTGGCTTGGATCACAGTATGACAGCACCCACGTGCTATATGACTTTAGTGTAGGTGTGGTCAGCTTTACAATTATTGCCCGGCACTCCGAGGACCTCATCTTTGATTTTTTAATTTAAATCGGCACGCCGAACAGAGAAGGTTGCCTACCCCTGGTCTAGACCTTAAAATCAGCCCTGGTGACATCAGCAGTCTAAAAAGGAGAAAGCACCAGTATCTCTAGAACAGGGGGGGGGGGGGGGGGGGATTGGGGGGGGGGGGGGACCTGTATACAAAATTGAAAGTCCTCTCTAAAAAAAATTTTTTTGGGGGGGAGATTATTTTTGAAGGGCCATTCAAAATGGGAGAAAAAAAAAAAAAAAAGGGATGGCATTTTGTTGAATATCGAAGGTCTTATGAATGCTGTTGGGCTCTGTGTGTGTCCTAGGGAATAGACCACCAGCAGTCGTATAGTAATTGCATATTAAAGCAATATGCCATCACTTTATAAGTGTATAGAAGGAATAAAATTCAGGCTTTCTTCACATTATGTCGTAGTCTCCATACTCCGGCACACATGGCTTTTTCATGAGTCGCTTTGAATTTAAAAACAATGCACACCCCGTTATACTCAAAGGGGTCAATAACACTCTATATGTAATCGATATTTTAGCGGTTCACCTGCCTATTGTTTTGGTCCTTTGACGAGCCAGAACAGTGGACACTAGTATGAACCTATCATGAAGTGATTCAATTCAAAGGGGATTCTGATAAGGAGGATCCAAGAATCAAATACAATCCATTTAAATTAAATTCAATATTTAAATAAAATGTTAAAAAAATAGACCAAACCTATCCAGTGATACTTGTTGCCTAAGTGAGTCCAGAGAAACTATGAAGAAATTTTAATGACCACTTTAATACCAGCAGCATATTAACCAATGTGATTTGCTTCTGTTCAATAGGAAAAAAAATGCAAGAATAAATGTGCTGCACCAATCCTGGAATTAAAGAATATGCTGATAACAGCGACTACTAATCCAGAATGTAGGTATGGTTGTGAAATTATTTAATAAGATTTAGTAACAAAAAGAAAACACAACAATTCCCATGATCCCACAGCATTCCCTCCCACCACTTTTTTCCAAGCACTACACATCATAATTAGGGTTCTTTCGAAGAATAACAAAACCCTCAAGAATTGGGGTTACTGGCAGATACTCTTCTGTGGCCAGTTCTGCCCGCTCACCATGTGCCAGCAATACAGGCGTTGTGTGTGTCTGGAATCCTGTGATTGTCTTGGGCTTGCCAGCCTGGCCAACAACATCCACAGCCTGCAAGTTTAAAATAAAAAAATAAATAAAAATCATTTATAATTGTAGAGACAATTTAGCAGACATCATAACAGTTTTATGAGGTTTTTTTTTACGCAGATTCTGATGAGGTAAGCACTTTCAGTGAGAAGAAGTGAATGACTTTTTTTTTTTTTTTTTTTTTTTTTAAACGCACTGAAACCACTGCAGGTGGCCACACAGATTCACCCCATTGAAAAGGGCTAACCAGCGTACCAATCCACTGTAGGAACCCAATGGTCAGCTTCTGCTTTTTGACGCAGGTTCCATTGCCACAGATATTTACAATGAGTATTAAGGCTTTAAAATATTCCCATATTTCTGGTTTCCCCCTATTCCCCCCTGGTCCTCCCTTCCATGTCTTGTTTGTGGAGTCTTCCCTCTACCCTCTGTCTGCCATCCCTTTTCTGCTTCTGGTTTTTTACATTTGCCCTTTTTGCCCAGGGGTTCCCCCTGGAGTCTGTATTGCTTATCGGCCCTGTGAGGCCTTGACGTTTGTATTGTGGGCATAAAGCCCTTTCTATTCTGCCTTGTTTGTTTTTATTGTTAAAAACCTAATAAAAATTGATTACACCTAAAATATTCCCATACATTACATGACTGAAATACAGCTTAGTGAGTAAAGTGTCTATTTATGAGAGTATTAGCTAGTAAATTCCTAGGGCCTAAACTGGCCTCTGATGTTAACTTGTATGGAACGGAAAAAGGCCTTGTGGGTGGATATTGGAGTTCCAGTACAGCAGGCGGGCTCAGCTACTTTTAGAACTACAGAAGTGATTGTAGAAAGCTGGGCACATCCAACCAACCACTCAGAGCAGCGGCAAGACAGGGCACTTACTTGTCCAACTCTAACAGAGACTGGGAGAGGTCGTAGCTCCTCATCAAATGTGACCAACATCCGTGGCTGCATTGCAGCTACTAAACCATACAGTATGTAATGCGACTTGCCCAACACAACTACAGAAAAAGAAAAACACAAGGTAAAGATACAGACAGCAAGAAACACACAAAATACTATACTTCAATAAACCACTACTTACTGTTCCTAACATCCAAGAAAGACACAAGAACAGTTAATAATCCTGCCACCGCCACTTGACTCATGAGCTGACGATCACTATGGTATGGGCACAGAGTAAGTGTTCCTTTCCCCAGATGTGTGAGTCCCTAAGAAATAAAGAATCATTACTAGACAATACAAACTCTGCATCTTAATCCATCACACAGGTGGCTAATGGCTGTAAGCCATAGCTGTAGATCTGGTTTTATACCACAGTGATTCTTTTGTCATATGAAATCTTAGATCCTAAAAACCACAAATACTTAAAGACGTACAGTAGGGAATGTGAGTTACGTATGGGGTCTGGCTTTACTGTGAAAATGACCTCGTCTGTCAGCCCCAAAGTAATTAGCGGCAACGCAAAGACCCAGGTTACTGGAGAACCCGTTTAATATAATAACAGGCATTGCATTTCTTATGGTACCCAGCAGCTGTAGGGCTCTACGCTGATGTATAGACAGTTGTAGTAGTGGTTAGAAGACCTGGGCCTCATTTATCATACAGGTCTTACAGGAAAGCAGACCTTGCTGCCTTTAGCAACAAACTGCTGCGGAAAAAGGAAAGATGGAGATACAGCTATTTGAAGTAATCCTCATTGACAAATGTTATATCTGTACAAGGCATTCAAAATCTCCGTAACAATGCGTAGTAAGGGTATGTACACATGGCAAAATTTATACAAGCTTAAGAAAAAAAAATTCAGCTTCAGGAATTTGAAGCCTAATTTTTCTGCTTGCCCAGCCAGCCAGAATTTTACCACCTCCCAATGGGAGTTATCAGGTGGTATCCTGGAAAAACAACAAACAAAAAAATAAAATAAAAATAAAATATATCAGTCCCTAGAAATAAATGGGAGGCACGTTTCAGGCGGAACCTGGAGCTAATTTTGAGGCAGAATGGCAAATTCAGTTCCAACTTCAGCCACTTCAACATATTCTTGGAGGGTTGCTAGGGTACGGCTAACGCCCCACATTGCTGAAAAGCAGCATTTTTTGTTTCAGATTTTGCTGTGCTTTTAGCCAGAGTCAAGTTTGGTTTGAAAAAGAACGAAAGGAAGAACTTGGAGGTTTCCCTTCTGGTTTTTGGCTCAAAAAAAAAAAAAAGGGAGGCGCAACTAAACCTGCAACAAAAGATGCTGCATTTTCGAAACTTGGTTCCTTAGCCCAAAGCAGTTTTATATTAAAATTAAGTAAAATAGGCTAATAAAGTACATTAGTAAAAACTTCACCAAATTACCCCTACAAAAAAGTTTAACAAAAAAAAAAAAAAAAAAAAAAAAAAAAAAAAAAAAAGTAACTTGTTTTTCTTCAGTAATACATACACCTGGTTATATCTGGAGGTAAAATAATTCAAGAAACAACACTTATCTACCTGTGCCAGTCGCACCATAAACAGATTGTTGGGATCCTTTGCATGATACTGGGCCAACTGCCTCAGCATAGCAGCAAGACGAGCATTGTTGGTGCCTAAGCGAATGAAGAAAATAATAAATTAACTTCTCTAGAAAACGAATATATAGTAAAACACAAAAAACAAACAATGTATAATTGCTTACCACTGCCCACCATGCCCATGGCAAAGATAGAATTATAGGATACTTCAGGGTCTGCATCGTGAGAGAACTTGCTCAGCGTGTCCAAGATATTCAATCTTGGATTAGAGACTGAGATCAGGGCCAGAGCCAGAGGAACTGCTCTTCGAAGTGTAGGCTCCCCATACCTTAGCTGCAGGAGAGAAAACAAAAGTACTTTGTTTTAAAGCCAATTTTCAGTACATATGTAGAGAAAACACACATCTTAGCTCTTTACTGGGTGACGTTGCAGGACTTCTTTTTAATCTAGGATAATCTAGCATATGCGGACTACACAAATTTAAAAAAAAAAAAAAAAAAAAAAAAAAAAAAAGGACCTACTGATTCATCCCTCTTAAAGAGAACCGTTGACATTCTATGGCAACCACAGTTTTATATACTGCTGAAAAGCTTTGACCGTACGCACCCAGGTGCCGGAGATATTGATGCCGTTAGCTTCGGCACCCATATCCCTTCAATGTCAGAAGAGTGGACCTTAATGCTCAGTGATAAGGAACATCCCATCTCACAGTACAATTCTATTGAAGAGATGGGCGGCGTTTCTTACCGTCCCAGTAATGATGCTAAGCAGTAAAGCCTGTCCTTCTGACAGTGCAGAGATGTGGGTACAGAAACTAACAGCACCAATATCTCCTGCACCAAGGGCACATTGGGAAGGCTGACAAGACACTGAATTCAGTATACGGTCAGCTTTCTAGCTGTATATAATACCACAGGTGCCAGAGGACGTGAAAGGTCCTCTTTAAATAACTAGTCTGCTGTATAAATGAAGATAGTTAAAGTCTGTCTGCAGCATCTCTACTCTAGTGTCCCTATGACAGTGTCCCAAACCCCATGATCTGGATGTTCATCATTGTTATAGGTAAATTATATGAATATAAATTATGATCCATTGAACTGTTAATCTCACATGTTAAGCCACTAGGTATACAGGTGGGCAGGGCCGTCAGCTAGACATATGGTGTAAATGATAGGGGAAATGAGGTGACATAGCCTAACAGAGGGTGCGCCTCATTTATGAGGAAACGTACACCTTGTCATATATGAGCACACTCCGCTAGGCTCTGACTACCATCAGTCTTCATAAACTTGCCCTGCTATATTTACTCAATTATCAATAACAAAAAACTAAGAAAGAAAAAAGATTGGAAACCATTTTAACATCAGGAGGGAAATAGCTCCAAATAATATATATTACCAAATGGCCAAAGGTACGAAGTGCCATCTCTGATCCAATTTCTTCACCCATTGCAATGAGTGCAATGCCAAGAACTGCCACACCCTATAAAGAAAAGATTGTTAATGGGGTAAAGAAAGGACTAAGATCCCGATATCTATGTATGATCAGTTCAGTAGGGGAATTCTCTTAATAAAAGTAAATATGCCTTTCTGCCAAGCATCAAAGGTTATTCTGTTCATAAGCTTGTAGTTTATCTTTTGGAATGAGGCAGTGAGGGTTTCCTCTTTTGCTTCTACAGTGCTTCTCAAAGTGTGAGGTGCAAGTCTCTGCCAATGTCATACACTGGCAGCAGGAACTACAGGAGACGTCGTACATTGGCAGCAGGAACTACAGATGTCATACAGTGGCAGCAGGAACTACAGGAGACGTCGTACATTGGCAGCAGGAACTACAGATGTCATACAGTGGCAGCAGGAACTACAGGATATGTCGTACATTGGCAGCAGGAACTACAGAAGATGTCGTACATTGGCAGCAGGAACTACAGAAGATGTCGTACATTGGCAGCAGGAACTACAGATGTCATACAGTGGCAGCAGGAACTACAGGATATGTCGTACATTGCAGCAGGAACTACAGGAGATGCCGTACAGTGGCAGCAGGAACTACAGGAGATGCCGTACAGTGGCAGCAGGAACTACAGGAGATGTTATACAGTGGCAGCAGGAACTACAGGAGATGTCGTACATTGCAGCAGGAACTACAGGAGATGTCGTACATTGTAGCAGGAACTACAGGAGATGTCGTACATTGGCAGCAGGAACTACAGGAGATGTCGTACATTGGCAGCAGGAACTACAGGAGATGTCGTACATTGGCAGCAGGAACTACAGGAGATGTCATACACTGGCAGCAGGAACTACAGGAGATGTCGTACATTGGCAGCAGGAACTTTAAACAAACTGTAGTGAAGGAGAATGCCAAGAGTGTATGAAGGAAGAAAGAGAAAGAACTGACTGCCAATACCACTGGTGATTTGTTTGGCACTTTTGGGGAGGTATTCATAACCACACTGTGCTATGTGGTGCTTCTGAGAAGGCATGTTGTGCTGCACTGTTATTTGGTGTCACTAAGTGCTCTCTTCTGTGCTTCATTTACACTTACATGTGGTTGGTGCTGTTGGGGGCAATATAGGCATTGTACAGTGGTATCTGGCATTTGTGAGAGCCCCAACACATACACAATGTATTTGGCTGGTTAGGGCCAAAGTTTTAGCAGCTCTGAGTTAGGGTCACTAAATAAAAGGAGAAGACAACAATACGAAAGTCACACCTGGTGGGATCCCATGTCAGCAGCACTCTCTTTTTTCTCCTTTTTGTCTTTCTTCTCCTCTTCTTTCTCTTTGGAGTCATAGTGTTCACTGCAAATATGAAGAAGTTGCTGGACCTTCAATACATTTCCAGAACCTAGTAAAGAAGATCTGCAATAGTTATTCATGTCTAGTAAGGCAACTAAAGACCTAAACATGTTAGTAAAGTACAGTATAAGGTTTTTATAATGTTCTTAAAGAACATTCAGCCTAGAATATTAAAACATGAGGAATTTTAAATTTATAGACAGACAACTGAGATGCCTGTTATCCCTTTATAAACGGAGAGCTATTCAACATGAACCATAGAGAAAATAAGTGATGAAACCCTCCCTGGAGATACTATTTAATATGGTAGCAGGTACTGCAGTTCTTATGGAACCCAGCAGCTGAAGGGTCCACTGTTATGTATAGATCGTAGTAGTAGTTAATGGGCCTGGATCATATTTATCCAAATGTTTTTTTTGTTTTTTTTTTTTATAGGAAACAGAGACCAGTCAGTATTCAGAATTTATTTAATTTCTTAAACTGCTGTGGAAAGAAAAAATCTGCACAATGGTTTCTATGGGCAACAAGGACAGTTTTCCAGTTAGGCACTTACAATAAATAAGGGCCATCAACTACATGGGTCTAGAAAGGGAGAGTGGCAAACAAAAAAGTGAGAAAAGGCCCAGTGGACATAAAATAGAACACTCATACATCTTTTGCCATAGTTAGACCCCACAAAAGTTAAATTTACTTTAACACTCTCTCTGTACCTACCTGCATATGCACAGATATCAACAAGCGTATTGGCAAAGCTGCGGAATGGCTCTGAAACAACCTCCAAAGCAGCCAGGATTGCCTCAATAGCTTCTCCTTTTCCTGAATGACAAAAAAAGAGAATGTCACTCAGAAACAAGAGTCAGTCCAGCAAACCTCTCTAGCTCTAAAGTCAACAAAAACTATTACCCACCTAAATGGTTCAGTCCCAAGCCAAGAGGAAGCCAGCGAGCAAATGTGTCCTTTAATTCCTGCTCCGATTTCTCCATAATGGTCTGAAGGATTGTGGAGGTCACATCCCCATTGCACGATCCCACAGCAATCATTCCACAAGCAAGGGCTGTTACTCCAACCACCTAAAACATTACAAAAAAAAATGTATATGACAAAGACTATGTACATTCAAAATGTATAGAGGATGTCAATGTAAATTAAAAGATAGGGATTTTACACCACATTAAGTAATGTCACACCTCCATACTGGACTTTGAATCGCCCATTACTGGCAGTAGAAGTGTCAAAACATCCTCACGATTAGAACCAGCGTATGCAAGTCCCAGTCTACAAACAGAGAAGAAAAAAAACAGGATGTACATGGGAAAAAAAGTGGAGTCGTAGTTAAAAGAAGACCTTTTCTAGGATCCCGACTGAGTTAAAGAGGACCTTTCACCATTTTTCACACAGGCAGTTCTATATACTGCCGGAAAGCTGACAGTGCGCTGAGTTCAGCACACTGTCGGCTTTCCAGATCTGTGCCCGGTGTGAAGAGCTTACGGCCCGGTACCGTAGCTCTTCTATGGTCAGAAGGGCGTTTCTGACAGTTAGCCAGAGACGTCCTTCTGCCTCGCGGCGCCAATCGCGCTGTGCTGTGGAGCGGGGAGGAACGCCCCCTCCCGCTCCTGATAATACTCGTCTATGGACGAGCTGTGTGAGCAGAGGGAGGGGGCGTTCCTCCCCGCTCCACAGCACAGCGCGATTGGCGCTGCGAGGCAGAAGGACGTCTCTGGCTAACTGTCAGAAACACCCTTCTGACCATAGAAGAGCTACGGTACCGGGCCGTAAGCTCTTCACACCGGGCACAGATCGGGAAAGCAGACAGTGTGCTGAACTCAGCGCACTGTCAGCTTTCCGGCAGTAAATCGAACTGCCTGTGTGAAAAATGGTGAAAGGTCCTCTTTAAATGTCTCCCTTTGAGAATGTGAATTGGCAGCCATGTAATACATAAGACAGACAAGTCCTACATAGCCACAGAATTAGCAGATCTACCTTCTGGCTTACGGTCACAGTGTACGTCAACTATGACAGCAATAAAATCTAAATCGGCATGCATAGGGTTTACCCCTTTATGCTTCGGTTTAGAGACAGCACAAACTAAATAAAACTCTACAACTGTTTTATTATAGACGTCCTGGATGTAAGATACCAGTTTATAACTGGTGACTTAACCTGTGCTTCACCAACATGTTGACAATGCAGATTGAGTTGTCATCAAATTGCATAACTAAACATCACTGCTCTTCCTATTTATGCAATATAACACAATTCACAACCAAGGCACCTTCCAACATTACATAAACAATTCTATTAGAACCTAACCTATTGCAAATATGTACTTAATGTGCTATGTCACTCACCCAAAAATGGCACCAAGACGCATGGTGTTGCTATTATGGAGGACGTAGTCTGAGAGAAGAGCCAAAGCTGGGTCACATTCATTTCTCACTCCCGAATTCACAATGCCACAGGCCAAGAGAGCTCCAGACTGTAGAGAAGGAATAAAAACACCAAGTCAGTAATCCTAGTTTAACAGGGCATATAAAATAACAAACAACAAGTACTATAACAAACATGTACTATACACTAGGGCATGAAGAAAAATAAGGGACTAGGGTTTGACATGCAAATCCTTGCAGTGCTATGTTGTAAAGGTGGTTTAGGCCTAGTCATCAGCACAATATTAGCTAGAATTGAATAGGTTTTACCATCAAATCTTTAGCGCTTGCACTAGAAGTGAATGGAGTGGTGTTTGCACTGCCCAAATACTGCTACATTCACAACGAGGAACAAAAGTCCCAGGTTCTGTTGATCGGTGGGGGTCGGAGCACTCAGTCCCTCACCGATCTGCAAGTTATCCTTTATATTATTCAATTCAACTGTAAATAAAATGGAGCCGGGGACTTTTGGGGGCAAATCGGTAAGCATTGCTTCAGATCGCTAGTATTACTTCTTTTAAGTTTTTAATCTATTCAGTCACACTTACAGCCCCTTTAACTATAAAGGAATTCTTACCTTAATATAGTCTTCGGAAGAGTATAAGTACTTGTCTATCTGAGTAAGACCTCCATCCACATCCCAAAGAAGGATCATTCCCAAAGAAGCAGCTGCACTCAACATTCCTATTAACAAAGAAGTGCACAAGTGGAGACAGGTGAGATCTTACTGTACAATGTACTGAATGGTAAAGCAATGATCTGCACTGTGATTCAGCTCTTACCATGATCCTTGTTTTTATACAGCCACTTGTTTCCATCATCAGTCAGAAGCTTGTCTTGACCAAAGGCAGCATTGACAAATCCGTTCACAAAGGAGGAAGCCAAATTCATCCTTGCAGAATCAACTTGAGATCCGCTTCCTCCAAATCCTGACGATAAATATATACATATTATGAAGGGATAAATACAGGACTGCTGACCAACATCACCTTAAAAAAAAACTTTAATGCTACTTACGGTTATTCTCCAGGTGCGTTTTATAAATGTCATCTGGCACTTTGGGCTCCATGATATCAAGCTAAAGAAGGAAAACAAGAAAAGATGGGAATATAGGTAGGTTTCAGGACAAAAAGGAAGTGTGCAGGATAACCAAAAAAAAAAAAAAGTAAAATCAGATTACTCACCTCACGAGCCAGAGCAAGGAAGTTGCTATTAAGTTGGACATTGGACATGATTTCTGTCAGATCCTCATACTCTTCAACATCTTCATTCAGACTGAGGTAAACTCCATGTCGGCCAAGCATAAATGCCATCTGTTTTTGAATAACCCTAGTGAAAATAAAACAAAAAAAAATAAAAATCAGTAGGCAAAACTTAAGACTAGGAAAAGAAAATGCAATATTTTAATCCTAGCGGTATATTTAGCATTCAAGAATCATTCCAAGTATAATTATTTTATGCTGCCTTCTCAAGGTTCATTAGTCTTACTCGAAAGACTGTCCACTAATCCAAAATATTTGACAATCTGGCAACTATCCAATGAAATTGACTGATTAAGACTGGGGCCCCACGTGGCGTAAACAACGCAGCATTTTATAGTCACTTCAATGCAGATGGGATTCTAGCTAATTTCTGCCCCACCTTGCGCAAAAATACACAAAGCAAACATGCTGCAATTTCCAAAACTGTCGCAGTTTTAGAAATCACAGCATGTCAAACACTAATTTTATAGTACCTGCAAAAAAAAAAAAAAAAAAACCCAAGCGTTTTTGCAAAACTCAACATGCCAATTATACCTGCAGTAATGCTGTTGTTTTTCATATTGGCACAATAGAAGCAAGAAGTCTGCAGAGAATAACTCTGTGGACTTTGGAAAAAAACATTGCAAAAAAAAAAAACGTGATGCGCTTCCGCCAAGGTATTTTCCAGCGTTTTGCTGCGTTGGGGCTTAGACTTATACTATTGTCTAAAAAGAATATTACACATCCTGTTAATAGCATATTACAGAGCCCAAATATCAAACTAATTATTGAGAACATTCACAGGTACACTTGCTCCTAAAAAATGCCGAAAGGTCATACTGCATAAACTGCAGTAATGCCTAGCATATTGTACTATAAGTTTCAGCTATAAACTAATGGCCAATTATTCTCAATTTTCCCACTTAACAGCCACTGGCTTACAGCTGAAATGCATATTGAAAATGTGATACTCATTACTGCAACTGAAAAAGAATGCAGCTCTTAGATAACAAAAGCAACAGAAAAGTATAAGGGTGCTTTTAAACATTTAGATTTTTGCATGCAGTTTTTAAAGCCAAAACCAGGTGCAGACCCTAGTAAGACAGAAGCTACATTTCTGCAAAAATCGTATGAAGTAAATGTTCCTCAACAGTATCGCTGATCAGCCGACAAGCAAGCTTGTAGGTCAGTTAATTGCAATTTTTTTATGCAGCATACAAGATTATCGACAGCACATTGGGAGATACTTACACATCCTTGCAAGAAGTGAAGATGTCTTCCACCAGCTCCATGTCATTCAGAATGAGAGCAAGACGAAGCGCCTCTGGGTAACGACTGAACTTTCGGAAGATTGAGAGAGCACAGCGCAAGAGAGAGGAATTCTCTGGTTCAGGAACATAACTCACACAACTGAAAGGGTGGTAAAGGAAATCTGAATCAGCTGGGTATTAGGGAAAAACTGTACACCACAGATGGGAAAGAAAAAAAAAATCTATGCGCAGAGAGAATGGCTTAAGTCTCTGGAAAGTGCTGCATTGTTCTTGCTGATTCCATTTACAAAACAAAAGCAGAATTTATATTACAGGACATATAGATAATGCTCCTCCTAAAAAACTGCTCCCCAACCTACGTAGGGAGTGGAAGTGCTAAAGAAAGTATATTCACTATACCAGCCTGTTTGCTTTAAATATCAAGCAGCATGAAGACACTAGTGGTAAGCAAATGTAAAAACTTTCTGGGGGGCTTTAAGGATTGGCAAATTCCCCGATGAGAAAATTTGACTGGAACTGGGGGGTCTAAAGTCAGTCCTATTTTTCAAAGAACTGGTAAATTAAAACAGGAATATGTGACTCACCTGGTGAGGTAGAGGCAAACTTTAGCATAAGCATTATCGTCAATGTACTTTTCCAGCATATCCATTTGCTCGATTTCCATGAGCAGATCACAGGCTTCATGTTCAGCGTTGTGTGCCATATTATATGGCACAATCTCCTTCACCAATGTCAGCAGAGTATCCCGCTGGGCTTTATCAGATTCCTCAACTTCTTGCCACTCTTTGGCAACTTCCCCAGCCAAGTGCCTATCAAGAGCAATAGCCAATGTGAGAAACCAAGTTAACTAACCATGACATATAGTTCAGCTTTACTGCAATGCTAAAACAATTTCATACATTCCAGAGACACTTTTAGAAATATAAACTGAGTCTAGAGAATGCATATAGGTTACATATAGAGATGACCGTTTCGAATAGCACGCACTCATAGCAATGAATGGAGCTGGCCGGCCAGCATGCAGATGGGGGCCCGTGTCCTGCCGCTTAACCCCCTGCGTTCCAGCTGGGTCCATTCATTCCTATGGGTGCATGCTACTCAAAACTGCCGTTTCTAATAGTACTCGCTCATCTCTAGTTACATACACTTCTCTACATAGACACTGCTACACCAAGAAGAAAAAGTCTAGGAATTATGGAAATCATGGAATCAATAAAAGATGTTAAATGATATGCAAATGGGAACTAAATATTCAAGACATCTCAATTTATTCAGATACATGTACTTTGGCATGCTATCAATGAGATTATTAATGGTTGTCTGAGGACTGGTACACCAAACTGAATGCACTTGTGCATGCACATAGTTAAAGAGGACCTTTCATCAGATTGGGCAGAGGCAGTTCCATATACTGCTGGAAAGCCGACAGTGCGCTGAATTCAGCACACTAATCGGCTTTTCCGATCTGTGCGCCAGATAAAGCGCTATCAGTCCCGGTACTGTAGCACTTTATAGTCAGAAGGGAGTTTCTGACAGTCAGTCAGGTACGTCCTTCTTCATAGCAGCGCCTATCGCGCTGTACTGTGTGAGCGGGGCGGAACACCCCCTCCCTCTGCTCACAGTGCTTGTCCATAGACAAGCATTATCAGAAGGGGAGGGGGCGTTCCTCCCTGCTCACACTGTACAGCGCGATAAGCGGTGCTGTGGAGAAGGACGTTCCTGACAGACTGGCAGAAACGCCTTCTGACTGTAAAGCGCTACGGTACCGGGAATGATAGATCTTTACCCGGGGCACAGATCGGGAAAGCCTGTCAGCTTTCCAGCAGTATATGGAACTGCCTGTGCCCAATCTGATGAAAGGTCCTCTTTAAGATTGCCAGCTGACAACTCCCTTTGCAATTGCCGACCAATGACGTCTCATATGTACTCGATAGAAATCAAGTCTAGAGGCACTGAAGTACATGTTTGTGAGCAGCCTACATGGCCTAAATGTGCCTGCCTGTTGCCCTGTTAAAAAAAATTTCTACTGGGACACTTTGGAGAAATTGCCCATATGACTTCTTCCACAACCAAATCAATGTAACTCTGAGCTACGTCAGTGTACTTGAAAAACTAGAGGGGGACCAGATAAGTGAACCTTATATCACCCCACACCATAATTCCGGGAGCACGACCATTCTGATGCTCCCTTGTGAAGGCCTTTTTATGGCGCTGCCCATTTGGCCTTCAGATCAATCACTAGCTATTATTATGTTAAGACAAAAGCGGGACTCATCCCTGAAGAGGACAGATATCTATATCTTCCTCCATTGCCATCTTGCTGTGCACCATAACAGCTTTTGAGAGCAGAGGTGTAAGGTGAATAAAACACTTGTAGCCGGACATCGGGTCGACAGTCTAACATCATGCAAATTGGTTTCTGACTGTGTCAACATTGATGCCTTGGGCTTTGGTTATGACATCCAATTTCACTTGCAGTGCAGGATGAATCACTATGTACCATTCCTCCATTCAGTCAAGTTGTCTGTGCACAGGTTCAACTCAGCGCACCTTGCTGTCATTCCATTTTGTCATTGTTTTCCAAACCACTGGGACACAGTGTTAAACAGTGCTGACATCTAGACCTAGGTGCTTAGCCCTGTGTACCGTTATTGACATATCCTTTAGCCAATGCCAGCGTGAGACAGGATGGCACGGATACAAAATAATTGATATAATCAATGTTGGCAAGTTCACTGAGATTAAGTAGTTAGTTGACTATTCAACATGGAAAACCTGATATGTGCCAATTCGGCTTACCTTACATACTCATGTCCCCATGATGCTAGCTCTTCCTGTGACCCCAGGAGTCTGTACTTAAGACATTCCCTTTCACCGCTCATAGTCATAGCCAGAACAGAAATTATATCAGCAGCAAAACGCTGAGGAAAGAGAATGAGCTTATTAGCAAATTTATTCTGAGTGTTACCAAGGAATAGTACGCTTACTATAAAAATCTCAGTACCTCCATATTATGCAGGTTTATGTATAATCTACAGCAATGGGTATGCAGAATCCTTCAACCCATCTGTAATTTTGCAGGGATTGTGTTATGACAATCCTAGTCCTGGCCCTCTTTGAAATGTCTGACTAGCCACATCTTGTCCTTGCAAATAGTAGCTATGCCATACTTGCAGCAGTCAGCTGTTCACAATGGCAGCTCCATCCAAAAGGGGTTGACTTCTGATGAGGCCACCCTTTTAGGCTGGTATAATATACAGTTTTTGCTGTATCTTATTCAAAGCCAGAAGAGAGTTCAAGATGAATACAAAATATAAAAGGAAGACTTTATGCTTTTGTGTGCCAAATTCTGGCTGGGCCTCACAAAAGTGCAACAAAAGTTGCATCTGTGTTTTTCCAACCTGAAAGTTATTTTGTAAAAGATATTAAATTACCGAGTTTTAATGCAGCCCTTCATCTAATCTATATTCTTGCAGCACTTAGGGCTAGCAAAAGGTTCTCTCTTATGCTGCCCAGAGCCGACCTTTCTCTAGCTATGGTACTCTAACACACCAAATATCAATATGCCACACGGCATGGCGAGCACATCTGCTAGTATGAGTATAAAGTTTTTTTGTTTTTTTTATTTAAAAAAAGCCGCCACATAGAATTATACCAGGGTGATTTGAAGCACTAACCCACTGGTTCATAAGAACTTGTGGATGGTTTAGTCTCCCAAATCACACTGACAAGCTCCTTCATCAGTAGAAGGTCAACTATTTACGCCCTAGACTGGATTAAACAACAAGTGTACCAACACATACCTTGTTCTCTCCAGGAGTCATATTCTCATATATATCCTTAAGTTTCCCATAGTGTGGTCTCAAGAACTTTAGAGGTTTGGGAACAGAAGTCATAGAGGTGGTTGAAGAGCGAATCTGCCTACGGAGTTCCTCCAAAGCCGGCTTGTAAAGAGAGCTGTCCTTCTCCTAGAGGTTAAAGAAATGCTAATATCACAAATGCAAACAGATAATTTGCTTTAAGAAGTGAAGATGATAGGAAGGAAACTGTAGGAGGTCTCAGAGCAGTGATAATGCCATATCATTAAATAAATTGTCCCAGAACAACAAAATAATAGACATGTTCCCACAAAATACATAAAACAGTAACATACTGACCCCCAGTCTCTCCACGAGCATTTCAAGTTCATCTTGCAGTTGCTTGTCTTCTTCAGACTGTGAAAATAAGAAGTAAATGCAATATATGTCTCACTGTTGTATTTTCTACATGAGAAGTTCTCGCTGATATGCTGCTGCATATCACAAAATAATAAAATACGTTATAAAAACTGAAAACATCACATACTATTCCTTCTAGACTTCTATAACAGGATCTTATAGTGGGGCAAACAATGTCTTACTAATATAAAAACTAGATAAATTTGTTCTCTGACAGTGAATATCCGGCATGGTAAGGGACACTTTGCTTATGTACTTGATAAATGACAATATATAATGTAGTGCTTAAGCTCAGAAATAAACAAGTAATGGCCTTGAAGTCAGCTACCAGATTATAGTAGGATTTATTCCCACCAGAATGGCCCTTGATCACACTTTTCACAGACTCAAGATTATCTAGATAGAACAAAAAAAAAATTAAAAAAAAATTCCAGGCACTCCTTGTTTAGCCAAGTGAAAAAAAACATTTTACTTCACACCACATGGTGATAGTACCATTGTCCAGGCAGCACTCGCTTTGCTAGCACTGTAAAACAGTGTTTTTCTGCTCTGTTTCTGCAATGTGTGGCTGAAGCCCTAATGTGGACCTTTCACCACCTCCACCTCTATTTAGTCTCTGTACTGTCAGGCAGGAGCAGACCAGGGGTGTGATACTGAGCTTTGACATTGGCTGCCTCTGACTGTAATTCTGAATTAAGCCCCTGCCTGATATGTGCTATTTAAAGGGGCTCTATCACTATACGTGTTATGAGCTAAAGCAGGGGTCCTCAAACTTTTTAAAAGGTGGGCCAGGTCACTGTCACCTCGGACCATTGGAGGGCCGGAATATAGTTTAAAGGGATTCTACCATTAAAATCACATTTTTTCTCGATAACACATAGGAATAGCCTTAAGAAAGCCTCTTCTTCTCCTACCTTTCGATTTCTTTCGAACTCATTTGCATACCGACAGAAAACGAAATTTTAACTGAACGGTGGCGCGGAGAAGAATAGCCTTTCTTAAGGCTATTCTGACGTGTCAACGACAAAAACAGTTTTTAATGGTAGAATCCCTTTAAAGGGATTCTACCACTAAAACACATTTTTTTCTAGTTAACACGTCGGAATAGCCTTTAGAAAGGCTATTCGTCTCTTACCTTTGGATGGGCTCTCCGCCGCGCCGTTCGTTCAAAATACCGGTTTGTACCGGTATGCTAATGAGTTCTCTCGCAGCGATGGGGGCGTCCCCATTGCAGCTCGAAAACCGACCGCAGCGCCGCCTCTCTGGTCTTCGGTGTCCTCCCCTTGCTTCTTCAGCGTCTCTGTCGGACGCCTGCGCAGTATGCTCTGTTCGGCGAAGATTGCCGAACGTACTGCGCATGCGCGAAATTGCAGTGCCCGCACTATGGCTGGGACCGCAATTTCGCGCATGCGCAGTAGTTCGGCAATCTTCGTCGAACAGAGCGTACTGCGCAGGCGTCCGACAGTACGCTGAAGAAGCAAGGGGAGGACACCGAAGACCAGAGAGGCGGCGCTGCGGTCGGTTTTCGAGCTGCAATGGGGACGCCCCCATCGCTGCGAGAGAACTCATTAGCATACCGGTACAAACCGGTATTTTGAACGAACGGTGCGGCGGAGAGCCCATCCAAAGGTAAGAGACGAATAGCCTTTCTAAAGGCTATTCCGACGTGTTAACTAGAAAAAAATGTGTTTTAGTGGTAGAATCCCTTTAAAGCTGACCCAGCGGAATGCACACACCAAACACAAGTGTGAATGCCCCCTGAGGTGTTATTAATCCTACAGTAAGATATTATAGTGCTTACTTCAGAGGGCACTAAACCAAACTAGTGAGGTGGCTTTGCCCACTGTAATTTGGGCTGCCTCAGGTCAGGTCACGTTGCTATGGTGACCTGACTGATGAAGTAATGCGGAGGGGTACAATTGACTATACTGGGCCAGGCCATGGAGACAGCGCGCTTCACTTTACTGATTGGAGGGCACCACTCCTGATGTCTGCGCAATCTGCTCTGTCTCCGGTGACCGCCTGTGTCCTTCTGTCACATCGCAAGTATGCGATGTAAGGAGGATACCGGAGGCAGAGCACCGATATCCTCCTTACATCGCATACATGAGATGTGGCAGGAGGACACAGGCGGACACCGGAGGCAGAGCAGATCGCGCAGACATCGGGAGCGGTGCCCTCCAATAGGTGAAGTGAAGTGCGCTACATGGCCTGGACCGAGCTCCCCAGGAGCTTCATTATAAATGCGCGCCTGCCGGTGGGCCGGACAGATGTGCTCGGTGGGCCACATGTGGCCCGCGGGCCGTAGTTTGAGGACCCCTGAGCTAAAGATATGCCTGAATAGCCTTTAAAAAGGCTATTCAGGTGCTGCTATTGGTTTGTAAAAAGACACCCCCCCCCCCGTTTTTGTTTCTCACTTTGGAAATCTATATGCAAATGAGCTTGATCGTGCACGGTGGGCGTTCCGTGCACCCCTTAGCGTCATAGCTTCTGGATACCTACCGCTGCCTCCAAGCCCTCCTCCTGCATCTTACTGTAGAGAACATTGCGAGCTGGCGCTGGAGCATGCGCAGTAGTGGACCGGATGGAGCGCTACTGCGCACGCGCGTTATTTCAATAGAAACGATTAAGGCGGTGAACAAGCAGGAGGAGGAGGGCTTGGAGGCAGTCGTGGGTGCCCAGAAGCTATGACGCTAAGGTGTGCACGATCAAGCTCATTTGCATATCAATTTCCGAGGTAAGAAACAAAAGGGAGGGGGGGTGCTGCTATTCTTTTTACAAACCAATAGCTGCACCTGAATAGCCTTCAGGCATAACTTTAGTTCATAACACATATATCTAGTGATAAAGCCCCTTTAGGCTCAGTACTGTCAGAAGGGCAGTGGCAGTGTGGTGTGATTCAGATCTCTTATCAGAGGCACAGCTCAGAATCACACTCCTTGCCTGCTCCCGCGTGAACCGCCCTCCTGACTATATTGAGCCTAAAATTCTGTATCAGGCACCAAAACTTACAGCATTGATTGTTCGGCAACAGTGGAGGCTAGAGAAAACAATTCGAAATGCGCTGAAATCAGTAGAGTGACAACTATTAACAGGTACTAAGAACTTGAATTAATGGGGGGGGGGGGATGAAAGGTCCCCTTTAAAGGGTTTTCCTCTTTTCAGTACTTCACCTTCTCTCTACTCCCCTGTACTTGCTTGAGATTTACCTACAGACATAACCACGGCACTGACCAAGGACTGTTTTAGCACTTATCACTATGAAGCGCTATTAGCTGTCAATCACAGTAAAGAAAAGAGAATAAAGACTGAAGTTAGCCCATTGCTGCAGCTAGCTATTGGTCTGAAACCTAGGCATACAGCCTATAAGCACTGAGGACACATTTAGTTCTATCTGTTTTATCCGTCTTTCCCTATTTGTCAATTTATTGCCCAAGCAAAAATGGACAACCCAGTTAATTTTTAAATGAGCCAGGGGGGCAGTGAAAATTATTTAATTATTTTATTAAATTTATTTTAAAAAAATTCATACTTTTCCACAGTGCTCTGGTGCCTCCCAGCGCGGTTCAGTCTTCTCAGTGAACACGTGACTGCTGAGGGTCTCTTCCAGCGGAAGGGATCCATGATGTTACAGCCAGTGAGCAGTTTCATTTTGAGAAGACACCACAGCAGAAGGAACGGACCATGCTGGGAGGGCACTGGAGCACCGATGTATCAGTCTACCAGTTCAAAAGATATGATGCAGAGAAAAATGAAAGGCATCCAGTCATTTGGCAAAAAACTGTCATTTACATAAAATTTGACATTTCCAAGGACCATATGTTTTGACCAGGTCTACAGATTTAAAACAAAACGCCATATTGTTCTGGGGCACCACAATTATCAAATGTATGGTATTTAAAATTTCATATTTAGCGACAGGTCCACCTTAAGCTACAAGTTTAAATACAGTATGACTATTATCCAGGGAACAAAAAGTTCTTCTAGTTCTGTCTTCTCTAAGGGCAAGCAACAGGAGTAGACCAGGGTTGGTCACATGATCCTTAAAATAGGCTACCAACCTTAGATCAGAAAGGACCCAACCAGATCAGTAGTTTACCAAAAGATGCAGTTCCTGATATTTTGTACATGCCAAGCGCTGTGCTGTTATACTTTTAATAGTAGCAGCCATCATTACTGCAGCAATATTCCATTCAAGTCCAGGGGACACCATGGCAGTGCCCATAAGAGCCAATAAATGTCCAATGAGTGATCTGCACCCAGCATGTAAACAATGTCAGGAGATGCACTCCGATAACAAGCAGATCCGCAGGGGTCTGAACAGATGTCTAAAATGGATTAAATACCACATTGGTTTGTAAAATTTGGCAAATCACTTTAAATGAAATGGCAACATATATGCAAATGTCACTCCATTGAAATAGCTGACATAGTGCCCTTCCTTGTGATTGGTGGGAGACTATCAGATCTGTGGATAGAATGCTAGAATCATTTATCACTGATGCCAGGAAGAGATCTCATTGCTAGACGGCCATATAGAGCAGCAGGGACAGTACCGAGGAGCTATAAGGGGCTCATGAAGAGATCCTGCACCTGCCTGTACATTAGCGGGTGACTTCGGGCACAGCTATGTCTGCACCAGGTCACCTCCAACATCCTTCCAATCACCTAGAAAGCCTATGTACAGAGCGTATATGTATCGGCCCGGCAGCCTGCTCTCCAGTGGTAGGAGCATTCATGTGTATGTATGGGCCTGGGTGACTCAGCTCTCCCCTATCTAGGCCGCTGACTCTCTCATATCGTGACACAGCTCATTCCACTCCGTCTCTCACCAGTTCCTGCTCTTCCTTCTTGTCCTTCACCGGATCGACCTGCTCACCACCAGCCTCCTTGCCTTTCGCGCTCGGAGTTGTCTGCTGACTCCGGCTCTGTTCCTCCATGTCCGCCGATGAGTATTAGTACTGAAGGAAATAGACCGGCAGATCCACGCATGCGCTCACGTGCGTAACAGACGTCGAACGCTCACGCAAAGGGAAGCGCAGCACCTTGGGAGTTCCATTGTCTGTGTTTGGAGCATGCGCGGAGTGTGTTACGTGATACTCGTCACAGAGATCCTCCTCTATGTAGTGTTACGTTACTCCCATAGTGTTGGTGCACGGTGGCAGCTATTATAACAGACCCATTGTCGACAGTACAACAGTGAGGCTATAGAACAGCCTGTAGCACAGTCAGAACTGGAGGCTCTTGCATACATACTAGCCCTGAAGTTTCCAAACAGGAATGGAGTAAAATCTAGCTCACTATCCATACCTTCCAAGTGTCCCTCTTTTGGAGTGACAGTCCCTACTTTTGACTACTGTCCCTCCTTGTTTCAAGATGTCCCCCTTTGACATTGGACGTACAAGTGCATTACCACCTTCCCATCACAGGCTTTTTCTGTTTATGACTCCCTGCCTTCCAAGCTCCAGAACTTTTCTATTTTTACAATTACAGAGCCATGTGAAGGCTTTATGTGCTTTGTTTTTACCGTTTCACTGTGCAGCCAAAATGACATGTCACATGTCTATGGGTCAGTTCAGTTCCAGAGATGCCAAAATCATGTAGTTTTATTTACGTTTTAACCCCTTAAAAAAATCCAAAATGTTGCAAAAAAAATAAAAATTCATGTAGTTGCCATATTTTGACACCTGTGACGTTTTTATATTTCAGAGATGCCTAAAGCGTTTTTTATTTATTTTATTTTTTTTGCAGGGCCAGATGTAATTTTAAAGGGGCCCCATGCATTTGTGGGGCTCTATCAGCATGATTTTGCTGATAGAGCCCCTTTAAGTTATACTATTTTGTAGAATGTCTATTGCTTAAATTGCTTTTTATTCAAATCTTTAAGACAGGTAAAAATACAAAAAAGTAGGTTTTGGCTTTTTTGATTTTTTTACCCCACGCCAGCATTCACCGTATCAGAAAAAATATTTTTAGAAGTTTGTAGATCAGGCATGTTTGGACATAGGTACCCTGAATGTGTATGTGTTTCACTTTATTATTACTCTTTATATGTGTTCTAGGAAAAGGGTGTGAATTTTAATACTATTTATTTTAATATAATTATTAGGGGTCAGATCACTAATCCAATGCATTGCAACTTGTATTCCAGGCAGCATAGAGCAGCCTGTTATGCAAAAAATGCCAACGATCCACCTCAAATGGGGCCATAGAAATGAATGGTTCAGTGTTCTATCTATGAAAAATATGGCTAATACACTGACTGTTTTCCTACAACTACCATGATGCATTGTATTTCACTCATAGGCGACACCCTTCACCTCCCTCTCTCATTCCCCCTCTCACTCACTCCCCTTCCCTCACTCACACCACCTCCCTGTTTCCGTAGCTAACCTACCCACTACTAGCCCTTCCCAACTACAGTGTTGGCCAAAAGTATTGGCACCCCTGCAATTCTGTCAGATAATACTCATTTTCTTCCAGAAAATGATTGCAATCACAAATTCTTTGGTATTATTATCTTAATATATAATAATACATTTTATTTATATAGCGCCAACATATTCCGCAGCGCTGTACAATTTGTAGGGTTCAAATACAGACAGAAAGATACATTACAAAGAAAATCATTTCACACAATGGGACTGAGGGCCCTGCTCGCAAGAGCTTACAATCTATGAGGTAGAGGGGGTGACACAAGAGGTAGCAGGGGCGGTATTGCTTATGCAGAGGTCAGACCCTTTTGTAATAGAGGTGACTGTCATTGCATAAACATAAGACTTTATGAGCCGTCGACAGTCGTGTCCTTTAACATGTGGATTGAGCTTGGACCTATGAAGTTAGCATGAGATGACATCATATCATGTGGGGATGACATCATATCATGTATCTTCATTTAATTTGTCTTCAATGGAAAACCACAAAAAGAATTGTCAATAAGCCAAATTGGATATAATTCCACAGCAAACATAAAAAAGGGGGTGGACAAAAGTATTGGCACTGTTTGAAAAATCATGTGATGCTTCTCTAATTTATATAATTAACAGCACCTGTTACTTACCTGAGGCACCTAACAGGTGGTGGCAATAACTAAATCACACTTGCAGCCAGTTGAAATGGATTAAAGTTGACTCAACCTCTGTCCTGTGTCCTTGTGTGTACCGCATTGAGCATGGAGAAAAGAAAGAAGACCAAAGAATTGTCTGAGGACTTGAGAAGCATTAATTGTGAGGAAGCATGAGCAATCTCAAGGCTACAAGTCCATCTCCAAAGACCTGAATGTTCCTGTATCTACCGTGCACAGTGTCATCAAGAAGTTTAAAGCCCATGGCACTGTGGCTAACCTCCCTAGATGGACGGAAAAGAAAAATTGATGAGAGATTTCAATGCAAGATTGTGCGGATGGTGGATAAAGAATCTCAACTAACATCCAAGCAAGTTCAAGCTGCCCTGCAGTCTGAGGGTACAACAGTGTCAACCCATTCTATCCGTCGACGTCTGAATGAAAAAGGACTGTATGGTAGGATACCCAGGAAGACCCCACTTCTTACCCAGAGACATAAAAAAATCCAAACTGGAGTTTGCCAAAACTTACCTGAGAAAGCCAAAAACGTTTTGGAAGAATGTTCTCTGGTCAGATGAGACAAAAGTAGGAAAAGGCATCAACATAGAGTTTACAGGAAAAAAAAGAGGCCTTCAAAGAAAAGAACACGGTCCCTACAGTCAAACATGGCGGAGATTCCCTGATGTTTTGGGGTTGCTTTGCTGCCTCTGGCACTGGACTGCTTGACCGTGTGCATGGCATTATGAAGTCTGAAGACTACCAACAAATTTTGCAGCATAATGTAGGGCCCAGTGTGAGAAAGCTGGGTCTCCCTCAGAGGTCATGGGTCTTCCAGAAGGACATTGACCCAAAACACACTTTAAAAAGCACTAGAAAATGGTTTGAGAGAAAGCACTGGAGACTTCTAAAGTGGCCAGCAATGAGTCCAGACCTGAATCCCATAGAACACCTGTGGGGGAGAGATCTCAAAATGGCAGTTTGGAGAAGGCACCTTTCAAATCTCAGGCACCTGGAGCAGTTTGCCAAAGAAGAATGGTCTAAAATTCCAGCAGAGCATTGTAAGAAACTCATTGCTGGTTACCGGAAGCGGTTGTTCGCAGTTATTTTGTCTAAAGGTTGTGCTACCAAGTATTAGGCTGAGGGTGCCAATACTTTTGTCCGGCCCATTTTTGGAGTTTTGTGTAAAATGATCAATGATTTGACTTTTTTTTCATTCTCTTTTGTGTTTTTTCATTGCAAGCAAAATAAATGAAGATATTAATACCAAAGAGTTTGTGCTTGCAATCATTTTCTGGAAGAAGATGAGTATTGTCTGACAGAATTGCAGGGTTGCCTATACTTTTGGCCAACACTGTAGTTGGGAAGGGCTAGTAGTCCAATCCACCTCCACACCCCATCATACTTACATCTGGTCACGGGACATTCGTTCTTTTTGCGGGGTGGCTCTTCCTATTCTTGATGTCTGCCGGTGCCTGCACAATAGTGCCGGAGTGAAGGCATGCGTTGTAGCTTCTGACATTATTGGTATTATATACTGCTAGAAAGCTGAATTCAGCACACTGTCAGCTTTGCTGCTATGTGTCCTGGTTGTAGAGATATTAGAGCCTTTAGTTTCGGCACCAATATCCCTACACTGTCAGAAGGCTCGGACTTATAGCTCAGCGTCATTATTGGGCTGTGAGGAAAGTCACCCTGAAGGTACTTTTCCATAGCCTTTACTGTCAGTGGAGCTTCGGTTTCTCACAACTGAAGAAGATATAGAAGATATCCTGATCAAGATATTGGGTGAGCACTGGTCCTTCTGCCCAATCCTTCTGGATTTGGTTGGTTCATTCTGGTTTCCTGTATCGACCTCCTAGTGATGGATCTACAGCTGCTGCCCTGCCTGATGGATGGATTGATTTATTCTCTACATGCTATTAGGCTCCTCACAACCTAAAAAGGTGATCAGGCATTTGTGACTGTGATGCTGCCACATACCTAAATGGTATAACACGAGGACCAGCTCAGAGCTCTCTCTTGTGTTTTCCATCCTTGTCTGATCTGTCTGACATTCTTTTTTTTTTTGCGGACGCAAATAAAATGGATGCTGATTTAGTAGACCTTGATTACAGGTATATTGTGCCAAGGGTGGGATGCAGCTGGTGCACCCTGGTTCTGCTGATCCAGGGAGAGGAGGAGCTCCAACCTAGGTTCTGATGCTGGTAGAGCCGGAAGCCATTGACTTCCTACCCTACCACTTTTTGAGTTGTAGGCTGCAGACTACATTAGGACTGTAGCCTACAAGCTGTGGAGATCAAGAGGCAAGTACACTGTTAGTAGAGTACTTACCTCTTTATTCCCCAACCCTCACGCTTTGTTTTTCAATGTTCCCAGAGCAGGGGAACAGTGCAGTCAGGGAGCTGACTGGTAAGTAATAAGCACTATGGGGGCTTGTATAAGGGATATTATCCTGTATTGGTAACATTATTCTGTATGGGGATATTATCCTGTATGAGGGACATTATCCTGTATGGGGGCCACTGCAAGGGGTTTGTCACCTATGAAGCACTATTATACTTTGGGGGGTCTCCTCAGACCCTAGTGTATAATAAGGGAAGGCCTGGGGCGGGTGAGGAAAAGTAACAAATACTCATATTCACCTTACCTCACCTCTCTTAGGCATTGTCACGGTATCAGGCCTTAGTATGACATCACGTGGGGGTAGGGTGACCACTGAGGCTTGTGGCTGGTTGGTTACGTGACATCAGTCAGAGGCTGAGGATGTTGGGAGATCTCTGGATACTCAGGAGAGGTGATTATAACTTTGTTGGTTTTACTCATCTACCTTGGTGCCACACAAGTTTAGCTACCTATTAGATTATTCCGGTGGTCAATATTTTACTCACGGATCCCTGCTTCTGCCCACTCCATCCTCCACTTCTGCCTCCAGAGTGCAGGTGTGGAAGAACGCTGCAGGATCTTCTGGAAGAAAAAGTGGAGACTGGAGTGGACAGGAGCTGGGACTCAGCTACCTGTTGGAATAATCCAATTTAAAAAAAATACTGCCCAGGAGACACCTGCCATAAGGCCGATGTAGCCACGAATACAGCTCACCAAATGGAGAATGCAGTATTAATCCACCTGGCGAACCATCAGGAAGGGGTACTGAAGTGATACTGTTCTAAAAAGGTATAAATATCAAAATCCAGCACCATGAGTTTAAATCCACTTTATTCCTTTTCTATTCTCCTGTGTGCTCCCATATTATCTGTGATCGCTATACCCTGGAATAAGATCCAGAAGTGCGAATCAGTTGCTATGACAGCCAAGAGCCTATTGAAGGTTCCCAGGTTTGTCACAAGGCTTTGTCTATTACAGGCTCTTCTATCCACTCTACTAATTCAATGGTGAGTGTATAATAGTATTTATGTACATACCACCATCTTATACTAGTGTGCCGCCTGAAACGTGTATCGGATAAACTGGCTACACTACTTATAATCTTATATCCATGTATTGACTTTTGACCTTGTCCTGTTTCTTCACTCCGCTACTGATACAGTTTCTGACCCTGCTGATCTTCCATGTGTGAACTGTAGGCTTCCCACGACTCTCATTATCTTCTACCTGCCCCTGACTTTCAGACCAGTCTTGACCATAGTTTTGCTTGACCCTCTGTGCTCCTTACGGGGCATCTCTCTGGTCTTTGGGTCAGCTGTCACCAACACAGTTATTACTCCTAGAGGTATCGACCTGGTGGTCCCCTGTAGTGAAGACCGGATCCCTGTACAGGTTTTAAAGGGTGAAAACTAGAGGACTACTTAGACAATACCCTCAGGTATAGCCCAAAGTAAAACTGGTTAGGTGGGTCAATAATCCGATGTCTGTTACAGTATGTTTCTCAAACATCAGTATTATGATGAAGGGGAGATGACAGGCAGATTGTTAGCTAGAATGTCCCAAGCCCTGAGGGGAAACACGTACAGTATGTCCATGGACTAAAAGATGGGGATGAGAATGTAGTGTCAGATAAGAATGGGGTGTTCAGGGAATATTATAAGAATTTATATGCTACTAATGTTGACTATAAGTAGGGCAACTAGAAAACTTTTTGGGATGTTTTGTGATTCAACAGCCATGAACTTACTATAAATTGGACAAAATTGGGACTGTAATTCTATGAGCTATGAAATTCCAATATCTGGTGGTAATGGTGACAGCTAGAGTGCAAGACTATATTACTTTAAATCTACAACCCCTGCTGGTGAAAATAAGGTTGAAAGTTATGGTATTGGTCAGAATGCTATTGTTGGTGTTGGGAATTTGAATAAAATAATATATGTATTTATAAATTTTGTATATAGTACAACTCAGTGGTCTGGATTCTAAAATATTGGTCTTAAAATATGGAATAACTAGAATTAAGCTGGAAAAACTGCAAAGGTACAGGGCCAGAGGGCACTGCCTTCGGGTGGCTCCTGGGACACTCAAGGGGCTAAAAAAACAGAACAATGCCTACGATCAAAGTGAACTCTGATTGTGGCAATTAGGTCCGGATTTTCTCTGTGCAATACAGCGGAGGTCCAGTGGCTATGGCTGCTGCTCTACTTCAGAACATCCAGCATCCACTGTACTATTATAGCAAATGTCAAAAACCTAAATATTCATAGGGACCCTAGGGAGTCAAGAGACTGTTCAAATCAACATCAAATTTGATTAAAAAAAATAAAAAAAAGTTCAGGTTAACTTTGATCTATCTATCTATCTATCTATCTATCTATCTATCTATCTATCTATCTATCTATCTATCTATCTATCTATCTACACTACTGTGGCACTGTACTGCAGACATTGCCACTAAATGCAAAGCGAATAAGGAGTTTCCTCATTCAGCACTGAGTTTCGTATGACTAAAACTTCCAACCTGTGTTTTTAAGCTATTTTAAGCAGAAGCAATGAATGTTAAGTTTTAGGAGTTTCTCCATGTATACATCGGTTTAGTGTAGAGTAAACTGTACTTTTGATCAAACTGCATATTAATTTGAACAGTCCCTTGACTCTATAGGGTTCCTATATAGGTAGCTAACAGAGCCTCAAGGCCAAGCTAAGGCCTAGTAGACCACAGCTGATGGAATGTTGCATTGCATGATGTCCACTGTAGAGAAACAGGATGGGTCCACAATATTTTTGGCATATTCAAGGTAATGGTCACTGTCAATCTCATGACTCTGAAATGACCTAGACAGGAATGATCAACTTGACATGGCTTGAGAGGTTAAGCCATTAGGGTGGCTGTTTTTCAGGTGGTGGCATGATCATTTACACAGTAGTAGTGGACACTGGATTACTTGCTACATAGTGCTTAGAGTGGCTGCTTTTCACAAACAATTCTTTGATATTGACTTATGGCGTAACAGTCACCATTAGGTGCTGTTTATTACAGATAATCAGTGGGGAGGGCACACAAGCTCCTCAATTTCTTGTATAGTCAATGCTGATTTGACTTGGAGCTATACTGTATGTAGTGGAGGTAGATGTCACTCCTGAAACTGGGGCCTCTCAGGGACCCAAACCTATCGTGTATCTGGATTCCTCTTGTGATAGAAGCTCCAGGGTAATTTATTTATGATATTAATAGAATAGAATAAACTGTAAGGTCTCTTTAAAACTGAGAAACCGTAAGCCCACTAGATGTCACTGTGGGGTTAAGAACACAATCTTCTCATAAATCTCATTGGGTAGAATGTATTAGATTACACCTTCTGCTTGTTGCAAAGAACATTATGTAATGGTCCACACATGTATACATAGATATCACAGTCACGTTCCTGTATTTTAGGGTTTTCACTAAAGTAGTGCAGTCCAAGTTGATGAAAGGATATCTTTACAATATTGATCTTACTTTTCATTAGTTTCTACAAGTAGGTTCCCTCAACACCTATTCAGGGTGGTTAATGACAGATCTGCTAAATTCTTATATGCTTGTGTGAATAGAAGCAAACCCGTAATTTATATCCATCATGTTCTTATTACCGGATCACACCTGTACTCTCTATTTGAAGCAGCAGTAGATGTGCAAGCTAGAAACTAGCGATAGACATACAGTATGGGATTAACGTAAATTGTATTTGCATTGACAGTAAGTGCACATGTAAGCCAGAAATGAACACTTCCAAGATGCTGCTAGACTGCACCATCTAAATGCACCCTGAAAGGAGGCAAGGTGTCTCATCTTGGAAATAGAAGATCTATGATCATTAAAGAAGTTGTCCAGAACTTATGAAATAAAAGTTGAAAAGCTATGTGAAAAGAAAATACATTTAACAAGTCACATTCTGCTGAGGTGTCATCGTGAAATTGTGCCCAGCGATAACATCATGTGACCATGTTATCCAATTGTACTTGAAAGGGGCTCTATCAGCAAAATCATTCTGATAGAGCCCCACATATGCTTGAATAGGCTATTCAGGCACCGTAAATGATATATTAAACTACACCCCCCCCCCCCCCCCCGTTTTAAAATAATACCCTAAAAAAGAATGTGATCTACTTACGGATCGTGCACGCTGGGCGGGCATTCAGGGTGTCTTCTTCATCCACACCTCTTCTTCCTCCGATGTCCTCCGGTCCCGTCCTCCTCCGGCGCTCGCGAGCGGACACTGATATAAAAAAAATGGCCTGGGCACATGCGCAGTAGCATGCGGCTTCTACTACAGCTACTGCGCAGGCGCCCAGGCCATTTTTTTTTTATCAGTGTCAATTCGTGAGCGCCGGAGGAGGACGGGACCGGAGGACATCGGAGGAAGAAGAGGCGTGGATGAAGAAGACGGCGCACCCTGAATGCCAGCCCATCGTGCACAATGCGTAAGTAGATCACATTCTTTTTTAGTGTTTTATTTTAAAACGGGGGGTAGTTTAATATAACATTTACGGTGCCTGAATAGCCTTTTTAAAGGCTATGCACGCATATGTGGGGCTCTATCAGCATGATTTTGCTGATAGAGCCCCTTTAAAGAGGACCTTCCATCCTCATCAATGTGTGGTTTTATACATTGCTAGAAACCCAGCATTGCATTGAATTCAGCGCATGGTTGGCTTTCCGGGTATGTGCCTTGATGCTGGAGATATCAGTACTGTTAATTTCGGCAGTGATACAGTCCTATGAAAAAGTTTGGGCACCCCTATTAATCTTAATCATTTTTCGTTCTAAATATTTTGGTGTTTATAACAGCCATTTCAGTTTGATATATCTAATAACTGATGGACACAGTAATATTTCAGGATTGAAATGAGGTTTATTGTACTAACAGAAAATGTGCAATATGCATTAAACCAAAATTTGACCGGTGCAAAAGTATGGGCACCTCAACAGAAAAGTGACATTAATATTTAGTAGATCCTCCTTTTGCAAAGATAACAGCCTCTAGTCGCTTCCTGTAGCTTTTAATCAGTTCCTGGATCCTGGATAAAGGTATTTTGGACAAACAATTCAAGTTCAGTTAAGTTAGATGGTCGCCGAGCATGGACAGCCCGCTTCAAATCATCCCACAGATGTTCAATGATATTCAGGTCTGGGGACTGGGATGGCCATTCCAGAACATTGTAATTGTTCCTCTGCATGAATGCCTGAGGATTTGGAGCGGTGTTTTGGATCATTGTCTTGCTGAAATATCCATCCCCGACGTAACTTCAACTTCGTCACTGATTCTTGAACATTATTCTCAAGAATCTGCTGATACTGAGTGGAATCCATGCGACTCTCAACTTTAACAAGATTCCCGATGCCGGCATTGGTCACACAGCCCCAAAGCATGATGGAACCTCCACCAAATTTTACAGTGGGTAGCATGTGTTTTTCTTGGAATGCTGTTTCTTTTTGGACGCCATGCATAACGCCTTTTTTTATAACCAAACAACTCAATTTTTGTTTCCAAAATGAAGCTGCCTTGTCCAAATGTGCTTTTTCATACCTCAGGCAACTCTATTTGTGGCGTACGTGCAGAAACGGCTTCTTTCTCATCACTCTCCCATACAGCTTCTATTTGTGCAAAGTGCGCTGTATAGTTGACCGATGCACAGTGACACCATCTGCAGCAAGATGATGCTGCAGCTCTTTGGAGGTGGTCTGTGGATTGTCCTTGACTGTTCTCACCATTCTTCTTCTCTGTCTTTCTGATATTTTTCTTGGCCTGCCACTTCTGGGCTTAACAAGAACTGTCCCTGTGCTCTTCCATTTCCTTACTATGTTCCTCACAGTGGAAACTGACAGGTTAAATCTCTGAGACAACTTTTTGTATCCTTCCCCTGAACAACTATGTTGAACAATCTTTGTTTTCAGATCATTTGAGAGTTGTTTTGAGTAGCCCATGATGCCACTCTTCAGAGGAGATTCAAATAGGAGATCAACTTGCAATTGGCCACCTTAAATACCTTTTCTTATGATTGGATACATCTGGATATGAAGTTCAAAGCTCACTGAGGTTACAAAACCAATTTTGTGCTTCAGTAAGTCAGTAAAAAGTAGTTAGGGGAATTCAAATCAATAAAATGATAAGGGTGCCCATACTTTTGCACCGGTCAAATTTTGGTTTAATGCATATTGCACATTTTCTGTTAGTACAATAAACCTCATTTCAATCCTGAAATATTACTGTGTCCATCAGTTATTAGATATATCACTGAGATCACATAGATCACTGAGCAGTGCAAAAACATCACCTGGTTAGAAGAAGCCAGATTTCTGTTGCACCATACTGATGGTAGAGCAGTGGTTCTCAACCTTTCTAATGCTGTGACCCCACAATACAGTTCCTCATGTTGCGGTGACCCCATTCAGTTTGGAACACGCGTCCATAACGGCATGTGTTCCAGCTGAATAGCGCTGCTGCAGACAGTAGTGTGGCTTCTCAGTGGCTAAATACCACACCACCACATACCTCGCAAGCTGAGAATAATTAATAGCAAACACCAAACTACAACACAAACGTCTCAGCTGAACAATAAAGAACAAATATATAAAAATCAATAAATATTTATTAAATAACATCAAAATTGATTACAAACATGGACTAACTAACGACATTAGAGCAATAAAGCAATTGTGAAACACTGAAAAAGTATCAGGGAACAGATGATATGTGTCATAATAAACACTACAATAGTGATTCTGACATATCATACACAAGGTGAAACAAACCGCAATTAAACCATAACACCATGGTAAGGGCCTAATGAATAACAGGTATTCATATATTAGTCAAAAAGAAATAATTATGAAGACTGGCTAATGAATAGAATGACATAGAAGGCCCAAGGTTGTATACATATACACAGCCAGAGAGATAGCCACCATAAAGTTAAGTTAAAGTGATATACCTGTAGACATGGTGTATGGAACAGAGCCCAGTGTCCCTGGTACAGCCTCAGCGCGTTTCGCCGTGTAGGCTTCCTCAGGAGGCATAAAAAATGTATATGTGTATGATATATCAGAATCACTATTGTAGTGTTTATTATGACACATATCATCTGTTCCCTGATACTTTTTCAGTGTTTCACAATTGCTTTATTGCTCTAATGTCGTTAGTTAGTCCATGTTTGTAATCAATTTTGATGCTATTTAATAAATATTTATTGATTTTTATATATTTGTTCTTTATTGTTCAGCTGAGACGTTTGTGTTGTAGTTTCTCAGTGGCTAAAGCCATCGGACATATGTATTTTCTGATGGCTTTAGGCATACCTCCCAACTTTTGAAGATTAGAAAGAGGGAGAAAATATGTGGGGCACGCAGCGAATTTAGCTCCGCCCACTTTTATGTTGACTCCGCCAATTCTCATTAATTTTTCATGTGCTCCCACACAGAATAATCCTCCTACAGTCACCAGGACATTATATGTCCCCTCGCCATCTCTTCCCCAGTTTCATATAACCCCTTCATCTGCCCCCAGTTTCATGTCCCCCCATCTCTGCCCCCAGTTTCATGTCCCCCATCTCTTCCCCTGTTTCATGTCCCCCCATCTCTGCCCCCAGTGTCATGCTGTACCCCCCCTTCATCTGCCCACAGTTTCATGTCCCCCATCTCTGCCCCATTTCATGTCCCCCATCTCTTCCCCAGTTTCATGTCCCCCCATCTCTGCCCCCAGTGTCATGCCGTCCCCCCACTTCATCTGCCCAGAGTTTGATGTCCCTCCATCTCTGCCCTCAGTGTCATGCCGTCCCCTCTTTCACCTGCCCCTTCATTATGTTCCACCTTAATGTTTAAAACGAAAAAACCTCTTATACTCACCTTCCAACGCTCCCCTGCCGCCCGCTCAGTCTCGCTTACTCATATAGATGTGGCCGCGATGTGACGTCATCACATCACGGCTACACTGCAGAAGTCGCAGCGCAGCGTTTAAAGCAGGAGCTGGTTGTGACAGCTCCTGCTTTAATCACTTGTGTGTTCAACTCATCGGCGTCCTCCGGGCGCTGATCAGTTCAAACCGGGACATACCTCCCACCGACCGGGACGGTTGGGAGGTATGCTTTAGGCAACCCCTGTGTTTTGGTCGTTCGACCCCCGCCGGGGTCGCGACTCACAGGTTGGGAACCGCTGTGGTAGAGTCTGAATTTGACTCAAGTGTCATGAATCAATGACTCCTCCTGCTAGGTGAAAAACAGTTCATGGTAGTGGAGATGGACTAATGGTGTTTGGTAGAATATTTTCTAGTGATACTTTGGGTTCACACTGGCCCACAGAGGAGCTGGTAAATCCCCTGGGTGAGCCCCTGACCCAGGGGCTGAGTGGGCCCCTAGCCCACCAATTCCTGGATGAAGTAGAAAAAAATGCAGAAGCAGCACAGCATACAAACCGGGTGCAAAGCCAAACTAGAAGATGGCTAATCTTCAACTTTATATCGATGAGTGATGACTGGCACACTACACTTATTGCATTATATAGATATAGGCTATAGATATAGTTTTGGAAATCGTAGCATTTCTGCTGCAGGTATTTTTCTGCAATGTGTGGATGGGATTTGCTAGAATCCTATTGACTTTCAGGGACTGGGACTGTAAAACATTGCAGTTTTTGCTACATGGGGCTTCAGCCTCAAGCAACAATTCATATGTTTATATACGTTCATTATGCTAGTGGAATACATTTCCTTTTAGAACAGACAAATGCCAACAAAAAAGGAGGTGCCACCGCCCATAGTTGTTACTCTTATCATTTTGTAAACTATTTGACTCCAGGAACTACTGTTCAGTATTTTCTCTATGAAGCATTAATTATAGTGGAAGGAAAAGTTCACACCCTTCCTGCTGTTGTAGAAAGTGCAGGAATATATGCCAGGGAGTAGCACGGTACAAGTACATTTGGATGTGTGTATGGCACAAAGGTCTGGGGCTGGCAAGGTAAGTGACAAGGGTATGAGTAAAGTGGAGGATTGAGTGATGGCTGAATGACACATTCTCAGCACTTGTTGCGTTCTTGCGATTCCTGTTGGAATACAAAACTGATGACATTATTTTTCTCTTCTACAGAATAAAGAACAAGCATATTCACATCAGAATGACAACATGAAAAGCCAGAAGTGAGAACAGTACAGTTTTGACTTAAACATACTTGTAAGTGTCAGTGCTTAAATACCGTACATTCAATGTATTGCTGGCATATCTTGTCTGTTCCTTTTCCAATATCTTGATGCTTTGTATGTTTTTGTGCTTATAGGGATTTCCTAATCCTTAGGCTAGGTCATCAGTATAAGATTAGCAGGTGTCAACACTCCCAGTGCTCAGTTGATATCTGCACAGCATACAGAGCAGGAAGCAGATGCCTCTGTATACCGTGTAGTGGCCATTCACCTGGATGGCAACTGACGTGCAATAGCACAACACACCCACTTCATAGTGTACAGAGTTGTATACTTCTGGCTCTGTACACTGGGCTGATATCAGCTGATCGATGGGGTGACAGGTGTTAGATCTCATACTGAGGTCTTATCCTAAGGATAAAAATGTCATGACTATAACGTTGCAAAGAACATGGTTTGCAGATGTAAATCAACATATAATCCTATGAAACAGCCATGGTAATTGATCAGTGGATTATTTTTTGCACAACCATTATGACTCCCATTGACTTCAATGACATTTTACACGTGTATTTTGATGTGTATTTTGATGTGTATTTTGATGTGGTTTTTTTACACGTGTAAAAAAAATGTAATTGAAGTCAATGGGAGTCTTATTTTTACATGTGTATTTTTTAATTTTTTTAATGTAGATTGTGAGCCCCCACATAGAGCTCACAATGTACATTTTTCCCTATCAGTATGTCTTTGGAATATGGGATGGAAATCCATGCAAACATGGGGAGAACATACAAACTCCTTGCAGATGGTTTTTTGCCCTTGGTGGGATTTGAACACCAGGACTCCAGCGCTGCAAGGCTGCAATGCTAACCACTGAGCCACCGTGTGGCCCCCTTTGTGTATTTTTGCCAAAATAAATGCGTGTTTACTCCGTGTGAATGGGCCCTTAGTTATATTATTCTAAAGTAGGGAATATCAATGTAAAATATAGATAACTTGCACAAACTACAGCTGTGACTGGATTGTTTTTCCTCCTTGGTGCATTCACTATGATGAAGCACACTAATGTGTCACAAATGACTTCTTAAATCCCCAGTACCTACATTTAGGAAAATGCTTTAAAGGGAGTCTGTCAGAAGTAAATTTGTCACAGGACCTTGTAGAGTTGATTCTACAGTTTCCAACTATGCCTCTGTCATTCAACTTTGGAGCTCAATTTTCATGTAAATCAATATTTTATTAATATACAAATGAGGGGAACATGTGATAGGGACATGCCATATTTTATATGAGCTTTGGTCTCTGCTCTAGATTATTCCTCATGTGGATACAAATAAAACAACAATTGAATGAAAATGAGGCTCTGAAGCTGAATTACAGTATATTTGTAAACAGTAGGTTCACCTCCACAAAGTCCTGGGATTACATTTATAATGCATTTACTAATGACAGACTCCTTTTAAAATTGATGACTGGCAAACTTAATAAGGGCTAGTTCACACAGATTTTTGTGCAGGCAGATTTTGACACAGCATCCATCTCAAAATCTGGCTGCGAAGAAGGCTCCCTTTCATTTGAATGGGAGCCCTTCACTTTTTTTTCCCGCTAGCGATTTTTTTTTCCACTAGCGGGAAAAAGAGGCAACATGACCCTTCTTCCAGCAGATTCTGCGGCTAAGACAGTTGCGGCGTCTGCGGCTCGAGACTCAATCCCGATTAGGCCCATTCATTTGGGCCTAATCAGGAGTGGCATGCCGGTGCGCTACATCAGCATCCCGTCGCAGCTAGCCATGTGGGAGAGTTCACATGGTGGAAAAGGTTTCTGCCGTGTGAACATACCCTTAGTTTGTACCTTAAAGATAAATGTCAAGAGCATGTGACATGAATAAAACACAAGTAACTCGAAGTCATTGACCTGTGTTCTGGACTTTTGTCTTTCCCTGATGTTTCTTATATAATATGGAAATGTAGCATATTATATTATATTGTATTGCTTATATAATGATACGCTAGTTTTTGTTATTATGTTTTTACATTTTTATTGTTTCTTTCTGATTAAATGGTAGGCATTTAGCCAAATTATTATTATTGGGGAACCAATATTTACATTTTTTTTCAGGCTAGGTTTACTCTATCACTCAGTCTCCGCTCAGGAAATCCATTCCCTGTTCCGCTCAAAAAATACGGAGAGAAAAACCCTACAAGCAGGACTTTTCTCTCTGCATTTTTCTGCTCTTTTTGGGTGGAAACCTGGTAGACCCCATTATAGTCTATGGGTCCACAGGTTTCCGAGGTTAACCACTTTTTTTTAGCAGATTAGGTTTCTGTTTGGGGGTCACCAAGCAGACATTCCGAATTGAAATTTGAGAAGAGGTGTGAACCTAGCGTCAATGATATGTGATTTTTTTCCTAAGTGCGAAAGAAAAAATGTATGTAGAGTAAAAGAAGTTACCTCTGCGGTTACCATGCCCACAAGCTACAATTACAAGAGTATAAAAGCTAAAAGTAAGAAATGTTAATTTTTTTAGAGTCACACGTAAATATGCTGAAGACAAGCTATTGTTTTCCTCCATGTAATTCTATAATTAGTTGCATACATGTTCCAGGCACGGTAAAGAATTACTAGTCGTACGTACATTGGCGTATCACCACAAGGCTGCTGCTGCTTGCATTGCTGTAGTACAGTTTATCACCATGGTAAGTGCTTACAGTTATTACTAGATTCACTACGTCAATCTTTTTATCTGTAGTATTTGTGTTTTGTTTTTTTTTTTCTGTCATCTGGCTTTCTCCATCCTCTTAATCTAGCTGCACTCTTTTCTTCTTTACAAATTATCTATAGTCTGTTTTTCTTCTTCCCCCTCCCTGTAACATCTGATGCTCTCCTGTCCTTCCTGTTGAAGGATACAATAGGGTTTTGTCATGGTAACCAGAGCGTTCCCAGTTAGCAGCCCCAGCTTCACTCCCTCCCTCCTTCGCCCTGCCTCTCCCTCCCCCTCTCTCAGGCCTTATCTCCCTGCAGTTTGCCAAGGCTAGCTAGGATCTGTAGGGTGATCCGGGGATGGGCAGCGGGCACTGTATCCCTTGGCTCCTGCGCATGGCTCTGGATTTCTTGGCTTGGCTCATGTAGATGCTGCTCCATCATCACCAGGATGAACGTTGCGCTTCAGAATCTCAGCAACAGCGTGAGTGTCAAGGGAGATCTATATACACTGGATGCACACTAATTTATTTCTGATCATCCATATACACTGACGTACAAATGGAGGTGTCTACTAGCCCATATGTAACATGTACTGATGTAGGCGTGGATTTATGCATAATGTATAATAATAGCTTTCCTTTTCCTAGTGTTCACATAAAAATATACACATTTGCAACACGCATACATCAGTGAGATCATTTATTAATCTGTCTGTCTCATCTATTTATGTCATGCATTAATTCTTTGATAATATATATAGTAATCTTTATCTTTGGAAGACTATTGCGTCCATCTCACCTCCTCTTTGTAAAGTCTTCTTAGGATCAGTATCATCCTCTACACGGCCACAGGCCTGTAACATTTTCTTCTGTTTGAACTATGAGCTTTCTCTTGACAGTTTGAAAAGTTTCTTCATTTCGTCCATTCTTTTATATTTGTCTAGTACGTTCTACACATAATGTTATAATCTGGATTCTAAATGCTAAGTGTATGTATTGTTTTTATCCTATCTGTAGAACAAAATGTAAAGCCGACAAATAAAATGAAAATGTATTTTTAGTGAGTCACATTTACTTGTGAACACCTTCATACATTTTCTAAGGTAGTATTGTCAGCAGCTGGTCATGAAATATCATATGAGTATTATATGTGTCAGTCCATATTGTACACTATTTAAAAACCTATAGTGCATAATAGAATAAGCTCCAGTTCTTGTTTTAATGGCTTTAGAACCATGAAGCAATGTTGGCTGAGAATACAGGGACTGCTATGTCAGTTTTCTTTCTTCCAGCAATTGTTTTACTATTTTCTTTTCAGTTCATAAATATCTTTATTAAATGTTATACAATAACTGATATAAAGGTCATCATCCATTCACAACACCATCATAATATCAGCCAGGAGGAAGTCGTCACAATCTCCTGCTATAAAACACAGCAAAACAAAGTAACATGTATGGTGAGTGGTACCTGACAGCAGACCAGCCATCTTTGAGCCCAGTATGTGTGTTATTACTCATAGACTGTGGACAAAATATGACATATCTTCCCATTTGTTCACTCCCTGTATCCTTCAGGCAGCTCCGGCCAGGGCAGCCACCAGGCAATAGGCACCAGGCAATCCCCACCAAATACAAAAAAAAAAAAAATCAAGGAATCCCCAATAAAGAAATGCAGGGCAACAGCACAAGCTCCAGTAAGAGAAAGATTAAAATGTGACTAATAATTCATCTTGGATACTGGTTTTCTGATGAATTACCTATATATTAATATTATGTAGAATGCATAATTTTGATGAATATCAATATTTTTCCTATGTAAAATTTAGTTGTTTTTTTTTACAGCATCTTTGATAAGATGCCTAAATATCTTTACATTTTAATGTAGATAGGGTAAAGTATCAAACATTATATAGTCATACAAGTTACATTATTATGTGTGCAGAAATGAGGATCGGATAGTTTTCCTATAAATTGTGCTATTTTACCATTATTACACTCAGGGGCGTAGCTATAGGGGTATAAAAGTAGCAATCGCTACAGGGCCCGGGAGCCTAAGGGCCTCTCTATACTCTGATTACACTCTATATTTCTTTAAAATCTAGATGAAAGGGGTTGTCCAGTTTAAGCAAATAAATATTACACTTTATAGAATGAAAAATTACACAATTTTCCAATGTACTTTATGTATGTATGGTTGTCTAGATCTCGTCATGCTATGATTCATTGTTTACTACCAGTGTATAAAAGTCAGTCCATGGTCATGTGATATACGGTCCATGGTCATGTGATATACGGTCCATGGTCATGTGATATACGGTCCATGGTTATGTGATATACGGTCCGTGGTCATGTGACGGACGCACAGGTGCATAGCTCCTTACAGTCACAGCACAGTAATCAGACATCTGTCTTTTAACGAGCCGTAAACCTGTGTCCTCATTAGAGATGAGCGAACACTAAAATGTTCGAGGTTCGAAATTCGATTCGAACAGCCGCTCACTGTTCGAGTGTTCGAATGGGTTTCGAACCCCATTATAGTCTATGGGGAACATAAACTCGTTAAGGGGGAAACCCAAATTCGTGTCTGGAGGGTCACCAAGTCCACTATGACACCCCAGGAAATGATACCAACACCCTGGAATGACACTGGGACAGCAGGGGAAGCATGTCTGGGGGCATAAAAGTCACTTTATTTCATGGAAATCCCTGTCAGTTTGCGATTTTCGCAAGCTAACTTTTCCCCATAGAAATGCATTGGCCAGTGCTGATTGGCCAGAGTACGGAACTCGACCAATCAGCGCTGGCTCTGTTGGAGGAGGCGGAGTCTAAGATCGCTCCACACCAGTCTCCATTCAGGTCCGACCTTAGACTCCGCCTCCTCCGGCAGAGCCAGCGCTGATTGGCCGAAGGCTGGCCAATGCATTCCTATGCGAATGCAGAGACTTAGCAGTGCTGAGTCAGTTTTGCTCAACTACACATCTGATGCACACTCGGCACTGCTACATCAGATGTAGCAATCTGATGTAGCAGAGCCAAGGGTGCACTAGAACCCCTGTGCAAACTCAGTTCACGCTAATAGAATGCATTGGCCAGCGCTGATTGGTCAATGCATTCTATTAGCCCGATGAAGTAGAGCTGAATGTGTGTGCTAAGCACACACATTCAGCACTGCTTCATCACGCCAATACAATGCATTAGCCAGTGCTGATTGGCCAGAGTACGGAATTCGGCCAATCAGCGCTGGCTCTGCTGGAGGAGGCGGAGTCTAAGGTCGGACCTGAATGGAGACTGGTGTGGAGCGATCTTAGACTCCGCCTCCTCCAGCAGAGCCAGCGCTGATTGGTCGAGTTCCGTACTCTGGCCAATCAGCGCTGGCCAATGCATCCCTATGGGAAAAAGTTTATCTCACAAAAATCACAATTACACACCCGATAGAGCCCCAAAAAGTTATTTTTAATAACATTCCCCCCTAAATAAAGGTTATCCCTAGCTATCCCTGCCTGTACAGCTATCCCTGTCTCATAGTCACAAAGTTCGCATTCTCATATGACCCGGATTTGAAATCCACTATTCGTCTAAAATGGAGGTCACCTGATTTCGGCAGCCAATGACTTTTTCCAATTTTTTTCAATGCCCCCGGTGTCGTAGTTCCTGTCCCACCTCCCCTGCGCTGTTATTGGTGCAAAAAAGGCGCCAGGGAAGGTGGGAGGGGAATCGAATTTTGGCGCACTTTACCACGCGGTGTTCGATTCGATTCAAACATGGCGAACACCCTGATATCCGATCGAACATGTGTTCGATAGAACACTGTTCGCTCATCTCTAGTCCTCATCACATGACCATGGATTGCTTTTTATCCATTGGAAGAAACAAGAATGACAGAAAGCAAAGATCTAGAAGAGAAGAACAGCGAGGAAAACATACAGAAAGTATATAGGAAAATGCTGTAACTTTTCATTATACAAACAATACATTTTTTTTTATTTTTTTTCTGAAACTGGACAATCCCTGTAAATTAAAGTGCTAGTTCAGTATTAAAAATGTTGCAGCACTGTATATACCACAGTGTATACAACAATAACTGGTAACTATGTGTTTTGTGTCAATGTCTGTGGTCCATACTGGACAAGATAAGCAAATGGGTCTGTGCTATACAGCTGGTGACTAGTATCAGATTAGAGATTAGGCTAGTCAGCCTCCTACCAACCAGTATGTGTTAGCATTGTCTAGCAATATGGCATCATCACTTACTCTCATGGCAATACCCCTTTAACAGCTAAAATTAGACCAATTCCCTCAAATAGCAATACTTCATACAGTTGCATAGGTATAAAAGTATTTCAAATTAAGAAAAAGCTAAAAAATGTAAAATTCTGATTTCGATTTAGCCCAACTACATGATCAGCCATTATTTTCAAAGGTTAAGAAGTGGCTGTAAAAATCTAGGGCCAGACGCAAGTTCCTGGATAGCCATAGTTGGTTCCCAGGATTTTTCACAGGAATTAGCTGATTATTGGTTTTGTTAATAAAATGGTTGTCATGTTTTTTGCTACTATTGAGTTTTTACACTTAGCATACGTCTCTGTTAGACCTAAAATAAAATAAGTTTTGACTTGTTGGTCTGGTTGACCACTGCTTTCCCTAGAAATCATTGGACAACCATTCATTTGTTGGGTCTACACAATGGGACCCATATTCTTCTTACTCTCTGACTAAAATGTAGGAATCAGATTAACAAATATGTTGTTTCATAATCCTTTCATATTTGCTGCATTTGCCCTCACACTATGTACAAATGCTGCTCGACATTATAGTATGTATTCCTTTTGCAGATGTCCGACTACAAACGCGCCACATTTCATGATGAAGATGTTCCGGACCCTACAGGGGAGACAGCTTCATCTCCTGATACAGTAGAGGTAAGAGACAATGGACTATAATTATAAAGGCTGGCATTGAAAACGCCAGCGGTGGAAACCAAATTCCGCTGTGTGCACTGAGATGCCGATGCAGTGCACTGGGATTCAATCATGGTATTTCACTCCTGATTAAGCCTGAATGAATGGGCCTAATCAGGAGGGAGTCTCGTGCTGCAGACCCCGCAGTTGTCTCAGCCGCGGAATCCGCAGGAAGAAGGGGCATCTCGCTTATTTTTCCAGCTAGTGGAAAAAAACGCTAGTCGGGAAAAAAAGTGAGTGGCTCCCATTCAAATGAATGGGATCCTTTTTTGCAGGCGGATTTTGAGGCAGATTCCACGTCAAAATCTGCCTGCAAAAAACTTCATGTGAACTAGCCCTAAGGGTGTCCAAAAACTTCTCTACAACATAAGAAAACACCTGTATTATAGATAATACATGGTAAATGGGGACGCTGATACAAATTCTGTACTGGGACCCGAGGGCTTCACATTATGACTATGTTTAGTGGTGTAAATGATACTGACAAAACCTCACTATGCCCCTTTTACAGGAAAGTGGTGTGGACGCCGCAAAAACACCCTAGGTTTGCAACTGTTTAACAACAGAAAACTGGTGTAGAATAATAATTAATCTTTACTGTGTCCAGCTCAGTAAATGTGTGGAAGTGGACAGGCAGAATTCCACAGAGTAAGCAGAGGGATCCTTGGTAAAGTGAGACAACTGCCTCTGAAGTTGTTTCTAGTTTTTCTAAGTGTCAGAGGAGATACTACGCTATTAAATTATCCCATCTCCAACAAACCGAGTTAGCTGATGGTTACATTCAGTAAAGGTTGGAGGGAACTTGGTGCCATCAGTTTAATAGTTTATACCCTGTGGTTTGATATTTCATGGCTATAGAGGGCTTATGGGTGCAGATATTAGTATTATTAGGGTTTGAAATTTTAAAGAGGAATTTCATTTTGGTCCAGATTCATTACAGACCCGATGGAATGGGGGCTGAGGTCTATACATTTTTCCAGGGATAGAAGACAGGATAAAAAGTAGGAGACATGTAGAGACCAAGGACATAATGGGGGCAGGGTCAAGTATGACAAATAATTCAACATAGGACAGCCAGTGTTCTCCAGATTTGAAATGAAAGGTTTGATATGAACTAGCTATTGGCAAAGTTTAATTGGTCAGAGGACACACAAAAGTCTCTGGGAAATAGCTTCTTAGAGTGCATTCACATGGAGGAAAATGGTGAGGAATTTGGTGTGCAATTTTCCATGTGGAAAAAAAAAGCTAACAGAACCCATTGAAATGGGAGGCTTTTTTTCCACGTGGAAAATTCCTCACCATTTTCCTCCATGTGAATGGACCCTTACAGGCGTAGAGTTTTGGGTCTACAGTGGGATGAGATCTCAGCGCTAAAAGCGGCACAGAATTTATACACTGAATCAGATTTAGAGGAAAGGGTAAGAAAAGCTGTTATAATGATACCCTGTGTTTCAGAGTTCAATATCTACATGAAACCAGTGAGTTGGGTCTTAGAATTGTAAGTGATAGACTTGTTTGGTTTCCATTAAAAAAGAGCTAATGTACTATCTTAGCTGGCTTCAGGGCCGCCGATAGGCCAGTACTACTGGTACTGGCGTCAGGGGCCTGGCCAAATTGAAAAATGGGGGGGGGCCCGGTTTTGGCCCGCTACCGTGTGCCGGCCCCCTGGCGCCCGTAGCAGTCATTGTGTATGTCCTATTTCAACTCAGATCTGCATCCAGAGGACGCAAATCTGAGTTGAAGACATACGCGGCTGAAGCAAGGAGCTGACACAGGTCAGCTCCTCGCTTCGCTGCTGCGCGCCTCTCTCGCTGACACATATGCGGCTGAAGCGAGGAGCTGACCTGTGTCAGCTCCTTGCTTCGCCGCCGCCGCTGCTACTGGCTTGTAGACGCGATGTGATCACATCGCGTCTAAAAGCCAGTAGCCGGCGGCAGCAGCGAAGCGAGGAGCTGACACAGGTCAGCTCCTCGCTTCGCCGCCGACTACTGGCTTCTAGACGCGATGGCTGAAGGTCAGCTCCTTGCTTCACCGCTGTGCACCTCTCTCGCTGTCACATATGCGGCTGAAGCGAGGAGCTGACCTGTGTCAGCTCCTCGCTTCGCCGCCTCCGCTACTGGCTTGTAGACGCGATGTGATGACGTCACATCACGTCTATAACTGTGCGCCAGTGAGAGAGAGGCGCGCAGAGAGCTGCGAGGGAACGAAGGAGAAGGTAAGTCAGTCAGTGTAATGTGGAACGTGAAACTGGGGGCAGAGAGAGGGCGGCATGACACTGGGGGAAGAGATGGAGAGGACGGCATGACAATGGGGGCAGAGATGGAGGGACATGAATATGGGGCAGAGATGGAGAGGATGGCATGACAATGGGGGCAGAGATGGAGGGACATGAATATGGGGGCAGAGATGGAGGGGACATGAATATGGGGGCAGTGATGGAGAGGACGGCATGACAATGGGGGCAGAGATGGAGGGACATGAATATGGGAGCAGAGATGGAGGGGACATGAATCTGGGGGAAGAGATGGAGGGGACATGAATCTGGGGGCAGAGATGGAGGGGACATGAATATGGGGGCAGAGATGGAGGGGACATGAATATGGGGAAGAGATGGAGGGGACATGAATATGGGGGCAGAGATGGAGGGGACATGAATATGGAGGCAGAGATGGAGGGGACATGAATATGGGGGCAGAGATGGAGGGGACATGAATATGGGGGCAGAGATGGAGGGGACATGAATATGGGGGCAGAGATGGAGGGGACATGAATATGGGGCAGAGATGGAGGGGACAGGAATATGGGGGCAGAGATGGAGGGACATGAATCTGGGGGGCAGAGATGGAGGGCATGAATCTGGGGGTAGAGATGGGGGACATGAAACAGGACAGAGATGGAGGGGACATGAAACTGGGGGCAGAGATGGAGGGGACATGAAACTGGGGACAGAGATGGAGGGGGACATGAAACTGGTGGCAGAAATGGATGGGCGGACATGAATCTGGGGGCAGAGATTGGGTGGCAGACATGAAACTGGGGGCAGATGAAGGGTGTATATGAAGCTGTGGGAGAGACGGAGGGGGGACATATAATTTACGGGTGACTGTAGGAGGATTATACTGTATGCGGGCACATGAAAAATGAATGAGAATGGGTGGAGTCAACATAACAGTGGGTGGGGCTAAATTTGCCGGGCGCGCAAAGCGTGCCGCACATTTTGTCCCTCTTTTGGTTCTTCAAAAGTTGGGAGGTATGGGTACAGGGGGCAGTGGAAAGATGTTAGAAGGTGGACGGGGGGGGGGAAGGGGGATTGTTGGGGCATCGGGTGTGCAGCACTGCGGAGAGGGAACTGGGGCAATAATATATAATATATAAGTTTTTAGCTGGAGAACTACAAAGCACACAATAGCTCCAAAGGTATGTGTGCTTTGTATTAATAATGATGTAGGCTATGTTACTAGCATAGCAGCCTGTTTGGGGGTGGGACTTTCACTTTAAAGGAGTGTTCACATTGCGTTTTTGGCCTCCCTTGCCGGGATACATTGGTAACCAGTCACAATCAGCTCCCCACTTATCCCTGCACGGAGAACTGCAGGCCCCCCTTTTTTTTTAATGGCCAGTTCTTCGTGCAGGGATAAGTTGACAGCTGATTCTGACTGGTTACCAACGTATCCCGGCAAGGGAGGCCAAAAATGCAATGTGAATAAGCCCTGAGGATTTATTAAGAGAGCTCTTATAGATGGTGTTGGCTCTCTATAGGGGCTGTCACATGTAGCAGATTGTACCTGCAAATAGAATCTGATTAAGCCTTGTAAAGCTGCTAAATAAAGGGAAATGTAATACATAATGGGTATGTCGCAAATTAAAGTAGTTTTAAAATGGCGGGGGGGGGGGGGGCAGACACTTAGGCTGTATGGGGCCCCAAAATTCCTGATGGCGGCCCTGGCTGACTTGTTTGACCAGATAAATAAACTTAGATCTTTAAATAATAGTTTACAAATATGGCTGTATAGTATAATTTAAAAAAAAGTTAATGTCAAAGAGTTGTTTAGAAATTTACTGAAAAAAATAATGGCTCAAAAAACAACTGCAATTTAATTATTTTTATATTACATTTTATTGAAAAAAATATAAAAAAATTAGTAAATAACATGGACATATTTGGAACACACTGGAGAGGGAAGATTTATTAAGACTGCGCAAGATGCATCAGAATTATTTAAAGGCTTCAACAAAAGAAAGGAAATCCATGACAGTCCAGGACTGACAAATTTCAAGTATAATTCACTCCAATTTTCACCTCTGCACACCTTTTGCTGTCATTACCGTTCGCCATTGTTTTAGTAAATTTCTTCGGCCAAGGTATCCCTGGCCCGCCTTAATCTGCCCATTCCAACCACTATTGTAAAATGTGGGAGCGCCATCCAAAGAGCATAGTGGTGTATTTTTATCATAAAAATGGGCAAAGGGGCCATTTCTAGCCCATCCATACCAGTTTTCTGGCATAGCTGGAACAGTAAATGTCTTCCCACTAGTAATATTGAAAATGATCCAAAAATTTTTTTTTCTGCATTGAACCCATAATAAAAGTTAATAGAAATGAAATATCTACTTATATGTTTGGGAAAATAATACCTAAAAAAACCCTACAGCTCATTTCTTAAAAACAGGACATCATGATGCTGATGGGAAAATGTTTGAGGGTATAGCTATGCATGTGGAACAGCAAAAACTATTCAGGATGGCGAAAAATTTCAATCAGTAAAATGTCAAATTACTGTGGCATACAGTTATCTTTCTCTTTTTGATGGGATGTCCACAGATGCTAGTTTTTGTCATTGGTAGAACTAACAAGTAAATATATTAATTTAAAATGCAGGAAAAACTGTAACAACAATGTTAGTCCCAAAAGAGGGCAAAGTATAATGCAATTATAATACACAAAATGGAACACATTCAGGACCGTCACTGTATTGTCATAAGCTTTATTGGTGGACATGAAACCAACATAACCTCCTCAGACCCAGAAGTCTTATAATAGAGTTATTTTATGTTCAATGTAAAAATATAATAGAACAAGGCCAAGTAACATTATCTACAGTCTTGAAATTTAAAAAAAAATGTTCACATGGCCATGACTGTGCACCATAGTGCACCACAGTGCACAGTGGGTCCTACTCGGATAAAATTATCCACAACTAGCTGTTACCCGCGACTTCGTCAGCGTTGATTTGAGAATTGGGTGGATACAGATTTGTTAAATGTTTGCGTACTTGAAAAAGTGGAGCGGATAGCAAATTCTCCAGGTTATATTGAGTATGTAATGATACAGAGAATTGTTGGAGTGTTTTGTTGAAGTTCTTTATTATTTGAGCTGTTATATGTTAATTTTGAAATGTCCATAGTTTATTTTGGACAGACGTGTTTCAAGTGAATATACTTCGATAGACGACATTGTATGATTTGTTATTTTCGGCCAGGACGTGTAAGTTTTGGGCATTGGATACTCTGGAGCAAGCGCCATAAAGCTGACCATGTGTGAAAATGTATTCCTGCCACTGTTAGCGTTAGTCCTTGGGACTTATTAATGGTCATTGTAAATGCCAACTTGAGGGGAAAATGTATTGGGGCACATTTAGTAGTTGCATTTCGTGGAGGAAGTTAGGATATATTCAGGGTGTAGGTGCTAGTGGCTGGAGTAACTAAGTGAATGAAATGTGCCGTGCATCTGCGTTGAAAGGCTGTGGGAAGAGATGATGGGGGCTGCTTTGATGTAGAGTCACAGTTGACCAAACAGTGTTTGTTTTGCCACTGAACGCTGTCCCTACCTGTGCAGAGAGCCTGGAAAGCTGGAAGATAGTGCAATAAGTCACACTGTCAAAGTAAGTGCCGGGTGGGAGATGAGTGCATTAGAGGCTTGAATAGACGGCGCGTCCCAGATAACAGAGCGTAAGTAGGAAGTGTGCGTCTGGCACTTTTATTGCAGTGTAGTTGCTGTCCGTGGCCGAGTGGGGGCGAGGGGGGGGGGCGTATTGTGCTGGTCTTCGTCAAACATGCCATTCCTGGAGCGTGGGGGAGGTAGGCTGCTGCAGTATGTAACCCGAATCTCAGTCTGAAAGGTCTGTAAATATCAGTAAATGTCATTCAGTGAGGTTAGGGGCTACCTGAGAGGCGACAATACAGAGTTTGTGGGTGGAACTACTAAGAAGTGTGTGTTATTGTGGAGCTGCTGTAATCTGTCCTGGTTTTGTGACCCTCCTGGCAAGAAGCTATGTCCTTTAGCCTCCCGAAAAGTAGCCTATGTTTCAATCCTGACTATAAAGTATGTTTGTGGAAAATTTTAGCAAAATCCGTTCAGCCGTTTTAGCGTGATTGAGGAACAAACATCCAAACATCCAAACACTCAAACCCACACACATCCAAACACACAAACATTCACCTAAGTAGGATAGGATGAAATGATATCATTTAAAGCTGTTGTACACTACAGTGTACGTGAGGTCTGAGGAGGTCAAACAGTGTGTAAGAGCAAACCTTTAGTCATATTTCCAACTGTAAAAATGTTGTTTAAAAGAAACATACCTGATTGGGCTCACCCCTTCCTGTTTGCTCACAAACTGCCGCTGCCTTGTAGTGCCTAGGAAAAAAATTTTTAATTCCTGACCCGCTGGTATCAGTGCCCAAACTTCCTTCACAAGGTTTATCCCACTGTCTCTGATAATTGTTGGTGCTGTGGTTGCCACTGTGGGCTCTCTCTTCCACATTTGGTGGGAGTGCAGGGAGATCCAGACCTTTTGGTCCTCCGTGTTCTCTCTATACACAAAAGTCTGCCATGTGGTTCCCTCTCCCCAAATGGCTGTCCCCTCCCTCATCCCAAGTAAGATGTCCAAGGTTGAGGGAGATCTTCCATGTCACTTTCTCACAGCCGTCAGAACAGTTATTCCTCGACACTGGCGAAGCACTTCCACCCTCTCATTGGTGGAGTGGCTACAGGAGTTTCTTCTCATTAAGAGGATGGAGGTTTAGATCACAGAGGATTCTACAGCCTTCTCTAAGTTCGATGCCATCTGGCGGCTGTGGGTAGTGTTCCAGGAATCTTCGGAGTTTACCAATCTCTTTTCATAAGTGTTTCTGGTTTTGCAAGACCCATACTTCCTTGGCGATTTCTGCCTCCCGCCCCGACACACTCAACCCCCTCCCTCCTCTTGTCTCTGTTATGTCAGTCCAGGTAGCTGCAACGGGGCTAAGGGATTGCAGTAGGGAATCTCGCCCTGCACTACTCCCACTAGCTAACCCGGTCCCTGCCTCACGGGTGTAGGTCGGCTGTTCTCAGGCTAAACCTGACCCCGACAGCTCCTCTCTCACTGACACCGTAGGCCTAGAGGGAAGTGGGAGAAGGAATGCCCTATAAGATCTCTAGGGACTGGAGACTAAAGGGGGTCACCCCTAACGAACAAGTGAAGCTGCTACTGACAGGGACTGACAAGGGTGTGCGCTGACTAACAACACAAGCAGCACACAGGAAACATGTAGGAAAGGATTCCCCAAACCAATATGGGAAGGAACCGTACACTAGGAAACAAACACAGGGAAACTGAGTAGAAATCAAAGGATAAGGCAATTCACTCACACAGTCAATTATACACGGAGGGAGGATTGGTGAACACAGAAGGGAAAACACACAAACCAACTTGTTCACCCAAAACCTCCCAAAAACCAACCACGGAACTTCCTCTATCCAAGATAACCACCTACTCCTCCTGCTAAGGCCTAGCTCTGTAAAAGCGACACTCAGCACAGAACCATGGGAGGCATGGGTTTAAATACAGAGTAGAGACCACTCCTCCCAGGTGCAAATGGGAGGACAGACTAATGAACCAGGAAATCAAGCTGCCTACCAACAGTGCGTGCGAGCAAGTCAGAAGGTGTGCACCAATACCCACGACACAAAATACTCCTAACAGGATCCTCCCCTCAAGGAGAAGACTCCGGATTCTCTAGGAGCATCCTTCTTCGGGAACTCCTTGTAGAATTTCTCCACGAGTCTGGGGGCTGACATATCCGACTCCAGAACCCAAGAATTATCTTCAGGACCGTATCCCTTCCATGCCACCAGATACCGTAGCTTCCCCCGAACATATTTGCTATCCAGAACTCGGGATATCTCATACTCCCCGGACTCAGAAACTGGTGGAACTTTAACTGGAGACGTTCCCTTCTTGGCCTTCTTTAACAAGGAGACATGAAACACCCGGTTTATCTTCCACCTTTTAGGTAGTTGCAGCTGCGCCGCCACTTCATTTACCATCTTGATGATCTTAAAGGACCCACAAACCTGGGACTCAGCTTCTTGCTAGGAACCTTCAACCTGATATTCTTGGTGGACAACCAAACCATCTCACCAGGGAAGAACTGCAACTCCCCTCTCTTCCTATCCGCCTGGACCTTAGCCTGGTGCGACGCCCGCACCAGATTCTCTCGGATACGGGACCATACCCCTTGCAGCTTTTTAGAAAATAGCTCCTCCTCCGGAACTGGGGACGAAATGGAAGAAAATACTCCGAAAACAGGATGTCTACCACCGGAGCAAAAAAAAGGTGTGGTACCTGTGGCGTTGGAATCATGGTTGTTTAAGGAAAATTCTGCCAGGGGAAGAAAGTCAGCCCAATTATTCTGATTCTCTCGAACAAAACACCTCAAAAACTGTTCCACATCCTGATTCTTCCTCTCTGTTTGCCCGTTAGACTCCGGGTGAAACCCGGAGGAAAACGACAGTGTAACTCCCAACCTGCTGCAAAAAGCCCGCCAGAATTTAGCCACAAATTGCGGACCCCTGTCCGAAACGATCTCCTCAGGAAGACCATGCAACCTTACAATTTCTTTAATAAATGACCCTGATAGTGTCTTGGCACATGGCAGCCTGGAAAACGGGATCAAATGGCACATTTTCGTGAAGCGGTCAACGACTACCCAAATGACCGTGAAACCCTTAGACACTGGAAGGCCCGTGATGAAATCCATAGACAGATGAGTCCAAGGTGCCTTAGGAGGTTCTAACGGATGTAGAAGACCGTGGGGACGGGTATGCGACGCCTTGGCTCTTGCACAGACCGAACAATTTTGAACAAACTGCAAGACATCCTTACTCCACCCTGGCCACCAAAAATTCCTAGACACCAATCTCATGGTCTCTGAAACCCCCGGGTGACCAGCAAGAACCGACTCGTGACACTCCCTCAGTAGACTTTGTCGGAGAGTAGTTGGGACAAACAGCTTGTTTCTAGGTATCTTGGAAGGTGCAGCGTGTTGCGCTTCGATCAAGGCTTTCTCCAATTTCGTGCCCAATACTGCTACCACCACTCCATCCCCAGGAATAGTGGCCGGAGCCTCTCGTTCCTCCTCAGTCGACATATACCGGGATAAAGCATCAGCCTTAACATTCTTTGAACCCGGCACATAAGTCACGGTAAAATGGAACCGCGCAAAAAATAGAGCCCATCTGGCCTGCCGTGCATTTAATCTCTTCGCCGACCCAAGATAAACCAAATTCTTGTGATCGGTAAATACCTGGACTGGCCTTCTGGCCCCCTCCAGGAAATGACGCCAATGTTCGAACGCTAGTTTTATTGCCAGTAGTTCTCTATCTCCGATGTCATAATTCCGTTCAGAGGCAGAGAATTTCTTAGAAAAGAAGGCACAGGGATGCGTACCCTCCTCGAACTCCTGAGAAAGTACTGCACCCACCCCCACCGAGGAGGCATCCACCTCCACTCGGAAGGCCAACCTCTCATCCGGCTGTCTCAAAATGGGAGCGGAGGAGAATCGCTTCTTCAATTCTTCAAACGCGGCTAGCGCCTCTGGCGACCACTTAGCACAGTCAGCCCCCTTCTTAGTCAAGTCCGAGATGGGTTTCACAACCTCAGAAAATCCCTTAATAAACTGGCGATAATAGTTGGAGAATCCCAAGAACCGTTGGACCGCCTTTAGGTTCTCAGGTCGCGGCCACTCCAAGACTGCCCTGACCTTCTCAGGATCCATCTCGAACCCCTTGTCCGATAGGATATAGCCAAGGAAACATAATTTATTGACCGCGAACACACATTTCTCCAGCTTAGCACTTAATTGGTTAACCCTCAGGAGATTTAAAACCTCTCTCACTCTCTCCCAATGAGTCTCCAAATCCGGGGTGTAAATGAGTATATCGTCCAGATAGACCACAACCCCCCTCCCTATGACGGCACTTAGTACATCATTAATAAAATTCTGAAAAAACGCGGGCGCATTGGTTAGACCGAAAGGCATCACCAGATTCTCAAAGTGTCCTAGGGGTGTGTTAAACGCTGTTTTCCACTCATCCCCCTTCTTGATTCTCAGCAAGTTATACGCCCCACGTAAATCTATTTTACTAAACCAGCGAGCTCCCGTAATCTGGCTGAAAAGATCCGAGATCAACGGGATGGGATAGGGATTCCGCACCGTGATTTTATTAATCTCCCTAAAATCCAAACAAGGGCGCAACCCTCCATCTTTCTTCTTTACAAAGAAAAACCCCACTGCTACTGGGGACTTAGATGGGCGAATATGCCCCACCTCTAGACTCCCCTCAATATACTCTTTGAGCGCCTCCCTCTCCGGAATAGTGAGATTGTACAACCTTGTCTTGGGTAACACTGCATTAGGTATAAATTTAATCGAGCAATCATAGGTGCGATGTGGTGGTAATGTCTTGGCTGCCCTTTCCTCAAAGACCTCCCTGAACTCACATATTTCTTGAGGCAAATTGTCTATAGACAAAGACATCACGGATATGGGCAGACATCGACCATTACACCCATGCCCCCAAGAAACTACTGTCTCGGTCTCCCAGTTGATAATAGGGTTATGCTGCTTCAGCCAGGGCCACCCCAACACTACTTGTGCTGGTAATTTAGACAACAAGAACAAGTCAATCTCTTCCCTGTGGCCACCCACAATAAACTCCAGACCCTCCACCTGTTTGGAGATGACAGATTGCTGTAGAGGGGTCTTATCAATAGCCCACACCGGTATCTGAGACTTCAAGACCAAAGGACTCACCCTTAGTTGCTCGCAAAACTCTGAGTCAATAAGGTTGACTGCCGAACCACAATCAACCAAAATCCGGCACTTCTGCCCATTTACCCATCCATCAAGGGTCAACCCGGCAGTCTGAGTACAGGAAATATGCACACCTCCCTCCTTAGTAGGTTTTCTCCCCTTACTCTCAATAGACCTGGGGTTATTACCCTCCTTGGCGAACCATTCTCTGGAGGGGCACACCCTTGCTAAATGTCCCATTCCTCCACACACAAAACAGCGTACTGTGCGGGACCCTTCACTCTTGGGTCTAGCACTTCGCACAGTGGCCCCAATCTGCATGGGTTGGTCCCCCGGGTCCTCTCCAAAAACAGAGAATTGAGGAGGGCTAACCCCCCCAGGACTCTTGTCTCCACGCTCCCGGAGGCGCCGTCCAACTCTAATTGCCAGCTGCATGGCCTCATCTAGATCTCCCGGAACAGGGTGAGAAACTAGATGGTCTTTAACCTGGTCCGAGAGCCCTGTCTCAAACTGACTAAGTAGAGCGGGGTCATTCCAGTGTACTTCTGCTGCCCACCTACGAAACTCTGTGCAATATTTCTCTATAGCGTGATCCCCTTGCACCACACGTCGTAGGTTATACTCAGCCGTGCGTACCCTGTCTGGGTCGTCATACAGTAACCCCATTGTGGAGAAAAACGCCTCTACAGTTAGTAAGCAAGCTGAGTCGGCTGGTAACGAATGTGCCCAGATGAGGGGATCATCTCTCAATAAAGTAATAATAATCCCAACTCTCTGTACCTCAGAACCGGAGGAAAACGGCCGTAGCCGGAAATACAAAAGACAGTCCTTTTGAAATCGGAAAAAATCTGACCTCTTACCTCGGAAGGGTTCAGGTAAGCTGACTTTGGGCTCCAGAGGCCGACCCACAGGGGCGCTACTCACCTGCCTCTGTATGCCCTCCACCTGAGAGGCTGTGTGTTGAGCCAACTGCTGTACTTGAGATACGCCAGAAGCTTGGATGGCATCCATTCGTAGCTTGATCCCCTCCATCTCAGTGGAGATCTGCTGCACCGCCTGGTACAACTGTTTCAGGTCCGTCATAATGCAAACGAACCTTTCCTTTTTTTTTTTTTTTTTTTTTTTTTTTTACCGGCTGAGTGTACTGTTATGTCAGTCCAGGTAGCTGCAACGGGGCTAAGGGATTGCAGTAGGGAATCTCGCCCTGCACTACTCCCACTAGCTAACCCGGTCCCTGCCTCACGGGTGTAGGTCGGCTGTTCTCAGGCTAAACCTGACCCCGACAGCTCCTCTCTCACTGACACCGTAGGCCTAGAGGGAAGTGGGAGAAGGAATGCCCTATAAGATCTCTAGGGACTGGAGACTAAAGGGGGTCACCCCTAACGAACAAGTGAAGCTGCTACTGACAGGGACTGACAAGGGTGTGCGCTGACTAACAACACAAGCAGCACACAGGAAACATGTAGGAAAGGATTCCCCAAACCAATATGGGAAGGAACCGTACACTAGGAAACAAACACAGGGAAACTGAGTAGAAATCAAAGGATAAGGCAATTCACTCACACAGTCAATTATACACGGAGGGAGGATTGGTGAACACAGAAGGGAAAACACACAAACCAACTTGTTCACCCAAAACCTCCCAAAAACCAACCACGGAACTTCCTCTATCCAAGATAACCACCTACTCCTCCTGCTAAGGCCTAGCTCTGTAAAAGCGACACTCAGCACAGAACCATGGGAGGCATGGGTTTAAATACAGAGTAGAGACCACTCCTCCCAGGTGCAAATGGGAGGACAGACTAATGAACCAGGAAATCAAGCTGCCTACCAACAGTGCGTGCGAGCAAGTCAGAAGGTGTGCACCAATACCCACGACACAAAATACTCCTAACAGGATCCTCCCCTCAAGGAGAAGACTCCGGATTCTCTAGGAGCATCCTTCTTCGGGAACTCCTTGTAGAATTTCTCCACGAGTCTGGGGGCTGACATATCCGACTCCAGAACCCAAGAATTATCTTCAGGACCGTATCCCTTCCATGCCACCAGATACCGTAGCTTCCCCCGAACATATTTGCTATCCAGAACTCGGGATATCTCATACTCCCCGGACTCAGAAACTGGTGGAACTTTAACTGGAGACGTTCCCTTCTTGGCTTTCTTTAACAAGGAGACATGAAACACCCGGTTTATCTTCCACCTTTTAGGTAGTTGCAGCTGCGCCGCCACTTCATTTACCATCTTGATGATCTTAAAGGACCCACAAACCTGGGACTCAGCTTCTTGCTAGGAACCTTCAACCTGATATTCTTGGTGGACAACCAAACCATCTCACCAGGGAAGAACTGCAACTCCCCTCTCTTCCTATCCGCCTGGACCTTAGCCTGGTGCGACGCCCGCACCAGATTCTCTCGGATACGGGACCATACCCCTTGCAGCTTTTTAGAAAATAGCTCCTCCTCCGGAACTGGGGACGAAATGGAAGAAAATACTCCGAAAACAGGATGTCTACCACCGGAGCAAAAAAAAGGTGTGGTACCTGTGGCGTTGGAATCATGGTTGTTTAAGGAAAATTCTGCCAGGGGAAGAAAGTCAGCCCAATTATTCTGATTCTCTCGAACAAAACACCTCAAAAACTGTTCCACATCCTGATTCTTCCTCTCTGTTTGCCCGTTAGACTCCGGGTGAAACCCGGAGGAAAACGACAGTGTAACTCCCAACCTGCTGCAAAAAGCCCGCCAGAATTTAGCCACAAATTGCGGACCCCTGTCCGAAACGATCTCCTCAGGAAGACCATGCAACCTTACAATTTCTTTAATAAATGACCCTGATAGTGTCTTGGCACATGGCAGCCTGGAAAACGGGATCAAATGGCACATTTTCGTGAAGCGGTCAACGACTACCCAAATGACCGTGAAACCCTTAGACACTGGAAGGCCCGTGATGAAATCCATAGACAGATGAGTCCAAGGTGCCTTAGGAGGTTCTAACGGATGTAGAAGACCGTGGGGACGGGTATGCGACGCCTTGGCTCTTGCACAGACCGAACAATTTTGAACAAACTGCAAGACATCCTTACTCCACCCTGGCCACCAAAAATTCCTAGACACCAATCTCATGGTCTCTGAAACCCCCGGGTGACCAGCAAGAACCGACTCGTGACACTCCCTCAGTAGACTTTGTCGGAGAGTAGTTGGGACAAACAGCTTGTTTCTAGGTATCTTGGAAGGTGCAGCGTGTTGCGCTTCGATCAAGGCTTTCTCCAATTTCGTGCCCAATACTGCTACCACCACTCCATCCCCAAGAATAGTGGCCGGAGCCTCTCGTTCCTCCTCAGTCGACATATACCGGGATAAAGCATCAGCCTTAACATTCTTTGAACCCGGCACATAAGTCACGGTAAAATGGAACCGCGCAAAAAATAGAGCCCATCTGGCCTGCCGTGCATTTAATCTCTTCGCCGACCCAAGATAAACCAAATTCTTGTGATCGGTAAATACCTGGACTGGCCTTCTGGCCCCCTCCAGGAAATGACGCCAATGTTCGAACGCTAGTTTTATTGCCAGTAGTTCTCTATCTCCGATGTCATAATTCCGTTCAGAGGCAGAGAATTTCTTAGAAAAGAAGGCACAGGGATGCGTACCCTCCTCGAACTCCTGAGAAAGTACTGCACCCACCCCCACCGAGGAGGCATCCACCTCCACTCGGAAGGCCAACCTCTCATCCGGCTGTCTCAAAATGGGAGCGGAGGAGAATCGCTTCTTCAATTCTTCAAACGCGGCTAGCGCCTCTGGCGACCACTTAGCACAGTCAGCCCCCTTCTTAGTCAAGTCCGAGATGGGTTTCACAACCTCAGAAAATCCCTTAATAAACTGGCGATAATAGTTGGAGAATCCCAAGAACCGTTGGACCGCCTTTAGGTTCTCAGGTCGCGGCCACTCCAAGACTGCCCTGACCTTCTCAGGATCCATCTCGAACCCCTTGTCCGATAGGATATAGCCAAGGAAACATAATTTATTGACCGCGAACACACATTTCTCCAGCTTAGCACTTAATTGGTTAACCCTCAGGAGATTTAAAACCTCTCTCACTCTCTCCCAATGAGTCTCCAAATCCGGGGTGTAAATGAGTATATCGTCCAGATAGACCACAACCCCCCTCCCTATGACGGCACTTAGTACATCATTAATAAAATTCTGAAAAAACGCGGGCGCATTGGTTAGACCGAAAGGCATCACCAGATTCTCAAAGTGTCCTAGGGGTGTGTTAAACGCTGTTTTCCACTCATCCTCCTTCTTGATTCTCAGCAAGTTATACGCCCCACGTAAATCTATTTTACTAAACCAGCGAGCTCCCGTAATCTGGCTGAAAAGATCCGAGATCAACGGGATGGGATAGGGATTCCGCACCGTGATTTTATTAATCTCCCTAAAATCCAAACAAGGGCGCAACCCTCCATCTTTCTTCTTTACAAAGAAAAACCCCACTGCTACTGGGGACTTAGATGGGCGAATATGCCCCACCTCTAGACTCCCCTCAATATACTCTTTGAGCGCCTCCCTCTCCGGAATAGTGAGATTGTACAACCTTGTCTTGGGTAACACTGCATTAGGTATAAATTTAATCGAGCAATCATAGGTGCGATGTGGTGGTAATGTCTTGGCTGCCCTTTCCTCAAAGACCTCCCTGAACTCACATATTTCTTGAGGCAAATTGTCTATAGACAAAGACATCACGGATATGGGCAGACATCGACCATTACACCCATGCCCCCAAGAAACTACTGTCTCGGTCTCCCAGTTGATAATAGGGTTATGCTGCTTCAGCCAGGGCCACCCCAACACTACTTGTGCTGGTAATTTAGACAACAAGAACAAGTCAATCTCTTCCCTGTGGCCACCCACAATAAACTCCAGACCCTCCACCTGTTTGGAGATGACAGATTGCTGTAGAGGGGTCTTATCAATAGCCCACACCGGTATCTGAGACTTCAAGACCAAAGGACTCACCCTTAGTTGCTCGCAAAACTCTGAGTCAATAAGGTTGACTGCCGAACCACAATCAACCAAAATCCGGCACTTCTGCCCATTTACCCATCCATCAAGGGTCAACCCGGCAGTCTGAGTACAGGAAATATGCACACCTCCCTCCTTAGTAGGTTTTCTCCCCTTACTCTCAATAGACCTGGGGTTATTACCCTCCTTGGCGAACCATTCTCTGGAGGGGCACACCCTTGCTAAATGTCCCATTCCTCCACACACAAAACAGCGTACTGTGCGGGACCCTTCACTCTTGGGTCTAGCACTTCGCACAGTGGCCCCAATCTGCATGGGTTGGTCCCCCGGGTCCTCTCCAAAAACAGAGAATTGAGGAGGGCTAACCCCCCCAGGACTCTTGTCTCCACGCTCCCGGAGGCGCCGTCCAACTCTAATTGCCAGCTGCATGGCCTCATCTAGATCTCCCGGAACAGGGTGAGAAACTAGATGGTCTTTAACCTGGTCCGAGAGCCCTGTCTCAAACTGACTAAGTAGAGCGGGGTCATTCCAGTGTACTTCTGCTGCCCACCTACGAAACTCTGTGCAATATTTCTCTATAGCGTGATCCCCTTGCACCACACGTCGTAGGTTATACTCAGCCGTGCGTACCCTGTCTGGGTCGTCATACAGTAACCCCATTGTGGAGAAAAACGCCTCTACAGTTAGTAAGCAAGCTGAGTCGGCTGGTAACGAATGTGCCCAGATGAGGGGATCATCTCTCAATAAAGTAATAATAATCCCAACTCTCTGTACCTCAGAACCGGAGGAAAACGGCCGTAGCCGGAAATACAAAAGACAGTCCTTTTGAAATCGGAAAAAATCTGACCTCTTACCTCGGAAGGGTTCAGGTAAGCTGACTTTGGGCTCCAGAGGCCGACCCACAGGGGCGCTACTCACCTGCCTCTGTATGCCCTCCACCTGAGAGGCTGTGTGTTGAGCCAACTGCTGTAATTGAGATACGCCAGAAGCTTGGATGGCATCCATTCGTAGCTTGATCCCCTCCATCTCAGTGGAGATCTGCTGCACCGCCTGGTACAACTGTTTCAGGTCCGTCATAATGCAAACGAACCTTTCCTTTTTTTTTTTTTTTTTTTTTTTTTTTTACCGGCTGAGTGTACTGTTATGTCAGTCCAGGTAGCTGCAACGGGGCTAAGGGATTGCAGTAGGGAATCTCGCCCTGCACTACTCCCACTAGCTAACCCGGTCCCTGCCTCACGGGTGTAGGTCGGCTGTTCTCAGGCTAAACCTGACCCCGACAGCTCCTCTCTCACTGACACCGTAGGCCTAGAGGGAAGTGGGAGAAGGAATGCCCTATAAGATCTCTAGGGACTGGAGACTAAAGGGGGTCACCCCTAACGAACAAGTGAAGCTGCTACTGACAGGGACTGACAAGGGTGTGCGCTGACTAACAACACAAGCAGCACACAGGAAACATGTAGGAAAGGATTCCCCAAACCAATATGGGAAGGAACCGTACACTAGGAAACAAACACAGGGAAACTGAGTAGAAATCAAAGGATAAGGCAATTCACTCACACAGTCAATTATACACGGAGGGAGGATTGGTGAACACAGAAGGGAAAACACACAAACCAACTTGTTCACCCAAAACCTCCCAAAAACCAACCACGGAACTTCCTCTATCCAAGATAACCACCTACTCCTCCTGCTAAGGCCTAGCTCTGTAAAAGCGACACTCAGCACAGAACCATGGGAGGCATGGGTTTAAATACAGAGTAGAGACCACTCCTCCCAGGTGCAAATGGGAGGACAGACTAATGAACCAGGAAATCAAGCTGCCTACCAACAGTGCGTGCGAGCAAGTCAGAAGGTGTGCACCAATACCCACGACACAAAATACTCCTAACAGTCTCCCCCTTTCTTGTCTGTCCCCCTGGATGTCTTTGTTTTCCCAGATGCTATCTGTTCTACTTTCTACTGATCTTACTTCCTTACCCTTCTTCCGTGTTTTATGACTTTTGTTGAATTCTTTGATTCTTGTTAACCATGGGCAGGTTTTTGTTTTGCCGCCTTTCACTCTTCAAAACGCTTCCACTCACACACACACCTACAATCCACGAAGGGATAGATGCCTTATATTCCAAATGATACACATGATAATATAGGGTGTACAATGCTGGCTTACTCCCTATTAGTCACACCCATACTTTTTAGGCTAAGCCCCACTAGTACCAGCTCCTCAAACATAACAGGGCCTGGCTGCATCTAGAGTTAATAGTCATGACATCTTTGCTGATATTTTGGCGAAAATACGTAAGCTCGCAAATTGTGTCAAAGGTCCCCATTTTTTGCAAGTACCTATGATAAAATGAAAAGTAATTAACCGAACAAAACATCATCATCAATCCTATCACTGAAAAAAGGACTCATTCACCTGGTATTGAGTGACGCAATGGTTCACAGCAGGATGCAGACAGGCTTAAATAGTAATGGAGGAAATTGTACAGGTGCACCATACTGATAGCACATCCACTCAAACAATCCATGACAGGGGTGGTTGCCTAGTATTCCAGATTTGTAAAGATAAGGTCTCAATATTGAAATTACAACACTGCAAAGGAAAAGTATTTTAATTATGGAAATCACAGGATTGATAGACATTTTAATTATATGCAAATTATAAACAAAGGAATCAAAATATTCAAAACATCTCTCAAGTGTGAGCACCATACGCAGGCATACACATACTTACACTCCTTGGCACATGGTTATTAATACTTGTCTGAGGAATGTTATACTACACTGAACGCACTTGGGCACGCAAATCATGAAGATTGGCTGTTGGCAGCTCTCTTTGCAATTGCTGAACAATAATGATTCCAAATATGCTCAAATGGAGACATGTCCAGAAACGCTGAATGCTATAGTAGTACATTTAGGCCACACAGGTGCTGAGGTAGCACAAACAACATGCTTCATGGAGTTGTCCTGTTGAAACTGGGACACTCTGGATAAACGACTGTTCCACTGGTTCCATGACCAAATCAGTGTAATGTAATTGGCTAAGCTACAGGAGTCGATCAGTATGATCATCCCATATGAAGATTGCCAATGTCTCCAGATCAATCTATGGCTATAATTTCATCCAAGACAAAAGCGGGACACCTTCCTGAAGAATATAGACTTCCATTTCAGCTTCTGCTGCCATCTTGCTGTACACTATGATAGACTTTGAGAGCAGGAGAGTGAGGATAGTGGAAGACTGGTGGCTGAATGTCTGGCTTGTAGTCCTATATTGTACAAAAGCCTTCTGATGGTTTGTGTCAACACTGTTTGCAACCTTAGGTTTGGGAAGTGAAGTCTAAGGCCAGGTTCACACAATGTCTTTTGGCACGTAATGTGGTACGTAGACGCCGTGGGAGGTTTTGCGGGCCGTATACGCTCCCATTGTTTTCAATGGAAGCCGGTACCGTATACGCGGCGCTATTTTGCGGCCACGTATACGGTACCGGCTCCCATTGAAAACAATGGGAGCGTATACAGCCCGCAAAACCTCCCGCGGCATCTACATACCACATTACGTGCCAAAAGACATCATGTGAACGCGGCCTAAGGCCGGGTTTACATGCGGCATTTTGGACCGGAACCTAAGGCGGAGGCCAGCTCCTTCCGGTCCAAAATACGAGTAGCCGCGACTAGATGCTGGTGCTGGCGAATACGGCCTCAAAATCCTGACCAAAATACCCCGTGTGAATCTGCTATTTAAACCATGGTTCACACCATTCCAGATTTTTTTTCTTCAGTTCATGGGATAACCCCTTGAAATAGCAGCATGGAAATTTTTACAGTTGTCATGTAGTATCTTTTCAAACTGGATTATGCTATGTTGAATTTGATATGTATTAAATTCACAACTACCTAACAAGGCTCCTAGGATTAGTCAATCGATGCTATGGGAATTATAATAGTTCTAATAATTTACATGATTATGCTAAGCTTGAAGCATAGCTAAACTTTTGGACAACTTTTGATTTTCTGGCAGTATTTGTGTCATTAATGAATTTTGTCAAATATTTTATTAAGAAATTCCATCTCCTGCCTCTCACTGAATTTTCAAATGTACAAACTCATGTATCTGAATTATTTTCAGAAATATCACTAGTTAACCGTTTCTCGACATCTGCCATACTAGTATGGTGTACTATAATGTCTGAGATATGACTGTTTGAAATGACTCTCTCCTACCCTCACTTTCACATAGTCCTGTACTCCTATACACAGTAAGGCTGGGTTCACACAGAGTTTTTTGGACCAGATTTTGATGCGGAATCTGCCTCAGAATCCAGTCCAAAAAAAAACGCCTTCCATTGACTTCAGTGGCAGCCGTTCACTTCCTTTTTACGTGAGCGGTTTCTTCCCGTTCAGAAAAAAAAGACCTACCCTTTCTTGCTGCAGATTCCATGGCTGAATCAGCCGTGGGCGTCTGCTGCACGACACTCCCTCCCGACTAGGCCCATTCATTTGGGCCTAATCTGGAGTGGATTCCTGTGTCAAAATCCGGTCCAAAAACCCAGTGTAAACCCAGCCTAACATTCAGTGAGAGGCAGAAGAGCTCTCAATACAGAAACAAGGGATAGAATAATGAGATGCAGGGTTTCACGGAAAGTAGACAAAATTTGTTAATAAAGTACATTACAAAATTTATTAAGGAGCCAACATTTGTTAATAATAATTTTCCACCGTGTGAACCAGCCCTTACAGAAAATCGCTGGCACCTCGAGCCAGATCCAGATGCGGCATCCCATTACCATAACAGCTTGGAGCCTTTTGAAGTCTCCTAGGCTCTAAGCAGCCCGCAATAGAAGTGCCAGCAATTTGCCATGCATTGTAGGGGGTCTAATGAATGCAAAAATAAAAAATAAAGTAAAAAGAAATATAAATATATATATATATATATATATATATATATATATTAAAAATTCAAATCACCCCTTTCCCTAGAACACATACAAATCTATAAAAATATGTTTCCCATATGTTAAACACTGTAGCAGGAAAAAAACAAAAGTACCAAACCGAGGTTTTTTTTCACTGTTTCGCCTCTGATTAAAATTGATGAAAGTAATAGCAATTTCCCAAAATGGTATAACTAAAATTACACATGACGCCGCAAAAAAAAAAAAAGATGCCTTATGCATCCCCATACACAAAAGAATAAAAAAAGTTGTGGATGTCAGTTTTAGATTTATGTTAAGGGGTTGAAATAGAAACAAAACCTTATAAATTTGGTATCCCTAGAATTGAACTGAAACATAGAATACAGAGAACTTGTCATTTTGGCTGCAGAGTGAACGGCATTCACATGGAGCAAAATGGTGCAGATACCGCGTGTATTATGGCTCTTATCCGCGCGGTATCCGTGCGGGATCGGCGGCAGACTCCACACGGTAAAAAAGCCTTCCCATAGAGTACCATGCAGAATCTGCCACCGATCCCTCACAGATAATATGCGTGGTATCCGTACCATTTTGCTCCGTGTGAATGGCCCCTAAAAGAAGCTTGTAAGAAATTCGCAAAAATGCACTTTTTCTTCAAATCCTCCCTATTCTATTTTTCAGCTTCCCAGTACATTGTACAGAGTAATTAATGGTTGCATCATGAAGAACAATTTGTCCGGCAAACACTAAGCCTTCATATGCCTCTGAGAATGGAAAAATAAAAAAGTTATGGGGTTTGAAAGAGGAGGAGTCAAAAATGAAAAACTAAAATTGAAAAAAATCCTTCAATGGGAAGGGGTTAAAGTATAGACGGGCTTATTACTACCTGTCACTTTATTTCTATTAGCGGTAAATTAAGTTTAATAAATGCAACTACAGTATGTGGACTTGTGTGCTTGTTTTGAGGTGCTAAACAGTAGACCTGGTAGCGTGGGTCTTTGTAATCCAAGAGACAGCAATTAGCTGATACTTTGAACAACGTTTACACTATCTTGAGTGCTTATGGGATATCCACTGGATATGCTATAAATGCTTGATATATGTGGGACCACTGCCTCATAGTCCCTAATGCAAAGCAGCTATTTAAGATGCTTTGTGTATGATCTCAATACGCAATGAATACTCAATATTGGTATACCCCTTTAATCTCTATAATTAACTGGCCATATCTTATATGTAGTGAGTTTAATTATATATATATATGCTATACTGTGTAGTTATCAATTTGGTCTAGTTATGTTTTTTCGTTCCATGTTATAACCGAATTCTGCTTCAATGTTTCAGTAAGTCTGGCTGAACTGAGCGTTTCCTGAGTATAGTAATTCTAATTTGTATGGTAATTTCCCATACCATAACCCTTTCCACAGGATTCAGGTGATCAGTTGTGATTTCAGTGCAGCATGTGTCAAAAACATGGATGTCGTGCCTTCATAAGTGGCCCAAATTATTTGTCTGGGGAATGAAGTATAATTTCTTCATGTTTGGTATACCTGGACTTGTAAAAGTGTGTAGCATCACTTGACAGGTATATCATACCTATATGTGGTCTTGACAGGCATATTATACCTATATGTAGTAACCATTGAAATAAATGGCATGTTCCCAAAATGATCAGCCCGTTTAGTCACAGATGAGAAGTTCCAGTAAGGGGGCTGGGTGAGGGTCTTTTAAAAAGGATGATGTCAGAATACCTAATTGTCAGTTTGGAGACACAGCCTGGCATGTCATCTGTCCATTTCTTCTGCTGCTCTGCAACGACCAGACTGTAAGATGTCTGTTTTATTTTATTGTTTTTTTATATTGCATTGTTTGCACGTATATGTCTTTTTTAATGACATCTTTTCCTGTAAGCACTGTACTTTTTTGTATGTTTCTTGTAAGCACTGGACTTTTTTTGTGTATGTTTCCTGTAAGCACTATATTTTTCTTGTGCATATTAAATCTAAAATTTAATAAGGTTGTCCTTGGCTCTAAACATCCTCACAATTTTGAAGATAGTATATCATAAAGTGGCAGCAGCTGTTTGTGCGGATTTGTGCAAATGTGGATTTGTTTTAGGCTGCTTGCAAACGACCATGTTGCAACTGGCCTGCCATGAATTAAAAGCATGTGCTGCACATGGGGGACACAGGGATGTCCCCTGTGTGTCGCCCATGCATGGACCATGCTTCTGTGGCTCTTTTAATTAAATGAATAGGTGCCACAGAAGCATGGGTACAAAATAGGACAGGAATAGGATCTGGATTGTTAACCCAAATAGAGGACCGTGAAAATCACAGCCATGTGTAAGGGCCCATAGAATAGAATGGGCCAATGTGCTATCCGTGAAATACAGAGCTAGCACACTGACCCACACCACGGTCGTCTGCAAGGGGCCTTCCTCCCATGTAGCCTAGTGTGGAAGCATATTGTGCCTAGGTGGTGAATAGGGTATACGATCTGTGACTGAATTTATATACAACAAAATGGATATATTTTCTATTACAGCAATTCATCACGTAGGCTTTCTTATTTTGATTAACAATTACTATGAAATTGGACATTGTGATGGAAACTTTCTTTATTATGATATAAATGCAATGGTGGAACAAAGTTATCAGATAGTCAGGAGCCTGCCTCCTGGCATCCTAGACAATAAGCTGACTGATCATCTGGTCTTCCATTGAATTCATAAAGTGATACCTTTGCTTCATTGTTTAGGCACAGTTCTGTAGTTGTCCTGGTGGCTCTGTCTGGTACTACAGATCAATCCTCTTTACTTGAATGGAACAGGGCCCATCATAGTGCCATCCTGCCTTCATCATTCATTGGCCCTTTTTCTCAGTTTATCTCTGGTGGTTCCAGAAATTAGACTACTTATAATTCAAAGGATAGGTCATCAGTGTTATATCCTCCAAATAGTTGGCTGGAAGTCACCCTGGTTATACATCTTTGGTTTACTTACCGTATATGATATGAGTTTAACATCTGAAACACTTGGTTAATAGGAAAATAGGTTGGTCATTTTACAAATGTTTTCCAATGCCATGCATCTTATATATTTTGCATCTGTGATCTACTTGTTTTTCCAGGTTGGCTTTCGGAAGGGACGAGGGCATATCTTTAGTTCCCTTGGAGGTAGATCTCAGCCTGAAGTTTTTCTGGGAGCCCTAAGTGCAGTTCTAGGATTGTTACTCATTGGAAGTCTCATTGCTTTAGGAGTTCAGCAAGTCTCAGGTATCAAGATACTAGTTCTTTTTAATTTTGTATGACCTAAGCACTTGCATGTGATTTTGCATAATAATAATTGATTCTTGGCAACAATACTAACATATGTCCAGGGGTGTAGCTATAGGGGGTGTAGAGCTAGCTACCGGGCCCTAGAGTCTGAGGGTCCCCAAAGGTCTCTGCACAATTTACGAGGACACCAATAGCACATGGTAAGTGGGGGCCCTGTTACAGATCTGACATTGAAGCCCCAGACCTTCAAGTTACCCCTCTGCATATTGTATGTCTAAATTCTCATCAAATATAGAACAAGGATTAATCCTATAGAAGTAGTAGGAAAGCAAGAGTAAAGCATAGCAGTGATGAGTGACAGAATGGGAAATGTATAAAAGGATATCTCCATTGAAAAATAAGAACCTCTCAGTGCTTACAACCTTAAGTGTTGTACTTTTTTCCTTCAACGTATGAAGAATGATAGCTCACATTTCACTTGACACTCCTCTACTAGTTCACTCCTACAGAGTACTGAGAGTAGTTAGAATTACTTAGCAAATTCTGTCTACAGACATAGAAATAATTTGCAATTGCTTGGAAGTTATTTTAGCTAAAACTTTATTTGCCTATCTATTTCTGAAAGAAAGTGCCTATAAGTTCCCATATAATTAATGGACTGGTTAAAACATCCTGCGCCTTTAAGTACGGTAATGAACATCAACATTACAGCCCCCTTTTGAAGATTAATGTTTTGGTAAGAAACACTATTCCATACTGCCAAATTTAGTCATCTAAGAATAAGGCTCCATGCTCTATAGTTATTATTGTATTAACTATGTACCGCAGGAAATACACTTTTCTTAGATAACCGCTCCCATTAATATACTTTAGAGGGGACGACTGCTGAACACCCCATTGTTACCTGATTCTGTGAAAACTATTCTGTTTCTGAGCCAGAACTGAGTTTGTGACAAGTGAGGCCCCAGCAGGGTGGTAATGGGAGCAGGAATGTTCTTGTCACTCATTGTGTACTTTAAAATCACTTGTCTTCTAGAACATAGGGAAAGAAGGAATGAAGGATGGATAGATAGATAGATAGATAGATAGATAGATAGATAGATAGATAGATAGATCAGTAGATAGATAGATAGATAGATAGATATTAGATAGATCAGTAGATAGATATTAGATAGATCAATAGATAGATATCAAATAAAGATACTGTAGCTAGATAGATTGATTTGCCTCTGGGTCATTAAAAATAGCATTACCTTTTTCACTTTTATTATGGGAGTACTGTCTAATTTTTATTTTTATTCATTATTGGCACAAGTATGTTTGTTCCCTGGGGCTGCTACTCTGTTCCCTTGCCAGTGCAGTTTCTATATTTGGATAGAAACATAGCTGGAGTAGAAGACCCACGGCCAGATGGAGAAGGCTGGGGCCCTGCAGCATAATGGCAGCGGATGGGGAAAGCCTGATTCCCCAACCACTGTCTCCTATGTAAAGCTAATATACCTCCGGCAGCAGAGTCCTGTGGAGGTCACTGCTGAATTCTCCAGGCAGCAAAGATTATATCTGGTTTTTCCCGATCATCGAGCAGGGATCGCTCTAGAAGGGCATTGCTGTTACCTGTCATTGATGATCTAGCTTTAGGATAGATCATCCATAAGAGATCAGTAGGAATCCAACACCTGGGACCGCTTCTGATCAGCTGTTTTAAGGGACCACAACGCTTTTGAGAGCACTTCGACCCCTTCATTATTTATATTGTGCAGTGCTGCTCACTCACCATATTCTTGATAACAGCAGTCCTGGAACTTTATTGTATCCCTTTCAAGTCTCTGGGATACCTGCAGAACCCTTAACCACTGCTATCACAAATACGCTGTAGGGATGGGGCAGGGGAGCCCGCTCAAAGTTTGCATTGGGGACACAAGACTTTAATTATGCCATAGATTAGATCTATAGCTAGACAGATGTTAGATCAGTGAATAGATAGATGGATAGATAGATAGATAGTTTTTTGTTGATTGTACCAGCCTGAAGAAGGAGATATCATTACGATTTATTACTTGCATCAGCCCTTATTGGTATTTATCATTTTATTCAGCATTTTAGTGACATTTCTCTCCTTCATGGCAATCTTGTTTTTTTCAGTTCCTCTTATTTTCTAAACCTATAAGTAAAATACAGTATATAAGGGCCTCTAAAGGTGGATTTTCACTTTAAATACTTGTTGTTGATGATAAACCTTTCAATTCTATGTCTCTTGGTGAAAAAATCCACTTCAAACTGTTGGCTTTGCTTGTGGCTCCCTGCCCAGAGTTTGGTCTGCAGTAATGCAGAGACTAGGATGCAAACTGTGCCAGGTCCGCACTTATATGTAAAATATGTGTTTACTGCATGCATACGAATAAAACTAAAAATGCCAACACTAAACATGGAGGCACAGCCCATTTCCCCCTACGCCTAACAGCAGCACAACTGGGGTATTCCTGCCCCTATGAGCTGTTAGGACAGGTGGAATTTTTAATTACCTAACAGCTTTTGACCTCTATAAGAGGCCGGAAGACCTGCTCCTCCCTTGTGTTTTTTTCTGTCCTGTGGGACAGGACAGGTGGTCAGGGGGGGAGCAGATGTTCTGACCTCCTATAGGGGTCCACTACTCTCCCCCACCGGTACCTGACAGCAGAAGATCTTTTTCTGGACATCCTCTTTTTTCAGCAGAGGTCCCCTTCTCCCGGCGGGGACCCTGCCGGCTCGTGCACGCTCCTGTCTGACTGGGGCACCGGGTCGGGGCTTTCCCCTAGGAACGCTAGACCTAGGAACCTTTCTCAGGTTCCTCCGGTCCGCCGTCTAACAGGGTCCGCCGCGCAGTGCGCGGGTCTCGCGGCGGACGGGAAGAGAACAACCCCTAGACATGAGCATTGCACGGTAGTTCGGGAGGGGGGTCCCCCGGTCCTGGGGACCATACCTGGGTCAGATCCCCCTCCCCCTGTCTTCTCCCCTCCCCTTTTTTTTTTTTCATGAGATTCTGGCTCCGTTGTAGCCCCTACCCCTTGGGCGGGGCTCCAGGCAAAACCCCGCCCCTGGCCTATTTAAGTCCCCTTAGAGCTTCAGTTAGTGCTTGTCGCTCCGGTTGCAAGCACATCAGTTGGTGAAGCTCCCTGGTCAATTTCTGTGCTGGAGAACTGTCTTTATTGACTAAGGTTTGGTGGACATGGCCGGGGGGGGAGGAGGGAGGTTGGAGAGTTGCATCTCTGAGTGCAGTAAGTAGTTAGTGTATCCTTTTTCTTCTTCCTCAGAATGTCTTCTTCTTCCTCCACTGTTCCGCCTAGAAGGAAGGCTACTTCCAAAAGGAAGCATCTGGCGTGCGCTTCTTGTAGAGTGCCGCTGCCTGATGACTCCCAATATCGCTTCTGTCAGGGGTGCAGGGCCCCCTCTGTTGAAACAACTCCCATGCGAGAGATGGTGTCCTGGGTGAAGGGGTACGTCCAGGACTCCATGAAAAGAATGGAAGCCGTCTCCCTGGCCAAGAGGCCACGGCTGGATTGCGAATTGTCCCTGCCGCCTCTGGAAAAGCTGCGCCTCAGGGATGTGGAGTCGTCTTCTAGTACAGAGGAGGAGAAGGAGATTTTTCCCCTGGACAAAATGTCCAGAGTATTCAAGACCCTAAGAATCAGAGACCGGGAAGGCGGGGAAGGCTCTAGCCGTAGGTCTCGTACCTTCAGGCCCTCTTCGGAGATGCTCCGCCTGATGGAGGGCGAATGGAGGCACCCGGAGAGATCCTTTGCGCCATCCACACGCTTCAAGGCACTTTTTCCCGTCTCTGAGAGTCAACTAAAGGCGTGGGGTCCCCCGCCAAAGGTGGACGTCGCCGTGGCCAAGTTATCAAGGCGCTCCATCCTTCCATCAGAGGACGGCTCGGGCCTCAGGGACCCCATGGATCGCCGAGTCGAAGGATCTTTGAGGCGTGTATATTCGTCCGCCTCTGCCCAGGCCTCTTTGGGCATGGTCGCGAATGAGGTAGCAACTGGCTTACGCGCAGAACTGTCATCCCTGGCCAAGGACATCGATTCCGACGTGGATCGTGATGATCTCCTCGCGGCAGTGTCCGACATCACGCTGTTGGTGGATCACCTGACAGAAGCTACCCATTTTCAGACCCGTCTGGCGGCTAGATCCATGGCACTGGCTACTGTGGCTCGCCGACCCCTATGGCTGAAGCCCTGGAAGGCTGACCTTACTTCCAAAAATAGCCTCTGTGGTCTCCCCTTTGAGCCCGGACGGCTGTTCGGAAGGGAGCTCGACCACATCATGGAAGGCTGGGCCGACTCTAAGAGCAAGAACCTGCCACAGCCCCTTGAAGGTCGGAGTACCTCCTTTCGAGGAAGAGGCACTCGAAGAGGCACCAGAGGCCAGCGGCGATCCGGGAAAGGAAGAGGTCGGGGCTCATCTCGTGGCCGTAAGAATGCCCCCTTCTAATTCCCTCTCAGTACACACCCCCCTTCCTACTCCCCCCCCCCTCCCCTGGGGTGGGCGGTCGTCTTTCCCACTATGTGGAGGCCTGGCGGCAGAATATTCGGGACCCCTGGGTCATCCAGATGATCCAGGAAGGTTATAAAATTAATTTTGTTTCCCAGCCGCCAGAGAAGATGGTAAGAACCCGCCCTCTTCAGGGCCCCAAACAACTTCATCTGGAGAGATTGATTCAGGAGTACGTGGACAAGGCCGCGCTAGAGATGGTTCCTCGCGCAGAACAAGGCACAGGCGTCTACTCTCCAGTCTTCTTGGTCCCCAAGCCATCAGGCGAGTGGCGTATGATCATCGATCTCAGGTATCTGAATCACTTCATCCGCAGGCTGCGGTTTCGCATGGAAACCATAAGGTCAGTACTACGTTTCATGCACCCTGGAGATCACTTCGTCACTCTGGACTTGAAGGACGCCTACCTCCACGTACCCATCTTTCTGGCACACCGAAAGTTCCTAAGGATTGCCGTAGACATACAGGGGAAAGAGGCGCACTTCCAGTTCGCAGCCCTCCCGTTCGGCATATCCTCCGCCCCCCACACCTTCACAAAGGTCATAGCTCCGGTCGCTGCCGCCCTGCGCCTTCAAGGCATATTCATAGTCCCGTACCTGGACGACTGGCTTCTGAAGGCTCATTCAAAGGAGGTTCTTACCACGCAGGTGCAGACCGTCGTAGCTCTACTAGACAAGCTGGGGTGGCTAGTAAACTGGCAGAAGTCAGTGATGGTGCCATCAACACAAGTTCAGTTCCTGGGACTTATTCTAGACTCTCTCAACATGACGGTTTCTCTACCCTCTCCTCGCAAAAGGAAAATTGCTCGGGCGGCACATCATTTGTCTTTCACACGGAAGGTCACCATCAGGACAGCGATGAAGGTCCTCGGATTGATGTCCGCTGCCCTAGATGCAGTTCCTTGGGCCCTATGGCATATGCGCCCTCTACAGAACGAGATCTTGAGAGTCTGGAATCACAGTCCTTCAGGTTTACAGAAGCCAATCCAGTTAACCATCAGCACCCGGCAAACCTTGCCCTGGTGGACCCATCTGCGAGATGGGAAGTCCTCGGTCCAGCCCGCCTGGACCCTGTTGACTACAGATGCCTCCCTCACAGGCTGGGGAGCTCATCTGGGGGAGACCCCGGTTCAAGGTACATGGAATCAGCGGGAGAGGACGCACTCATCCAACTGGCGCGAGCTTACCGCAGTTCATCGAGCCCTTCTGTCATTTGCACCACTTCTACGAGGGAAAGCGGTCAAAGTAAGATCAGACAATCTGACGACAGTCCACTATATCAACAAGCAGGGAGGAACCAGGTCCCCCTCACTCATGCAAGTCACCAACCTGATCTTCTCCTGGGCAGAACGAAACCTCTCCCAGCTGGCCGCGGTACATATCCAGGGCCGCCTGAACATCCTAGCGGATCAACTCAGCAGAGGCCGGCCGACCGCAGGCGAATGGTCCCTGAATCAGGACATCTTCCACTACCTGACCAGGAGGTGGGGTCTCCCCGAGGTGGATCTGATGGCCACCCAACACAATGCCAAAGTAGAAAGGTTTTGCTCCCTGTACCGGGAAGACAACCCTTTGGCTGTGGATGCCCTGTCAATACCATGGAGGTTCGAACTGGCATACGTGTTCCCTCCCATCCCGATGATACCGAAGGTATTGGCGAAACTCAGGCAGGACCAGACTTCGGCAATAGTGATCATGCCGTTCTGGCCAAAAAGGGCATGGTTCACCGACCTTATCCTTATGAGTCGGGGGAACTACTGGAGGCTTCCACCAGTCAGGAACCTGGTGTCACTGAACAGTCGGCCGTGCCTGGGCCTAGACAAATTCAACCTTACTGCCTGGAGGCTAACCGCGCCATACGCTCAGACAGAGGATTGTCCCAGGGAGTGCTAAGTACCTTAGCCCATTCAAGAGCAGAGGCAACCAATCAGAGCTACCAAAGGATCGCCCGGATATTCCGAGATTGGTGTACAGGCAGCCACCGCGATCCAGACAGAGATGCAGTCCTAGAGTTCTTACAGAACGGCTTGGAGAGAGGACTAGCACCTGCCACCCTCAAGGTTCAAGTGTCAGCTCTATCTGCTCTCCTGGAGACACGGTTATCACAAGATCCTCTTGTCAAACAGTTCCTTAGGGGGGCTGCCAGGCTCCGCCCCCAGGTACGGCCCCCTGTCCCCAGGTGGGACCTGGCCGTGGTTCTACAAGGGCTATGTGCGCCCCCCTTCGAACCATTATCTGAAGTGGACTGGAAGTACCTGTCATTTAAAGTGACCTTTCTGTTGGCAATAACCTCCGCCAAGAGGGTTGGCGAATTGCAGGCTCTAGCAGCCTCCGAACCTTTCATAACTTTCTTTCCTGACAGAGTACAGCTAAGGTTCGTCCCAGGATTCTTGCCGAAGGTACCCACACTTCAGAACACCAATCAAGTGATCACCCTACCGGTCTTCTTTCCCTCCCCTGCCACTGAGCAGGAGGAGAAGCTACACACCCTGGATCTGGTAAGAGCACTACGTATCTACCTGGATCGTACAGCACCGTTCCGAAGATCAGAGAATCTTCTGGTTAATGTGTTTGGCCACAATAGAGGCGCTAAAGCATCAAAGGTAACCCTGTCTAGATGGATCAGAGAAGCTATCATCTGTTCCCTACGGGCTCAGAATCTTCCTGTTCCAGATTTCCTACGAGCCCATGCCACCCGATCAGTGGCGACATCATGGGCAGAGACACGGTTCCTCTCTCTAGAGCAGATATGTGCTGCAGCCTCTTGGAGCTCACAGCTGACTTTTGCCAAACACTACAGATTGGATTGGCGTACGGCCGATGCTACAGCATTTGGGCACTCCATCTTGGCATCAGCCTGCCAGGAGGTCCCGCCCTAGGGGAGATAATACTTGCTAAATCCCCAGTTGTGCTGCTGTTGGGCGTAGGGGGAAAGAAAGATTATGAATGATAATCTGTTTTCCCTTAGCCCAAACAGCAGCACAAGGCTCCCTCCCTAAGAGGTGCTATTGTACAGATTTTGTGTATGTGTGTGTAGCTCTTGGCATAGATTGCTCTGTATATCATACTTGTTACTAACACAAGGGAGGAGCAGGTCTTCCGGCCTCTTATAGAGGTCAAAAGCTGTTAGGTAATTAAAAATTCCACCTGTCCTAACAGCTCATAGGGGCAGGAATACCCCAGTTGTGCTGCTGTTTGGGCTAAGGGAAAACAGATTATCATTCATAATCTTTCTTTTATATATCTCTGCAATCGACAATGCAGTTTGTATAGTGACATTGCTCTCCATTTTCTATACCTCCTGCTCATTTTTCTGTAGTTCTTTTCCACATCCTCCTGATGCCTTTTTGATGTCAAGAGTTATATATAACATTAGGTGTAGTCTTTTTTTGCAATTATATCATTCTGTCCATGATACTGTGTTTTAATAAACATTACATTCTGTTGTGCTGTCTCATTGTCAGACAAGTCCCGATCACTGTGTCTCTCAGAGGCCTGCGTTTCTGTAGCTGGACGTATACTTGATTCTCTGGACAGAGATGTGGACCCGTGTCAAGACTTCTATCAGTACTCCTGTGGGGGTTGGATGAAAAGAAACCCATTGCCCGATGGTAGATCAAGATGGAATACTTTTAACAGTATATGGGATCAGAACCAGGCTGTACTGAAACATATACTTGGTGAGAATGCTAAAAAATGTTATTTCATAATTGTTGTAAAGAAAGGAATATACAACTTTGAAGCCCATATGCATGAATTAAAAATATCCTATCCTACCCTATCTATACAAACATAAGTATTATCAAGAATACAAAAAATGATTAAAAAAAAGAGAAAATCAAGGTCAAAATTTGTAGATCAATGGCTTCAAAAGTTAGTCTAGACAGTCTTATGATACCCCAGAATCAAGTTTACACCGTTTAACTATTAGTCCTGGGCCCCATGTGTTGTAAATTGCAGCGTTGTACAGGCCCTGCAAAGTGTCGAATATAGGGAGATAGTGCCTCAGTCATGCAGCCCACTAGGGGGCGCTATATGGTGGTCTCTCCCTAAGGAGTGACAATATCCCCTTAACCTGGTTTGAAGCCTCTCACCTCTGCCAAGTTAGTCTTCTCTGCGCCGGGCTGAAGAGATCCAATCAGATCGAAACAGCTGTCCTCAGCTGAGAGACTGACTTGGTAAAATCCCACATCATTGCAGCAAAGGCCTCTGGGAAGGTTGGACATGATGTTAAAGGGAGTGCCCTCTAGTGGCCTGCATGACTGAGGCACTGTATATTAACATCATGGGAGACAGATTTGCATATTCTTCCCAACATCAGTCAGTAATCAGTAATGGTGCCAAGAAAATCTTCTCACAGCCGTACATCAATAGAACAAAAATTCTGGCACGCAAATATAGCTTCCAAAATATCCAAAATTTATTTTATCCTATAAATACAAAACATTTCGGTCCATACCTGGACCTTCATCAGTTTATTGGATGAGGGAAATATAGGCAGGCATAGCATGGAAGCCATCAGGTATAGGCAGGAGTATGTGACATTTACTTGATGGCTTCCATTCTTATGCCTGCCTATATTACCCTCATCCGATAAACTGATGAAGGTCTGGGTATGGACCAAAATGTTTTGTATTTGTGGATGAAATACATTTTGGATAGAGGGTCAGAGCAAAAAAGCGCTGCGGAAAAACATGGTGATAGCATATCACGGTCTTTCCCATAGCACTTTTCACAGAAATCGATTTGATTGCTAGATTTGTGGGATTTAACCTTAGACAGTATTAGTAAATCCATCTACAATGTTTAAAATTTTCATGTACTAAGAAAAATGGTAAGGCAGGGTTCACACTAGCGTCAGTGTCCGACAGCTTGAAAAATCGGACATCTTTGTGAACGGATACTTAAGGACAGACACAGACTGTAAAGAACACACATGATGTCCCATTTAAATCAATGCAAAATGTAATGGACACAGCTAATGTCCAATGCTAATGCTAAAGATTTTGCGCGGACATTAGCATCGGACACTATCTGTCGGACACCGACACTAGTGTGAACGCCCCCTAACAAGATACATTTTGCATACGAATAGAAAACAGGGTAGCTGTAGAGGTGGTATCAGGTGGAAGACTGCATATGTAGATATATATTCTGTATCTTGGAGACCTCAATCTATCTTATGCCGAGTGTGCTAATAACAGACATTGCCTAATACTTAATTACTATATTTCTTCTTAATTCAGAGAATGCTACATTTAACTCTAGCAGTGAGGCGGAGATGAAGACACAGCGGTTTTATCTCTCCTGTCTAAAGGAGCAGAAAATTGAGGAGCTGAAAGAAAAACCTCTGACTGACCTCATAAAGAAGGTGACATGCTGGCTTTCACACATATACTCTGTGGACTTTTTTTTTTCTTACTTCTTTCTATAAAAACTAAAAAAAAGTCTTAAATAATTGCTGCTTTTACTGTCTTCAGTCCACAACCTTAAATGGGTTGTGCTGTAATGAACACCTATCTCCTATCCACAGGACAGGAGATAAGTGTCCAATCACCGGGGGACTGATTTCCAGATCCCCAGTAATCAGGAGAATGGGACTGAAAGTCCCCCTAAAGCCCCTCCTTGTGAATGGAGCACCAGTGCTCTTACGTGACGCACTCCATTCACTAATCTGGGACTGCTGGGACCGTAATCTCTGGCACTCGCAATCCATTCACAAGGAGGCTTTATGGGGAATTTCAGTCCGCCCCATCCTCTAAATCACTGAGGGACCCAGCAGTTGCACCCCCAGTGATCGGACACTTATCCTTTTCCTGTAGATAGGGAAAAAGTGTCCACAACAGCACAACCCTTTAAAGGAATTGTGCCATTATGGACCCTACAAAGTAAACAAACATGGCTGAAGAAAGCTTCTATCATTGTTTTTACTTTGCAGTGAATGGGAAATGCCGCCAGATACATGGGACCATATCTGTATCTGTCACTGTATTGCTGTTAATGTCCATTCATGTCATCTGAAGGACATGTATAATGGTAGTGTGAGCATCCCCTACAATATCTGCATGAGGAATATTATATATTGATAAAATATGTTTGTTTTTTTACTGCTGTTATGAAGCTGAAATGGTAACACTGAATCTTTTTTATTTGCCACTTAGTTTGCCTCTTTTACACCAATTGTTCTTTATTTGTAATGTCCAGGGTTTGTTAATGTCTTTTGTACATTAAGGTGGGCGGATGGAATGTCTCAGGAAACTGGCGGGGTGATAATTTTATGGCTGTGCTTAAGACTGTCTCAGGGACCTACAGAGCGACCCCATTCTTCAGTGTCTTTGTAAGCGCAGACTCAAAGAGCTCGAACAGCAACATAATCCAGGTAAACACAATATGGAAAGAGCGGAAAAGGTCAGCATTTCATAAATAGCTGGTCAGGGTGGTAAACTTTTTTGCTGTGGATTTCACCACAAATCCACCACAAAATTGTACATGCATTATGACGCATCAGCTATAGTAGCAGCATAATGTAAATCCTGCAGCATGGCCTCAAAATCTCTATTCATATATATGCTATTATATAATGCTGAAGATTTTCAGTTTGATCAATTCATCATTTACCACCTTTTCAGCCTGTGCTGTATATATAAGATATGTGTGGGAGGTTATTAACACAAACTGCTCTACAGGTATGATGCAGGAATAACATGAGCTCTGGAAGTAAACCCACACCATAAGCAAAAGCCTGGAATGGGCGACCGTGTAACCCTTTAGATGCTGCACAATTAATTACTAAATTACTAAAGTAATAAAAAATGATTAAATGTAATCATGTCAAATCAGAAGCATATGACAATACAAGTAAACAAGCACAGTAAATGCGGTACAAACTTGCAGATTTCAAATAACATAAACATATAATAAAGAATGTGTTTAAATGATTAATTTCTTCTCATTAAAGGCTTTCCTGCAATTACAAATTATGGCATATTAAAGGACATGCTATAATTTCCAGGTTAGGGGGATTTAACTGCTGGTATCCCCACTGTTCTTTAGAACGAAAACTCCACAGCAGAAATTTTCACTAAACAACAGTGCTCCATCCACCCAGTGTGCAGTAAACTGTAACATTCACATGCATTTCCATGATGTACCAGCCTGTTGAAGGGGCCTTAGCAGTCCCGAAAGCTTGCAATCTGTCATAATTTTTTGTTAGCCATTCAAAAAGTATCAATTACTGAGGAGTCAACTTCACATGCATTTCCCTGCACGCCAAATGTATTAGGATGCCACTGTGTAGGGAAGAAGCTGAAGAAACCTCGGTCCTTTCATTCCCAGGTTCGGAGGGATCCCTGAGGTCAGATCTTCATTGATTATAATGTTATCTCAAGTTATATGCTGAAACACACCTTTAAACATAGATAATATACGAGCCCTCCAGAAGGGGATGAGGTTATAAATGTATAGAGGAGCAAAAGATAGAGCAGATTATTTCTAGGAGACGCCATAAGATAGTCTATGATTAGTGTAGAACAGTATCATTGTCAGGATTATATAATTACTAAGGTAATCTCCAGAAAACTGCAGATGGCAGGGAGAGAAAATGGGCTTTGAGGATAAGAGAAATGTTGGAGTAGAAGTTTAAAGTATGAGGTTGGAAAGGTGGCAAAGTTTATATCATTAAGGCTGGGACTCAGCGAAAATGCCGTGGTATTCTGAGATTCTGGCTAATAGCATTCACATATTGCAGAAATATATCCACAGCGGAACTGCTGCGATTTCAAAAAACATTTCGTTTTTTGTAAATCGTGGCATGTTGATTATACCTATGTAAACGCTAGTGTTTTCCGTTTAGGTATAATAGGAACAGAAAGTTTGCAGAGGAAGACTGTGTGGACTTTCTGCGAAACGCGCTGCAGAAAAAAAAGCAATGCGTTTCTGCTGCAGTCTTTTCCACAGTGCTTTTTGGCTAAGGTTCAGTATGCGGGGCTTTAACCTAGAGGGTAACTGAGTTTTCATCAAATTTTAAATATGTGCAGGGTCTTGCTGGCTAGTCTGTTCTATGACTGTATAAGACTTCATACATGGTGTCCCATTAGTATTTGGAGCTAATGTCCCCATTTTGGCTGAAGCACATTTTGCATTTTACTTTGAGGCTGTGAGCATGTACAGTAAGTAGCAATTTGCCCCCTCCCCTCTCCATTTTAACTAATTTGGTTTGTTTACATTCAATTTTGCCAGGAGTAAATGTACAAGAACAAATAAACAGCTGAGAAAAACCCAAATGAGCATAATACAAGAGATCCAGGATCACTAAACTACAAAGATACCCACTACAGCCCCTCTTATCTGTATTCACTGTGTGAAGAGAGAACTCCTCCACTTCACCTCACTGTCTTTACGTCTTGCTCATCTAATGTATCTAGGGACGTACTTCCCTGGTAACAGAAGGAAGACAAATAGTGGCAGGAGCTTTTTTTTCAGGCAAAAAGCAGCATAATGTATAATTAAAGTACATTACATGATGTTCCAGAATCACATAAACTATGAAATGTGGCTAAGTTGTTGAAGAAGTTAGTAACCATGCAAGTTAAGGCTGAAAAGGTTGGATAGGGAATGTAATAGTAGAGAACCGGACTTGAAATTGAGATGGATGGAAAGAGTGGCAGTGATTCAATATGCAATGCAAAACTTAATAATATTAAGATGTTACATATAGCAGTCAAATATTTACTGGTAAATATTAGTACACAACATTGTTTTACCTTAGACACCTCTTTCTTCTCCAGGTAGATCAATCTGGGCTCTTTCTTCCATCAAGAGATTATTATCTAAACAGGACAGCTAATGGGAAGGTCAGTCACATGTCAATTATGCTTTTCATGTCTTCAAGCCAAGCTTATTCTCCATTGATATAACTGCAATGAATTATGATTTGTGATCCGGCATATATTTTCAGTATGTCTAGTATTTTATCATTTTGCACCCACTAATAGACAAACTAGTCACTTTTTCAGTAGTACAGCAGATGAATGATTTCTCTGTTCCCAGGTCCTTGCTGCATACCAGCAGTACATGGTAGATGTCGGGATGCTGCTTGGGGGCTATCCTGGCTCAGTTGAAATACAGATGACCCAGATTCTGGAGCTTGAAACCTTGTTAGCCAATCTCACAGTTCCACAAGATGAGCGTCGAGATGAAGAAAAGATCTATAATCGTATGACAGTGGCCGATCTGCAGGTGAGTTCTTGAAAGCTTGTGTTCTGAATGTCAATAAGAGGGATTTCCCTGTTCACATTATTGATGGCCTATTGACTGTCTAATATTTTTACAGTATCTTTCACCTGCATTTGACTGGATGGATTATTTGTCCTTTGCTCTCTCACCTTTGGAGATTAATGACACAGAACCTGTGGTGGTTTATGGCAAGGAATATCTACAGCAAGTGTCAGAGCTAGTAAACAACACCGACCCAGTGTAAGAGACTGTTACTATGTGCTATGTAATATAAAACCAGTTATGATTCAAAATTAAATTTCCATAAACGTCCAGTATTCTAAATTATGAAGAGGTTGTCATGGATTAAAAAAAAACAAAAAAAACTAAAAGGCTTATAATAAAAAAATAACTACCTGGTAAATCCCTGTCATTGCAATGGCTCCACTCCCGTAATCCCATGATTACATGTCATAAAGTCACATGGCTAATGCAGGCAAAAAGTGGTGATGTCAGCAGAACTCCACGGAGGCCAGTAATTGGTTGACATGATCAGTGGATGTACATGATATCATCGCTGCAGTACAAGTAAGATATGACCATCGGGAACCATTAAACTAGCAATGGTGGAGAAACCAGGGATATACCAGTAAAAATAATAAAAATAAACAGTTAATTCAAGTAATAACAAAGGGTTTTCCATCTTATAAAGAGATGTCATGTTGCTACATTATGCCATTACTTTCTGATTGGTCAGTGCTTCAGTTTCCAATGGCTATGTGCTTGGAAAACTTTAAAGTGTACACTGTGCAAAAGCAGCACTGTGGCACCTTCATTCTTTGGTTTGGTGCGGGTCCCCAAAGTCAAACCAGCCCCAATTCGAAGGTAATGGCATATTTAAGGCGGTTGGTGGATATGACCGAGATGCAAAACGGACGTGAAAAATATCCATTTATCACAGCTGTCTTGCAACAGATGGGCACCCGTCTTCATGGATCTCCATACATTTCATGCATGGAGGGATCCGTGAAAACATCCAAACATAAACCTGACTTACTATATATCTTGATAGTCTGTGACAATTGTCAAAATAACGCTCAAGAGAAAAGCCCCCATTCACTGACAGTGAAATTAATACTGCTGTGTGGTGTCCAATAAACAAACGGATGTCACAAGGCCAGTTTTCAGTGTCACGTGAATGGAGCCTTAAGCTGAGGTCCCACATTATGAAAAAGCTGCTTTTATTTTGTTGCAGATTTTGCTGCAGTTTTTGAGTCAAAGTCAAGAGTGGCTTGAAAAGGAATAGGAACTATAAATGAAGCACGTATACTTCCCTCTTTCTGTTAAATCTACTCCAGGCTTTGGATAACAAAAAAAGAGCAAATTCGTCAACCAAAAAGCAGCATTTACGCACATTGGGGCCTTAGCCTAAAACCTCTTTATTTCCTAAGGGAATCCTATTTTTTAATACACATTACATTAATGGCATAAGCTAAATTAGCAACAAAATAAAATAAAACTTTTAATCGAATTTGTTAAAAACAGCAATCTTCTAGAAACAGCCCTTTATGACACAGGTAATTACCACTGAATATAGGTTTGTCAGCGGCAAAGGGTAAGTGTCCATCACCTTCACAGTACTGGCATCCACCATCAAGGCGCCAGGAACTGCGGTTTTAACCGCAAGCTAGGGCATCTAGGCTTGCAAACTCTCATCATACTTACCTTGCTCTCCTGATGAATAGAGAAACGCCGCGTTAAGAGTCATACACCATTGAGGGTCCCACTACTGACTGCCGTCACGAGGGACCGGGAATTACAGAGGATCACCGTGCTCGACTGATTGCCAAATGGATAAACTTTATTTTCATTAAAAGCACACACTACGCGTTTCGGGCTGGGTGCCCTTTTTCAAGTGTAAAAGTTTGCTTTCGTCTTAGCTGGATGCATGTGTCACATGCTGTTTCTTGACTCGTGGCGGAACCCCCCCCATTTTGAAGTGGTTCAAAGCTATATACAATGGTTGTACATACAACCTCCTAAAGGTGAGAAGCTTTTTTCACTTACCTGTTCATTTATACATACGGTACTTCACCATATGCAGCTCGGTGCTGTTCTTTGTTTTTATCTTTAAACTACTGACTGCCGGTCTGGGCTCTGGGAACACCTCTTCCACCGGTGTTGTAATCCCTTTTATTTGCCCTTTTTTTTTTTTTCCGTGACTTTGTATTTTGGGGGAGACCCAGGATTTTTCTAGAGAGGTGATCCATTATTAATTTTATAGTCAAAGACAGCCTATTTTTTGCCCGACACTATCCCGGACGGGGCTTTGTCTGACACCTCATTGTTTCCACTCCCTGGGGGTTAGTACACTATACAAGTATATGGGTGTGAATATACCCAAACTATTTACTCCCTGGTTGTGGTAACACTTATCTGCTCACTTACCCTTTGCCGCTGACAAACCTACCTTGTTTCCCCGAAAATAAGACAGTGTCTTATATTAAATTCTCAGCCTAAATATAGGACATGTCTTATTTTCGGGGGGATGTCTTATGGAGCGGGGGACAACCCGCTCCATAAGAAATGCAGGAGGTTAGGGGAGGGGGGGGGGGAGGTAGGCTACTTACCTTCCCCAACTTCATAGCAGCGCTAGTGATTGCGGCGGTGGAAGTGGTAGGCAGGGCTTAGCGAGGATGCCGGCAGTTGCCGGAGAGCCTCACTTTGTGGGCATTGCAGCCAGCTGAATGCTGTGCACTGTGTTCCATGTGCACAGGAAAGCCGGCTGCTGCCTCTGCTGTGATACTGGCTGCTGTGGGATGAGCTGCGAGAGCCAAATCCCCGCAGCACAGGGGTCTCAAACTCAACTCAGCATGTGGGCCGCAGAGCAAGATCCCAGCCAGTCGGCGGGCCGCACCGCGGCAAATTTAGCTCCACCCACTTTTATGTTGACTCCGCCCATTCCTTTTTCATGTGCCCCCACACTGTATAATCCTCCTACAGTCAGCCGTAAACTATATGTCCCCCCTCCATCTTTCCCCCAGTTACATATACACCCTTCATCTGCCCCCAGATTCATGTCCCTCCATCTCTGCCCCCAGATTCATGTCCCCTCCATCTCTGCCCCCAGATTCATGTCCCTCCATCTCTTCCCCCAGATTCATGTCCCTCCATTTCTGCCCCAGTGTCATGCCGTTCTCCCCCCTCCCTTCGTCTGCCTCCAGTGTCATGGAGCCCCTTCATTCCACCTCAATGTTTAAAGAGGACCTTTCACTATTTTGCCCACAGGCAGTTCTATATACTGCCGAAAAGCTGACAGTGCGCTGAGTTCAGTGCACTGTCGGCTTTCCCGATGTGGGCCCAGTGTGAAGAGCTTACGGTCCGGTACCGTAGCTCTTCTATGGTCAGAAGGGTGTTTCTGACACTCAGTCAGAGACGTCCTTCTTCACAGCACAGCCAATCGCGCTGTATAGAGAGTCGGGAGGAACGCCCCCTCCCTCTGCTCGCAGTACTCGTCCATACAGGGAGGGAGGGGGGAGTTCCTCCCCGCTCCACAGTACAGCGCGAGTGTCAGAAACGCCCTTCTGACCATAGAAGAGCTACGGTACCGGACCGTAAGCTCTTCACACTGGGCCCACATCGGGAAAGCCGACAGTGCTCTGAACTGAGTTCACTGTCAGCTTTCCGGCAGTATATAGAACTGCCTGTGGGCAAAATGGTGAAAGGTCCTCTTTAACACACAAAAAAACACTTATACTCACCATCCAACGCTCCCCCGCCGCGCTCTGCAGTTTCACTAATAGACCTGTAGGCGCGATGTGATGATGTGACGTCATCACATCGCACCTATATGTCCACTAGCCGGAATGTAGCGGATAGTGGATATACTCATCTCGCAATATATTCAACTCGGATCTGGCGTCCCTAGGCTTGTGCGGGCCGCACAAAATTGTTCGGGGGGCCGCATGCGGCCCGCGGGCCGCGAGTTTGAGACCCCTGCCGCAGCATATGCACAGCAGCCATCTCACAGCATATCCTACAGCAGAAGGGACAGTGGATACATCCTACGGTATCACAGCAGAGGCAGCAGCCGGCTTTCCTGTGTACACAGAACATCGCACACAGTGTTGTGCTGCAATGGTTTTTGGGTGATGCCTTATTTTCAGGGGGTGCCTTATATTAGGCAATTAAATAGAAACCTCCCCCATGCCTTATTTGACCTATTTTCGGAGAAACACGGTGTATTCAGTGGTAATTACCTCTGTCATAAAGGGCTGTTTCTAGTAGATTGCTGTTTTTAACAAATTCTATTAAAAGTTATATTTTATTTTGTTGCTAATTTAGCTTATGCCCTTGTATATGTAGCAATTTATACCCAATTTTGAGACATTACATTAATGTTACCATGCTAGATTTCAGCATTCCCATTTTGTTTGAAGTTCATTGCCTTCGGTAAGGTTGATGGAACAGCTGATGGCTGAACAAATATTAATCTTACTGTTACCTTGTGCTGTACTATGCACTGCAAAATGAACACTATTTCTTTATCTATTGGGATAGGTTCACACAGCGGAATTTGTACAGTCTGAAAAATTGAGCGTCAAGAATTTAAAGCTGAATTTTCCTCCTTGACCAAATTCTGCTGTGGAATCCGTGGTGTAATTTGCTATTTTTGCATCAGTCAGGTAGAGTTTCAATGAGAGTTATTTGGCGATAGATTCAGTGGATAACCTGAAAAAAAAAAATCAGCATCTGCCTTCCATTGAAATGAATGGGAGACAGCTTTCAGATAAAATCTGGAGCTGATTTGGGGGTGGTATCTTCCTCAAATTCAGCTCCAAATTCAGCCATGTGAACATACTATCAGTAATTCATTATTTAATCTTCATTTCTCTTTCTTTTCATAAATCTACCTTTATAGTTGCCAGTGAGACCGATTCTCTTTCTCTTACAGTGTACTGAACAATTACTTGATTTGGAACCTTGTCCAGAAGATGTCGCCCAGTCTAGATTCTCGTTTTGAGAAAGCCCAGGACAAACTACTTGAGTCACTTTATGGGGCAAAAAAGGTGCTTTTCTACATTCTGTAATATTTTGTTGTGTTGTATATAGAAAAAATATAGAGAAAAGTTCACCAGCACACTTTCTCTATACAGAGATCAGGTATAATAATTTGTACCTGTTCTGTGTTTTGAACCCACTCCTAGTTTTGGCAAAAATGTGAAGGTGTGGACATTAATGTGAATGGTGACTTGATATCACACCAATAAAATATCAAGCTGAACTGCAACAGTACAGGGCAGTAAGACTTTATATGGGCACTACAGAGAACCTGGTAGGTATTGTGGCTGTGACCAAGCACTGAAGCTACTGTATAAATAATACGAGGGTAGTTTGAAAAGTTTCTGACCTCCACATGTAGATGGCAACACTCGTCAACCAAAATTGGGGAATGTGTTCGCACATGCGTTGGAATGTACTCACAAAAATTTCAGCCATTTTGCACCAGCAGTTTTTCTTTGACAGTCGTTATAGAGAGTTGATGCGAGTAATTTTGTGAAAATGGATAAAATCAAATATCGAGCTGTCATTAGATATTTGTTTTTGAAAGGCAATACGCCTTTGCAAATTAAAGACGAGTTGGACGCTGTGTACGGGGACTCTGCACCATCATGTACCAACGTCAAATTTTGGGCAGCTGAATTTAAACGTGGCCATACCAGCTTGGTTGACGATGAACGTTCGGGACGGCCAAAAACTGTAGCCATGAACGAAAATATTGCTCAGGGCTCGTTCACATCTGCGTTGTAGGGTCCTTATTGCAGGTTTCCGTTTCCTGCATAAAAAAGACGCAGGAGACGGAAGCCTGCAGGAGACTTTCTCACCCATTCATTTGAATGGGTGAGAAAGCTGTCCGGCCGTGCGCGGCAGTGAGCGTTTTGCGCTCTCCGCCGCGAAACCGGGTTTTATAATCCGGACACAGAGTCGGACATGCACTACTCTGTGTCCGGATAAAAAAAATCCGGTTTCGCGGCGGAGAGCCTAAAACGCTCACCGCCGCGCACGGCCGGACCCGGTCTATGGTTTCCGTCTTCTGCCATGCAGAAGACGGAAACCATAGAACGGAGACCCTGAACGCAGGTGTGAACCCAGCGTCAAGTTCACCAAATGGTGTTAGAGAACCATCGAATGAAGGCTAGAGAGATAGCAGAGGCTCTCTAGCACCATTTGGTGAACTTGAGCAATGGTTTCGTTCGTGGTTGCAGTTTTTGGCCGTCCCAAACATTCATTATCAACCAAGCTGGTACAGCCACGTTTAAATTCAGCTGCGTGAACACGTTCCCCAGCTTTGGTTGAGGAGTGTTGCCATCTACATGTGGAGGTCAGAAACTTTTCAGACTACCCTCGTAGGCTAATAAAGAATGAAATATTTCACGCAAGGTTTTTTTCTTCTTTTAGGGTAAATTCCCATGGCAGAAAATGAAGAGGAATTCCTCTTCATTTTCTGCCACCGTTTTTCGGCCGTGATCAACCCGCATCAGGATGCCGGTGCTGATCAGGCCCAGATGAATGGGCCATATCAGCAGGTTAGTCTCGAGCCACTGAATCTGCGGCTCAATCAGCCACTATGTACACAGCTAGATCAAGCAGGATGCTTAATATTTCAGCGTCCTGTTTTTATTTCTGCCTCCCATTGGTTTTAATGGGAGGCAGAAATTGAGTGGAATCTGCCGCGGATTCAAAGACTGAATCCGCAGCAAATTGATCCATGTGAACGTACCCTAAAGGTGTCATATCTTTATTGTTATAACCTAAGAAAATTCATTTTTAGGCCCCATTCACATCTGTAAACCTATACGCATTAAAAAGTGGTTACCTGGGAAACTCGCGGACTCCATAGTGCAAGCAGCACTTTTCTCTCCTCATGTTTCGTGCAGAAGTCGAGCGGAAACCACACAGACCTCATTATAGTCATTATAGTCTTTTGGGTCTGTGTGGTTTCCTTAGGTAACCGCTTTTTAATGCATGTGGGTTTCCGTTCGGGGGGTTCCCAAGCAGACTCCTAAAACGGAAACCCGAACGCAGATGTTAAATGGCACTTATAGTGGTTCCAGTTAGTAAACATTATCCTTATATTATTGGTTGCTCTTTATTTGTTACCTGAACATCTGTGTTTTTTATATATCTATGCTTTATACCATGCATACTATGCATCACTGTGTGCAATATATTCTAACCCTTTTTACCTCTAGACACTCATTGTTTTTTGTTTGCAGTCCTGTACACCTCGCTGGCAGACATGTCTATCTAATACAGATGATACACTTGGTTTTGCCCTGGGATCTCTGTTTGTTAAATCTACATTTGATAAGAACAGTAAAACAATTGTAAGTAAGATCAACCAGAAAGACCAATGTCATTATAACTGGCACATCATAAAAATTATGCGAATAAGATATTTTTGAATTTCACAATTTTTCAGGCAGAACAGATGATTTCTGAGATTCGGTCAGCTTTTGAGTACACGCTGGGAGGCTTAACATGGATGGATGAAAAGACAAGAAGAGCAGCAAAGGAGAAGGTGTTTTACTTAAAAAAAATATCCATTTAATAACAAATTGTTATTGTAACACTTAGGAATTTTACAGAATTTACAAAGATGTCAGCTCTGTACATTGGTTAAACTATTTACAAGGCTACATTATTGGCCAACACTTAAAGGGGTATTCCCATGTACATAATCATATTTATATTTGTAGATAATTAAAAGTTAAACATTTTTGCAAATATAAGTAATTAAAAATTCTACAGAGTTTTAAAGATTTTCTCTAAATATCTTAGTGGTGACAGTCTGTTGTCTTGATCGGTTGCCAATAGTTACGACCACTAATGCAGAAACTTTCTATGGTCTGGGTCTTGTCAGGAACCCAGCCATGATTTTCTAATTGTAGCTGGGTCTGGGTGATCAAGCAGGGACACTATATGTATCAAAAGATATCCCGGCCACAATAAGGAAATCTTAGCTGATTTTCTGACCTTAGAATGGTCCTGCATTCATGGTCATATCCACTGACAACCGATCAAGACAACAGACTGTGACCACAAGATATTTAGAGAAAATCTTTAAAACTCTGCAAAATGTTGAATTACTTATATTTGCAAAAAAGTTTAACTTTTAATTATCTACAAATTTAAAAATAATTATGTACATGGGAATACCCCTTTAATACCGATAACAATTAAGGAAATCACCAATCCAAAACTAGGCTACATCCATACAGTGATAAGATGTATAAAGTAAAGTGCATTTATAAAATACATAACTGTTGAAATAGAGCGGCTGTTAGTGGCAAAGCAAACATAACATTTTTGTACAGAAGTACAAGCTAGAAACAATTGTTTCAGCTCACTATGCAAAAGAACTGTTTGGTGCACCCTGGGCATGACCACATCTTTTGGAGCACTCCTATTCACCTGTGTAAACCATCCAGTTCCACCGTGTAACATAAACCACTCTGGCAAACGTGGCCACTACCCAGGTGCCCTGAACTGATGCTGTCAGTTTGCTTGGTGGCAGGATTGTATTTAGTTGAGATTATGGTGTTGGTAGACTCTCTAATCTTAATTATCTTTTGTACTCACTAATAATATATCTTAACATTTAGAGCAATGTAGGATAAAGTATTCTTTTTAACTATTCTGGATAGTTATGTCCCTATTGCGAAACGTGAAGCAAAGGAGTGCCATAGCTAGGTTTTCCTTAATCCAGGGCAAAAGTTCTATTCACTGTCCTTACTCTAAATGTTTCTTGTTGGCACCAACCCCTTCAACCAACACCTGGGCAAAGGAATATGGCTGAGGGCATCTGTAAAGATTTTTATGCATATAACCAAAAGAAAGTGTCTTTATTTTTTCTTTTTAGGCAGATGCTATATACGACATGATAGGATTTCCTGACTTTATCCTGGACACAAAGGAATTAGATGAAGTGTACGATGGGGTAAGAAACAATTAGTTAAGGAACATACTTTATATACATATAAGACGATATCAACATATATATTAAATTAACATTATTAAAGCTCAGTTATTTGCGTCTGTACATATATATATGTTCTAGCCAAGCAGCCAGATGGATACTTACGCTCCTCAACATTGCAACACCAAAAAGGACAAGGTTAAAGTTATGTAAATTGAGGTGGGGTGAAGATGCAATGTCACTTATTCGTTCATGTACCAGTTGGTCCCACTTGTTGAAAACTGAGAGGGACAGAATTCTTGAACTCAGAGAACTTGGTAGAACTAGGCAGACATGTCAGTTTTGTTCAACGATGTGGGTCCAAGTGGTTTGGGAAATAACAGTGAACTGCAATAACGAACCTTTGCACAGACAGATTAATTAGAAGAATGACACATAGTGATCCATACTGTATTTCAAATGAATTTGAGTGTCACATCCCAAACCTAAGGTGGCAAAGTGTCAACACAAACCCTCAGAAAGTGCTTGCACAACACTGGATAATGAGCAAGCCAGGGCCATTTTAACACATTGGTGGGCCCTGTGCAAAGATCTCATATCACCCCCCTATCACCACCACTTAGAAATACCTGACCTGCTCGAATTATAATGTTGCATCATAGTATAACACCCTTAGTAGCATAGTATAATGGCTCCCTAGTGGCCACATACAATATACCCCTTATAATGTCCCTCTCCAGGTTGCCCACCACAGATTCATGTCCTCCTCTAGATTGGCCCCTACAGATTCATGTCCTCACCCCAGGTTTCCCTCACATTATTACGTATCCCCCCCAGGTTGCCCCCCACAGATTCATGTCTCCCCCACCCCTAAGGTTGCCCTCATAGTATCATGTCCCTTCCCTCTATCATGTCCCTCCACCACCCAAGTTGCCCCCACAGTATCATGTGCTCACCCCAGGTTGCCCCCACAGTATCATGTATCCCTTTTCCTCAGGTTTCCCGCACACTGTCATTCCCCCACAACCCCCAGGTTGCCCCTACAGTATCATGTCTTCACTCAAGATTGCCCCCACAGTATCATGTCCACCCACAGATTCATGTCCCCCTCTAGGTTGCCCCCCACAGACTCATGTCCCCCCACCCCCCAGGGTGTTCCCACAGTATCATGATCCCCCACACCCTCAGGTTGCCCCCACGCTGTTATGTTCCCCTACCCTCCAGGTTGCCCCCACAGTATCATGTCCCCCTTAAGTTGCCTCCACAATTTTGTATTCCCCATTGTATATATCAAAGAAAAAAACAAACATTAATACTTTCCTAGTTCCCCTGTTCACTCCTCTATCTGCTCCTGGAGTCTTCTACGAGCAACAGGTACGATGTAAGTGACATCACTATATCGCGCCTCCTGTTCCCAGGACGCCGGGAGCAAAGAAAGCAGCCATGTGATGAGGTAGGGTGCTGTCTGCTCCCTGCTTCATCACTGTCTGCAACTCATCAGCGTACATAGAATGCCAATGAGTTGAGGTAGCCTGGACAGTGGGACAGCAAATGTCGGACTATCCTACTATTCAAAGGGGGCTCCACTCTCATAGTCTTTCATGGTGTACAGCAATGGAGGTGGGAATAGAGGTCTATTCTCTTCAGCAATGAGTTCTGCTTTTGTCTTGTTCACAATAATAGCAGACCACATGGGCAATGCCATGAAATGGTCTTCACTAGGGAACATCCCACTAGTTCTACTTTCAGGATTATGGTGTGGGGTGGCATAATGTAGTGCACCCCTCTAGTCTTCATTTCAGGTACATTAACAACTTAGCATTAAATTGACTTGGCGATAGAACCAGTGGTACAGCTATTTCTGCAAAGACACAATAATTACAAGTCTTCTTGTACCATGAGCAGTCTCCAAAGCCTAAACATGCTCTTGTGGCCTGCAATATCTCTCAACTTGTTTCCCATCAAGTACATATGAGACGTCATTGGGCAGCAATTGCAAAGGGATTTGTCAGCTGTCAGTCTAGATGAACTGAGTACCTAACAGCATTCAGCATATCAGTCCATTAATAACCTCACTGATAGCATGTCAAGGTGTGTAAGGGCATGAATAATATTAATATGTCTTTCAATCCACTGAGTTCTACAATTCCAAGGCTTTTTTTTTTTCTCTTGGTGTTGCATTCCAATGAGTGTAGATAGATAGATAGATAGATAGATAGATAGATAGATAGATAGATAGATAGATAGATAGATTATATCTGCTTCTCTTTTATCACAGTAAAAGCTTTCAAATGTCTTTTTATTATTTTAGTTTGAGGTGTCCGAGGATTCCTTCTTTCAGAACATGCTGAATTTCTACAATTTTTCAGCTAAACTTATGGCTGAGCAACTAAGAAAACCTCCGAACAGAGAGCAGTAAGTGGACAGTATGATTGTTCTCTTCCACAGAAACATGGGTAAACCTATGTACACAAGAATTAGGAGCCATCAGCACTGAGATGGTCAGCTGGCATTTGCCGGTAATAGGAAAGTGTTAATGCCGTGCTTGTCAATTATAATTTGTTCATTAATTATAATCTTGAATACACCAGGCTCTTGTCCCTTTTAGTAAATGTAAAGCCCACATATGATAATCAGCTGTTATAAACAGCTTGCCTTGGTTCAGTCACAAGTATAGCCTTCGTGCTGGAAATAAAATCCACTACCAGTTGCCTAATAGATTAGTGGCATTCATGAACCATATTTTTAATTAGGAGGTACATAAAGAACTAAGGAGAATTTTGCATATGTCTAATTTTCTCTGCAGATGGAGTATGACACCCCAGACAGTCAACGCTTATTATTTGCCAAACAAGAATGAAATTGTCTTCCCAGCAGGGATCCTCCAGGCTCCGTTCTATGCTCCCACACACCCAAAGTATGTGTGCTCAGCTTTCATACTTATCTCAAGCCAGAATATGGAAATGTTAAACAAATGTTTGCTTGCAAGCGGTTCAAATATGTGTAAAGAAACAAAGGCATTCATATCATAGAGGCAGCCATTGAAGCTGCTATGGGGTCCAAAAGAAGAGGTGGTTCCATCTGACTGAAGACTGAGCTGTCCTGCAGCAGAATAGAGTAGTGTAATTATTAATTGTGTTATTCATTTATTATAAAGGCAGAAAGTAGCACTGCTGGGGCACCATTTTGGCCTCCTACTGCTGCTGATTGACAGATTTCTCCCTAAGCATGTTAACAGGGGGAAAACTGTCAATCAGAATGGGAGGAGACTACATAAAACTACAACATATTCATACCTTATTAACACAATGTCTAAATTGTTTTCAGACAGGTTCTCTATAACTGGGTGTTCCCACCAACATAACCATATTTAAATTTATAGATAATTAAACATTTTAACATTTTTGCAAATATATCCCATCCTGATACCCTGTCCACAATAAGAAAATCGTGGCAGCGTTTCTGACATATATCAGATCATAGAGAGTTCCTGCATTTATGGTCGTATCCATGGCAACCGATCAAGACAAAATATTGTACTATTAAGATGATTCGAGAAAATCTTAAAAACCCAGAAAAATTTTAATTATGTGTATTTGTGAAAATGTTTTAACTTTTAATTGTCAACAAATATAAATATGGTATTGTTCTTTCACAAACTAATCTTTCAGAATAATGAAGTTCTACAAATGAGTATTCTACAATGCATAACATAGAGTCCTTCAATAAAGCACACAGGGATCGATTCATCAAGACCACTGTTTTATATGCTGGTATTGATGGTGCCTATAATGCTGGAGGGTTAGGTAGATTCATGACGAAGTGCAGGCCTTGTCATCAATCAGGTGCATTCTCCCCCGGGCCTTGGTCCTTGATGCAACTATATGCCAGCTCACAGTGTATAGCACAATAAATTAGGCCCAGATGATGAGCCATCCTTGACCTGTGTAAAGACGTTAATTGCGTCAATTATACTGGCAAGTGGCATTAAAAAGTTGCAAATGCCCGATTTCTGACTTTTTTCGCTGAAATAGTGGTGCACATTTTTAGTGAAACTGCTCCAAACTATATACAGTACATTCTACAAGGCCATATTTGTACAGGTTCTCCTAGTTGTACAATACCGTCAGGTATCATAGGTAAGTATAGCAAAAATATTCTTGTATCACTCCTGTAACCATTGTTTGTGGATTCCACATTTGTCATAGTCATTCTTTAAATATCTTTTCCTTTTTATTAATACCCTTTTCTTCTGTAGCATGTCTAATCTCACTCATACTGTTCTTCTCTGCTTTCTTCTTCAGGGCTCTAAATTTCGGGGGTATTGGGGTAGTGATGGGACATGAACTGACACATGCATTTGATGATCAAGGTTTGTTACATAGTTAGTGAAAAGCTTTACGTGACTGAGTAGAGTTTAGCTTAAATGGAATAAATATGTTCTTAACTGCTTAATATCTATCAACATGCACAATAACAAGACGTTGTATAAAATATATGTGTATTATTATTATAGATATACTGTATATTATAGACATTATATTTTTTTACATGGAATTAAAGTGTACCTCTCAATCTTTACCAATGTATGAATGTATAATATAGCGTGCATGAAATATTTTGCTTACTATGGGCCAGTGTCACATATGTTGTCATAAACTAAAATACAGAGAAACTATAGACTCACAGCCAAATATGGATTTTATCGACCCTATATATGGTATATTCCTTGTGTCTTGGGGAAGAATTAGGCGTAGACAGGTCCAAGTCTAATCCATCTGTCATTTTCTTCAGTGACAGATGTTGGGAGCGAGCAGTCAGTAGCCATAGCCATAAGACTATCTGATTCTGACTAAACATAAACGATTGACACAAATCTTAAACCTTTCACCAGGTTTTAGTACATACAAAAAAATGTAGAATATGGTGGTATGCAACTGAACAAATAACTGGAGATTCACTTACACGGAGTGCCAGAACTATTATAGTTTCAAACTATTGGGTATGTACAAACTGCTTGTCCACATGACAATGAAAAATGACCGTTGGGTCTATTCATTTGTCAGTTTTTTATGGACTGTTTTGACGGTCATCAAAAAAACCTGTTATGTTATATCTTTGTCTATAGCCATGTAAACAGACCCATTTACATGAATGGGTTTTAAAATGGCTGTGTTACGGGCTTTTGAAAAATTCCCATCACGCAACATTTATTCACTGTTGTGTGAACAAGCCCATTCAACATGCTTCAAAGAACTTACCTGGCTCTATTTCGCATATATTAGCTCCATGAAAAACGGCACTATCGTGTGAATAAGGCCTAATATTTTACAGCCTGATAACATATTTATAAAACAATTTCACTTTCATGGGAAATTGCAATTGATTTTAGACTGAGTGCTTAGAAATGACCTGCTCCTGCTTTTAGGCGGGGTTCACATGATGTATTATGGCACGTAAAGTGGTACGTAGACGGCGTGGGAGTTTTTGCGGGCCGTAAAAACTCCGTAAAATCGGCCGCGGCCGTAAAATCTCGGCCGCAAAGTAGCGCCGTATATACGGTACCGGCTTCCATTGAAAACAATGGGAGCGTATATGGCCCGCAAAAGCTCCTGCGCCGTCTACGTACCACATTACGTGCCATAATACATCGTGTGAACCCCGCCTTAGGAATCTTGTTATTTCCATTATACATGCCTTTCTTTGACCACAATGCAAATTAAAACACTAAAGAAAAAACTCCAAATGTGCAGACCATACAAGGCAAAATTAGTCTATCTGATGACAATGTTATTTTAGATACATTGTCATCCAACCTTGTTGAAGCCTTGTTTATGTGAATCAGAAGGTTGCTCTGGCTATTGTGTACCTAAATATGCTGCTCAAATATCATTTCTATTACAGGCCGGGAATATGATGAGGATGGAAACCTACGTCCTTGGTGGCAGAACTCATCCTTAGAGGCATTTAAAAATCGGACGGAGTGTATGGTTAGTCAATACAATGCTTACAGTGTGAACGGAGAGAAGGTCAATGGACGTCAAACACTTGGGGAGAATATAGCTGACAATGGTGGCCTAAAGGCAGCATACCATGTAAGTGCAAGAATGTAAACTATCTTTACTATGTAAAGTACATGACCAGTTGTAACTATTTTGCTGTCTGGAGCAAAAATAGTGAACGAGTAAGCCAATTCCCTCATTACTATATGATATTGCCATATAGTGACCATATAATACCTTCGTAAAGTGAACAAATACATCTATAATGAAAGGTTATACCTAGCGATAACGCTGCTGATTGTTTGTAGAGACATTCCAGTTTCCACTGGAAAATCACTGCAGCAAAAAGTACCATGTGGGTTTTTCCTGCAGATTTCACTGCATTCCCCACAGCTTTTAAACTTTTTCACTGCAAAGGTTGAAATTTGCAGGTAAAAGCTGGTAGAAAACGGTAATTGAGGTCCTATGGGTTTAAAGCCTGTAATGTAATACATTATGCACTACAGCTTTTTAAAGTAGCATGTGGATGGGATTTCTTTAAAAGCTGTGTAGGCCAGAGGCTTTCTGTCCAACCCTAGGACAGGCCATCAATATTACATTTATGGGGCTCTAACAGCCAGTACCCATGCAGATCAGCTGTTTCAGCACAGTAGTGCTACTGGTAATGTGTAGTTCTGGTCACTCGTTATACAATGTGTAGTGGTGGGTTTAGGTACTGCAGTAGTGCGCTTTGTACAGTACAGTGGGTGAGCAGCATGTTAACATTACTGGTAGCCATGCTGTCTTGGAACATCTGATTTGCAAGGTTCTGGCTGTTGGACATCTTAGATGAAATAATAATGGCCAATCTTAAAGATAGATCATCAGTATTAGAAAGGTGGATAACACATTTAACATACACGCCATAATTTATATTAAGGGACAGGGAATACTCTGGGTGATTGCAGGGAACTGAAGAGAGCTCTAAAACGGAGTGACTTTGTGTTAAAGGGGACATGGCTTGAAAATTTTCGCAGCACACTGTGCACACCTCCACTTCTGATGACGTACACTTAGGAAAGGTTATCCATATTAGATTAGTGGGGACCTTTTGTCTTCTGTGCTGAAATTATACAGAATACAGTGACAAAAGCAGAACGCTGCATACACTGTAGTTGGCTCCTGGAGTCCTGCACCTCTGCTCCCTTTCACTTGGAGTAACATCTGTCATTCTTCATCCAACTTCATATACTGCATAGTTCGAGCAGAGAAAGTAGCCAACAACAGGGGTGTTGGGCTGCCACCTACCTGGTCTTACTGACCTATCCTAAGATGGTGGTTATCTGGGAAGATTTTACAGAGCATTCACAGCATTAAACATCTTACTAACATTAAATGAAATATAAATTTGCACCTGGTCTGTGTTTTTGACTTTTGATCATGGTTTACACACACTGATACAACACTGATACCAAGCACTGACCAAAACACCGATGTGTGAATAAAGCCTAACAATGCCAACCCCTAATTCCATAATACAATATTCCTCTGGAAAGTATGGTGGTGACTTTATTATGTTATGTGCAGTGTTGCCAACCTGATGATATTTTTTATGAACAAATTGGAAAAACCTAATAAATACACATTTCAGAGGAGATTTATGAAACTGTCAGAAAGAAACGCTGTCTTTGTTGAGCGTACAACCAGGAATTGCATAGCCTTATTTTGCATTCCCAAAAACCATAACAACATTGGTTTACAAATGCCCTGTGTAAATAGTGTGATGATGCACATGCTAAGGATTTTCCATCAGTCTGATAAAAGTGTACAGATGGTGGCTACACATCACCATTCTGTTCACATGGGGCACTCTTTGTAAAAAACAAACACATGAAAATCTCCAGGGTGGTATAAGCATACTTATATAGATAGTGTATAAAACCTCCTCTATTCACTACTTTTCTTGTCTTTTAGGCATACAAATCCTGGTTACAGAAGCACGGTGAAGAGAAGCAATTGCCTGGAGTGGGACTATCCAACCATCAGCTCTTTTTTGTAGGATTTGCACAGGTAACATCCACAGACCTGAGCTGCTTGGATAGCACTGACAACGTCTTAATCCTTCTGCTCTAAAGCTAGCCATACATCTTTGAACAAAAATGTCCATGATCTAGCAGTGTAAATGGATTGGTGATAGGATCTTTTGTATGAATAAACAGCTAAACTGCCTGATCAGAAGGGACAGGAATCCGTGCAAATCGGCAAATAATCGGCAAAATTTTGCTAATCACGTCAAAAACTTTTTCAAAAACTTCCAACTTTTGGTTATTTTTTAGCAGATAAAATTTTGTTGTTGGCCATGATGAATGGTCATTCTTGGTATTTTTTTTCAATGATTGTCAGCCATTTCAGTCAACAATGTGTATGGCCACCTTTAGACTGGTCTTTTACAGTAACTAAGCTCCTTTACTCTTTCTTGCAGGTGTGGTGTTCTGTGCGGACCCCCGAGAGCAGCCATGAAGGGCTAGTTACAGACCCTCATAGTCCAGCCAAATTTAGAGTTATTGGGACCCTGTCAAATTCAAGGGACTTTGCTGAACATTTCAACTGTCCCAAAGGGACCCTTATGAACCCAGGAAAATACTGTGATGTATGGTGAAGAGGTGTATGTGCATCCTGCTTTGGCAATCTGTGATGGCTGTGTGGAATGATGAAGTATGTGAGAATGTGTATGAATGTGACTGAATGCAGTATGTATGTGTTGTGAGACTGACAGTCAATGTATGTGCATGAGTCCATGTAACTAACTTGTCTTTATTGAGATAGCGTAGCAAAGAATATTAACACAGCACTGCCAAAGACAGAAACAGCACTAGGTGGCCAGGGGTCAAAACCCTAATTCTCCATAGTATAAACAGAAATAACCTTCTATTCAACTAGATTATACCCCAAACTGTTGTAACATGGAAATAATGTAGTGTTATTCCATGGAAAGGTGGAAATGGACAGATTTTACCTCTGTGGGAGTAAGTGGCACCATAGTTGCTGCTTATCCCCACCTACCATATTTTAATAATCTGTACATTTGTCTGATAGCTGTGTTTGATTCCTTATTGTAATACCTTTTAGAACTGCTTTGCCTTTAGCTTTACAATGTCGAGCCTTTGCCACAAGTAAATATTCACTGTAGTATAAAGTTAATGTAATAAATCAGCAGGAGAGAATTCGTACTTTACAATAGGATAACATACCCCCTACTGTAAATTCCCAGAATAACAGCCATCACTGGAAAGTTTCCATGGCCATAACAAATTATGAGACCTCAGGTCAAGTGCATTTATACAGGCTGAGGAATTCTGCCATTAGTAAAATTCTTTATAATCTTTAGGAGTTACATTCCTTATAATATACAGCTCAGCTGCCGCAGAACCTCTTTTTGAAGAGCAAAGAGGAGCTTTCTATATACCATATAATAACTGATAGATATGAAACTCCCATATATATATATATACAGGGTGAGCCATAAGTATTGATACACCAAGATAAAATGGAAGTGGTTGCTGATATCACCTTACCGTTTGTGGCATATTAGTACATGGGAGGGGGGAAACATTTGAGACTGAGTGACGCCCATGGTGACCATCTGCAAAGCCATTATTTTGGATTCAACTTTACTTTTTTCAATGGGAAGGGGGTCACGTGACATATCAAACACATGGAGAATTGCACAAAAAAACAATGGTGTCACTGACATGTTTGTGACTTGGAGCAACGACAGTAACCCACTAAAGGATGTGCTCAAAGTGTTGCCCATTGTGTTGAATTGCCAACGCGATTCTCCTCTCCCACTCTTGACACACCAAGAGCAATATTATGGTCCACCCTGTGTGTGTATATATAAATAAATATACATATATATATATATATATATATATATATATATATATATGTATATTTATTTATAACCTATATATATATATATATATATATATATATATATATGTATATATATATATATATATGTATATTTATTTATAACCTATATATATATATATATATATATATATATATATATATATATATATATATATATATAGTTTCTACAGCTGCTAAAGAGCCTATTTTCGAGGGGAGAGGGAATGCTACCTGTCAGATGAAGAGAATCTGTCACCATGTGTATGTTGCTCTATATGAGAGCAGCATAAAGTAATGAATATATCTGTGTGTCACTTGTATTCTTGCAGCAGTTCTTAATACAATATACAATCATAGTTAGGCCTCATTCACTCTACCATAATAATGATTTTATTTATATAGCATTTATATAATCCGCAGCACTTTACAAATCAGAGGGTACATGAACAGATGGTATGTGACAATACAATGTGAAAAAATAATTAACATATCAAACAATAGAAGAGAGCCTTGCTCGCAAGAGCTTACAATCTATGAGGAAATACATTGACACAAGAGGTACCGTATTTTTCGGACTATAAGACACACTGGACTATAAGACGCACCAAGGTTTTAGAGGAGAAAAATAGGGAAAAAAAAATTTTCAGGCAAAAAATGGTAAAATACTTAATGTATGGGAGTTGTAGTTTTGGAACAGCTGCAAGGTCACATTGACAGGTGACCCTGCAGCTGTACGGGGATGTATAGGGCGTTTTTTTTGTGGGGCCAGGTGTACTTTTTAGTTATACCATTTTGGGAAATGTTTATTGCTTAGATCACCTATTATTTAATTCAGAGGCAAAACAGAGAGAAAAACCCAGCGGTTTAGCACTTTTGATTTTGACGTTCACTGTACATAAAACTATTAGTAGACCGGGCATTTTCAGACACAGGGATACCTAATGTGTATGTTTCACAGTAATGTTATACTTTTATATGTATTCTAGGGAAAGGAGGTGAACTTTTATTTATTTTATTTTTTATTATATTTTTTTTTTAAAGTGTTTTTTTTTTTTTTTACTATTTTATTATCCCCCGCCTAGGGGGCTTGAACCTGCAATCATTTGATTGCAAGTCCCATAGACGGCAATACATGGGAGATTCTATACATTACTATCGCGGAGTGTCATAGACCAGCTGCGATAGTAATATATAGCTATGACAGGCCTGGGAGCCTTCATTAGGCTCCCAGCTGTCATCGGAACAGGTCGGCTCCTGCGGCCTCGCCGTGCAGGAGCCGACCTGCATCACTAAAGGTATGGGGCCGGTGGGGACCGGCCCTGGGGCTAACTAACTGCCGGGACCTGCGGAGGAGGAGCGGATTTACAGCATGCCACCGCTGGTTTTCTTCAGCGGCAGGAGCGTGGCAATCTGCAGGCCCCGGCAGCTAAGACACTCCCCGGCATCTGCCGGTCTATTACAGCATCTATTACTGTCTTAACTGCCGGGGCCTGCAGATTGTCACGCTCCTGCCGCTGCAGAAAACCAGCGGTGGCAGTAGCACGGCCATGCTGCAAATCCGCTCCTCCTCCCACATTCGGACTATAAGACGCACCCTCATTTTCCTCCGAAATTTGGGGGGAAAAAAGTGCGTCTTATAGTCCGAAAAATACGGTAATTGGGCTTGTTGGGTACAATGGTCCAGCCATCTTTTAATAGATAAGGTCATATAACTGAGGCTGTATGAGCCAGTATCTGTGGATAAACAGATACTAAGTGCAAGGAATGCAGTATAACTTCTATATGGAGGGGTCAGGTTCTGTGGAATAGAGGAAGGATAGCTCAGGATAAGAAATGTTAGGGAAGTGTGTAGAGGTGTAGAACAATGTGATCTGGTTGTGTGATAAGCCTACCTAAACAGATGTGATTTTAGGGCATGTTTAAATCAGCCATAGCTGGGTATTAATCAAATGATCTGGGATAAAGTATTCCAGCCCAGCGGTGCAGCTTGAGAAAAGTCTTGGAGACAGGAGTCGGATGTTTGGATAACAGATAATGCAAGTGTAAGATCATTGGCAGACCATAGAGGACAATTAGGGTGGTAGACAGTGACGAGGAAAGTGATGTAGGGAGGAGCAGCCCTATTGAACATAATTTTTATCTACAGTTGCGGATAAAAGTATGGATCTATTCATTTCTAAGGGCCTAAACATACAGTCATAGTTTTTGCGGCCATGAGTCTGTGCTATATACAAGGGCTGCAAATTATGAAGCATGTCATATTATACCTGCTTTTGCAGCATAGACTAGTGTAGGGGCTCATACACGTCTTTTTGTGGATCTGTGGTTGTGGATGACACGTTGCCTTTCTTTGCAGATTGCAGATCTATATTTGGAGGCTGTAAAAATCACTACGGTCTTGTGCAGGAAGCCTTTATCAGGTGCATTGCTGGAGTTTTCCCAATGATGTGGAGTCCTCAACATTGTTAAGTTGCTGTTTACCTTAATCTACCACTTTTTCCTTAGGTACAGTGAGGATAAATTAACGCTGTGGAATTTGGCACTGATTTTGAGCTGGATTCCACCTCAAAATCAGCACCAAAATCTGCCCTGAATCTGCCTTTCATTGTATTCAATAGGAGTCAGAGATCATAGTAGAATGCTTGTAAAATAATCTTGTTGCGGATTTTGCAGCTGCATCAGCCACAGAACTCGTAGTGAAAGCTAGTTCATCTGAGTCTATTCAGGGACTGAAATGTGAAGAGGAACTTGAGGCAGTAGTCCTCTTCCATTTCCACCCTGTACTAAGGAGAAAACTGTTAGCCAAAGGTAGGAGAAAGAAGTGCTGCTCATGAATACGAGGACTCCTGGCTCACACAACGCTTAGCTCATACTGCATTCTAAAAACCATGATCTTAAGCAACCCACTGCAAGAGTACAAGTAGGTCAAACAAAACAGGTCACGTGTCACTACTATATGCTGACCTCAGTAATGGCAGGATAACCTTGGTGACAGATTCCCTTTAGTCAGTTCTTGGCACAGTAGAAGGAACTTCCTGCAAAAGTGATCTGTACCAGACTGCTTCCCCAGGTAGATATAAGTAGTGCCCACTCATAGCCGTACAACTGGGAGGTTCTGACATCAGTATGTGATGGTTATACAAATAGAATTCACAGATATATCAAATGAAAAAGGAGTGATTCCAATAAAAACCTCAAAGAAATAGCTAATAATAAAAAAAAGTGTCTGGAAAACAGAACTTGGCACTTTAATAACTTATGCTATGTTCACATCTGTGCCGGTTAATAATGGTGAATAGTGGACCCCAAAAATAGCAGACACAAACACAGCTCGAGGGACCTCATTGACTATGATGGGGTCTGTCAGGTGTCTAGCAAGTGTTTGTGTTTTCTAAGTGAAATCGCTGGACAAAAAAGTTGTCCTTACAGTACTTTATTGCCTGGTGATTTCTGCCAGATCTATACCTGTGTAGGTTTGAACATAACCTTAGTAAAGTAATGGGGCGATATGAAACAATAATATCCTTGCATCATACTACAGTAATGTAATGCTGCGCAAATTTTGCTCTGTGAGTTTTATGCTGTTTGCTGCTATTGTGTGACAAAGCCATATTTTAATAACTCATGAGTAAGTGATAATGGGTGAATTTAATCCCTTCATGAGTCCTTTCTAGCCTGTTGCCACAAGAGCAAATTTTATTTTTAGACTAGTTTTTTTCATTTTAGCTGCTATTTTACTGTAATTCTACGATATTAATGTTATCATTTTTAAATATTTCAGTTTGTACTGAGTTACTCATAAAATGATGGGTGACTTACTGGTATCTGGTGAGCTGATCATTGTTGGTAGAAATCTGTGCATTGGAAGATACAGGAAACACATGGGTTGTGTCTCTGTCCTGCAACATCAATGATAAAAGGGATATTTTTAGAAGGAATCTGGCCATACACGTTAGAATTTTGAACGGCCATGAAAGTTCGGCTCGCGGAAAAAACTCCTGAGTGGCTCCCATTGATTTCAATGGGAGCTGTCTTTTTGGTCAGGATTTTGAGGTGGATACGGCCTCAAAACCCTGACCAAAATTCTCCGTGTGAACTTACCCTTAAACAGGAACCATAGTTGTTAATTTTGATGATTGGATCGTTCATAAGACTGCAACTGCTATTTAAAAGTAAACTATCTTTAGGATAGGTCATCAATATCAGGGCAATGGGTGGTCTGACACCCCATTTGAAGAGTCAATGACTTCAGGCGACCACTGTTGCCTGGTCACTGATCACCAAGCAAGGTGCCATACATGACATAGTGGCTGTGCTTGGTATTACAGGTCAGCCTTATTCACATGAATAGGACTTAGCTGTACACAAGCCATGTGATGAATGAACATGTTCATACTTCATACTTACATACTACATACTTCAGGCAGCTGGTCGGATGGGGTCCTGGGTGTCAGACCCCACTAATCAGCTATTGATGACCTATCCTAAAGAAAGCATCAATATTTAACTCCTAGATAACCCTTTAGGGTCTGTATTTTGACAGTTTAGTATCCAGTAACTGGTTATATTGGTTATGTCTTACCGTAATGCCATTGTTACAATCCAAGAGATGTAGGATGTTCCAATAAGGCCAGAATATAGTGGCTACTTAGCATGGTATATTCTAGGATACTAGTATTAGACTGAAGCCCCATATTGTATAAACGTTGCATTTTACAGTATTGGCAAAGTGAATGAGATTCTGGCTAATCCCATCCACACATTGCAGAAAAAAATCTGCTGCAGAAAAGCTGCGTTTTCAAAAATGCCAGCGTTTTTGAAAATCGCCGCATGTCAATTATACTTGATATTGTTTTCCCTATAGGTATAATAAGTGCAGAAAGTCCGGAGAAGAGAACTCTGCGAAAAAGCAATGAAAAACGCTGCAGAAAAAAGGGATGCGTTACTGCCAAAAAAAATTCTCCAGCGTTTTTTGTTTTTTTTTTTGCTGCATTTTGCTACGTACAGTTTTATTTGGTAAAGTGGTTAAATAACACTCAGAATGCTAAGTGTGTGATATGTAGCATACAATGTGTAAAAGTAGCAGAAAGAAGTGTGAACTGCTTAACATGACTGATAAAACCATATTGTAAGAAAATAATGATATTGTTATGATACTTTGCTTGAGGAGTGCATGCTGCTTTGCTAAATGTATACAAATCATCTAAATAATACTGTATTATCATTAGCATACTAAAGATGGTATAATCCAAAGGAAAGGAAATTAGAAGAAATAACCCAAAGAATATGTATGCTTCAGCCTCAAACGCTCCTGTGCTCCTGAAATGAAATCTACGCCAGTCAGAAACTGGCATAGATTTCACATATAAGGTTGAGGCTTCATGTTGCCGAAATGCAGCTTATTTTGTTGCAGATTTTGCTGCATTTTTTTTTTTTTTTTAGCCAAAACAAGAATGACTACAAAAAGAATTGGAAATCTATAGGAAGTGTTTATACCTTCTACTCAATCCACTTCTGCAAAATCTGCAACAAAACCCCCCAGCATTTCCTCAATGTGGGGCCTCAGCCTTATGCCCGGTTCATACTAGCTTATGTGTTCCGTCCGCAAGGAGTCCGCATGAGGAGCCCCCCCCCTGGACAGAATACAAGTGCAACTGCAAGTGCTGTGCAGTTAAAGCGCACGGACCCCATAGACTATAACGGGTCTGTGTGCTTGCCGCGCACTGCCTACATGAATGATTCATGCGGGAAATGCGCGGCAAGCACACGGACCCCATTATAGTCTATGGGGTCCGTGCGCTTTAACTGCACAGCGCTTGCAGTTGTGTTTGTATTCCGTTCGGGGGGGTCCTCATACGGACTACTTGTGGACAGAACACATAAGCTAGTATGAACCAACCCTTATTCACATCACTTTTCTGGCGTGAGTTATAGTAAGTTTGTCAGGCTTAGGTGTCCCTGTCTCGGTCTCTGCGTCTTGCTCCACTATCATAAAAAGTGATAACCAGATTGCTGAAGGAACAGTGTAGCATTGATCGGTTAATAAATTCCTCCATTAGCGAAATAGTAGATATACTAAATACTGTATATATAATAGAAACAATGGAAAAGACAATAGTAGTGTGAACACTACCTAATAATCACTATTGCTCAGTTGTGTTGTTCTCAAATGTATATGTATGGGAAATTCACCTCCATTGGATGTTCTTTAGTAATATGAGAGCTACCTTCCTTGTGTAATGATTGAGATACAAGGATGAACTAAGTTATGTATGAACTGAGCTAGAAATACACGGTGTCTTCAGTTACATTGAAATTAAAGGAGCTCTCTCACAACCTACTTTTCAATGAATATATATATATTTAATATATATGTAAAAATCTATTTAATTCCCATCATTTTGCATCTACCATCTTTACAATGGCCTTGTATGGATAGATAATCATTGATTCTGCTGCTGCTTTTCATCACCTGAATTCATTGGATTCCAGCTTCATATAATGTTGTATACATGTAAAATGTTAGAATGGTGTGTGTATGAATAAGCTGTATGTGTAATGACTGCTTGAAAAGTGTGAGAGTCTTGAGTATCTTGAATGTGAGCAGACACATAGAAGAAATTTCATGCTCATAACGTTAGAAGATTGTGACATTTCTTGATTTTTGCAATTTTATGAAAAGTTGCTGAATGCGTGCCTAGAGCTACAAATATGCTGCATACGTGTATACTGATAAACTATGTTGTGTGCTGATATTGCTGATGCTGTAAATCTACAGAGTCAGCTTTACTTTACAACACACCTGACCGTCTGCTGTCATGGGGGTCCCTGTACTGGGAGGGGTCTAACTGCCCCATCAATCCTCCTTCTTTGCACTGTTTGGAACACATATCATGCTGGCATCTTGCTCCTGAGATTAGGAAGTGCTAACCTCACATGGCGTTCTGAAATGCTACACCAAGACACCGTACAATCGTTTTATGAAACTCACTATCTATTGTAACTCTGTTACATGTATGACAAGAAACAGGGTTTATGTAGAATTATAAAGTTCATGCATGAAGTATCTTTATTGTGACATTTTAGATGATCCAGCTATGATGGACCTCAACCTCCCAAAGACACATCAGGGAATCCATACAAGTAAAATAGGGGGCCCTAAAGGATAATAATAAAAACATTAAAATGCCTTAATTTACTGCACACATAATATAGAGATGTATATGACAAAGTTTAACTATAAAGTACCACAAAGCATGATTTTCGGCAGGAATCCCTTTGGATCTTAATGTTTTTTGACATGTGCATTACATAGTTTTAAGAGGTTGCTGGAGCTGTAGGAAGCTTGTTCCTTTTCTCCTATGGCATCACACTTAGGGTCCATTCACACAGAGTAAACGCACACTCATTTTGTCAAAATACACGTGTAAAAAATACATGTGTAAAAATAAGACTCCCATTGACTTCAATTACATTTTTTTTACACATGTGAAAAAACACGTCAAAATACACGTGTAAAATGTCATTGAAGTCAATAGGAGTCTTATTTTTACACGTGTATTCTTTCCACATGTATTTTGCCAAAATGAGCGCGTGTTTACTCTGTGTGAATGGACCCTTACAGCGAATGGGTGTTATTGTCAGCCATTGAGGGAAAAGGTATTGCTACAAGTTCACTCAAGGACTCAAAACACTTTGCGGGGAGTTAAGATTACTAAAATTGGCAGTTCATACACCTTTCTTAAATTGAGGTGCCCTGAAGTACAATGCATCAAATATATTAAGAGGTACCCCTCCCATCTTTGTGCATTTTATGTTTTCATAGCACGTGTAGATTTGCTGTATACTTTGCACCAATTTATGGGGCATGTTATAGTAAGTCAGTTGGCCTATTGGAGTCCCCAACCACTCCACTATACACTACTACTTTTTGTAAAAATTATGAAGTTTCAAGAGACTCTAAAAGATTCACATTTTTGCAAAAATGTGAATTTTTGTAGCCTCAAAATGTGTGTAAATAATTTGACAAATTCTCCACTAAGAGTTTTGAAAATGTTCAGTCCACCTACAGCTCACCATCTATTAAGTTACAACAATCTGCAGGCTCCATCATTGGGGTCATGCACTGAGTTGTAGTTCATCACATAGAGACAGAACTTGTTAAAGATCCTAAAAAAGCAGCCAGTACAAGCCAATTATTGGGAGGGATGTGGCAATGTGCTGTTATATTGATAAACTTTCTGTCCATTCCCTCCATACCTACCTCACACTGTGACATCAGCTGCTTGCCCATCATGTACAAGCTGTGTGCAGATATGATAGACCCAAGGAACTTACTCAGGAGGCAGGTTTACTAAAGTGACTTACTGGGAAGTAACACCAGCTTGAGTATTAAGCCAAACAAATGAGAACTACTGAAGGCTTCACACCTGTCCCATGAGACGTCTACCCTTGAAAACCACTGCTCATCCTATAATGCAATGCATAGTGGTAATTGTAGTCCTTGTGTTTCTTATTTGAGCACTGAAAGCATGAATTCTTCTGTAAAACATGAGATTCCTATATAGGTCTTATTGGAGCACATAGGTTATGTTCTTTAGTGGTTTCCTTAATACATAGGAAGCGAGTGTTTTTAACATTACCTGGCTATACTGGGTCTCACATTATTCTACTCAATGTCATGTAGTAGGATAGTGCACAATGATGCAAATTTGCATATAGAATCACTGTTACTATTCCTTAACATGTTGGATAGACGGGAACTGCACATCACCTCATTATATGGTGTTACTGTTACTGAATGCTTGTGGCTTCTCCATTACTGTGTATTTGTGAACAAAATGTTTTATTTTTTCATGTCTATTAAACCCAGCAGACTCTTGCTTGTCTTGCCTTGTGTGCAAAATTGTATTATATTATGACTGTTATATATAAGCAAACATATATAGCATCCAGGAATTAGTTGGTATGGATCATCGTTTACAGTGCGTCAGTATAAGTCTCATAAGAAGTCAGCAAGTCTTTTTTTTTAGAGAGAATTAGTGGTCCTTCATGTGACACTAGGTTCACACTAGTGTTTGGGTTCTCGTCTTTCGGGTCTGCTTGGGAACCCAAAAGATGGAAATCCTATCTCCTTAAAAAGTGGTTACACGCAGAAACCCACATAGCCTATAGACTAAAATGATGTCTGCCAGGTTTCCACCAATTTTGTACTGAAATTTTAAGCGGAATCTGGGATGGAGTGCCCAAACATTATTTAAACGCTAGTGTAAACTAGCATTAGATAGACAAGGCTTTCATCCCTAGTTTTTAGAAGATTTTCCAGATATTCTTATTAAGCAAAGGCCCCACACAGCACTTTTCACAGAAAGTCCACAGTTTTCCTCTGCAGACTTTCTGCTTCCATTATACCTATAGGGAAACCGCTGGCGTTTCCGTAGGTATAATTGACTTGCTGCGATTTCCAAAACTGCCACAGGTGGGTTTCCAATCTAAACCCCTAGGTTCTGGGTCAGATCATCCCACAAACATCACCGTAATAACAGCAGGTACCATTTAGTACTGCACAATGTGAACAGATCTCCAAAATGGTCTCAGTCACAGGGCTATTAGATGGATCTCTTCTACAGTCTCCTGCTAATTTAAGAGCCCGATCACACGGCGTAAATGAGCGTGTATTTTGGCAAAATACACGTGTAAAAAATACACGTGTAAAAATAAGACTCCCATTGACTTCAATTACATTTTTTTACACGTTTAAAAAAACACGTCAAAATACACATCAAAACACACATGTAAAATGTCATTGAAGTGAATGGGAGTCTTATTTTTACACGTGTATTTTTTACACGTGTATTTTGCCAAAATACACATGCGTTTACTCCGTGTGAACAGGCCCTAAAATGGCTGCCAAAGCAAAATAAAAAAATGACCAAATTGCTATGCAACACTTAGTAGAGAAAAAAAAGAAACCCACGGATCGCATATCCAAATATTATACCTTGATCTTATTCTTCTCACCAAAATCTACAAAAATTAACATGAGGCTCTTAGTATACACATTGATCAAGGTGTCTAAGTCCTCTCCTGGTGCTCCCACAGTGTATATAGTCCCCTCCTGGAGCCCTCAGGGTATTTATAGTCCCCCTCCTTGTGCCCACAGTGGATTAAACAAAAATAAAAACTAATACTCACCTCACCTCATTCCCCTGCTGGTCTCTCTCGTCTCTGCTCCTGGAGGCTTTCAGGGAGCAGCTAGTGCGATGTAGGGGATGTTACTACATCGTGTCTACTGCTTCTAACACAGGAGCAAGAGGCAGGTGCCAAATGGTAAAGCAGGAAGCCCCTACATCACACATCTACATCCTTCTCAGGAACATACTTCCCGCCATCAGTATGCATGCGCAGTAGCATGCTGCTACTACTACTGCTGCTACAGCGCATGCACCCGTGCCATTTTTTTTATCAATGGCAGTTCGCGAGCTCCGGAGGAAGACGGGACCCGAAGACATCGCTGGAAGAGGAGGCGTGGCTGAAGATGACGTCAGACCCTGAATGCCCGCCCACCGTGCACGATAGATAAGTTTAACATATTCTTTTTTACAATTTTAGTTTAAAACTGGGGGGGGGGATAGTTTAATATAACTTTAGCAGTGCCTGAATAGCCTTTTCAAAGGCTATTCACGCATATGTGGGGCTCTATCAGCATAATTTTGCTGATAGCGCCCCTTTAATGAAGAACATCTCTCAACCAAGAATGTTGTCCCAGACCCCACAGATCCCAGAAATACATTGTGATAATACATTTCATTCTCTAATTCAAATTTGTATTGAATTAAATTAAAATTTAACTTAAGGCAGTGAAACAGACCAAGCTTGGAGTAACATCACAAGTAAATGTCTCTGCTTTAGGAACTGTAATATTTTTTAGACTGATTGACATTTGGTCATTGTCTGCTGATTTAGTAGGGAAGGGTGAGCACAAGTTTAATTTTCACCAGTCCATTCCTTTATTTTCTTTAGATGAACAATACTGGGGATCGCTGCCAGATATATATATCTATATATTTGTATAGATAAAACATGCCCGTATGGACATGATGAATACTGGTGAAGAGAGCTCCAGCAGTGAATAATCCAGGGCAGTTGCCCCAGCTTTCAACCTTTGCATTTGGATGTATATATGGTCTATATGCAGTCTGCCAGATCAGAAGACACCATCTTCTAAAAGACCAGTAACGCTAACCAGTGGCGTAACTAGGAATGGCGGGGCCCCATGGCGAACTTTTGACATGGCCCCCCCCCGACCGACACCGATGCCGAAGACCTCGACCGACCCCCTCCTCCGCATTCCTGCGCGCTCTATTATGTCCCTTAGTAGCCCCTGCACACAGTATTATGTCCCTCAGTGGCCCCTGCACACAGTATTATGTCCCTCAGTGGCCCCTGCACACAATATTATGTCCCTTAGTGGCCCCTGCACACAGTATTATCCCCCATAGTGGCCCTTGCACACAGTATTATGCTCCACTGTGGACACCCATAAACAATTATTATACTCTGGGGTCTGGAATAAAAACATTAAAAAAAACACAGTTATTTACCTGTCCCCTGGCTCCTATGCTGCAGTCCTCCTCTGTCGGCCTTTTTCAATGACGTCGAACGTCACATGACCCGGGACGCAGGCCGGGGTCATATGACGACAGAGACTTTTGACAACTAGGCCTGAGCTCTGCCCGGATCATGGAGAGGTAAGTAACAGTGTTTTTTATGTTTCTTACCTCTCCCGGGCCTCCGATCATTATACTCGGGGGTCTGAAAAGACCCCCGAGTATAATGATAGTATTTATGGGGTCCACGGTGTCACTTACCGATCCAGGCCCAGATCGGTAAATAAATAGGGTCCATTACTGGGCTGGAGTAACTCCAGCCGGTAATGGCCTATTAAAAAAAACAAAAACGCAGCAGTAGCGGCTGTCACTGGGCCCCCTAATGTCCCGGGCCCTGTGGCAGCTGCCTCTGCTGCTATGGCGGTAGTTACGCCACTGACGCAAACCTGAGCAGTATCAGGCTTTCCTAAACCCAGGGATAAGCTTCAGTTTTCTACCTAGCCCTGGGGCAGTGTGTCCCTCTCTTCCTGTTACCTGACCTTCGCTTTTCTGTTCCACAGATAGCCCTAAAGCTCCAGGTGGGTGCACAGCTGAGGACATGGCTGAAGTTCTCCAAGGAACTGAGTTATGCTAGGTTCACCTGTGTTCACTTTTTTAAGTGGATTAGGTTTCTCTTCGGGGAGGGGCTGATATGGAATATTATACTGTCTAGAGGACACTTTGGGACATTACAGTGTGTGTAAATGAAGAGTTATACCATGTGGGAGCCAGGAAAGGGGGTGCTATGCCACATGGGGGTGGGGGGCCCAATTTAATAGTTTGATATCGGGTCCAGCCTTTAATATTTATGCCCCTGGTCAACAGTATGTGATCTGTGGTGATTTGACAACTAGACCACACACAGATCATCTGTTCCAGCAGCCTCTAGATGCTGGAAGCTGCTGCAGTGGATGGGGATCGTATGTAGACTGCTACTAATCAAGTGAGGTGGTGCAGTAATTTCAACCACTATACATGTAAAAGGGCTTCACTCAGTGGTGTAAGTAAAGTCTTGTGGGCCCCGGATAAAACCACACCCTTTCCTACAGAAAATTCTTGATAGTGGTGGTTACGGGGTCCCACACAGTATAACATTGCTCCACAATGGCCCCCACACAGCATAACATGCTCCACAGTGGCCCCCACACACTATAATATACTCCTCATAGCGCTCCCACACATTATAAAATGCTCTCCAGTGGCCCCACACAAGTTTAATATTCTTCCCACAGGAGCTCCCACACATTCTAATGTGCTCCCTACAGTGGCCCCCAAACAGTATTATATACTCCCCTTGGTGGCCCCCATACAGTATTATATGTTCCCCACAGTGGCCACCACACAGTATTATATACTCTACATAGTGGCCACCACACAGTATTATATACTCTACATAGTGGCCACCACACAGTATTATATGCTCCCCACAGTGGCTCCCACCCAGTATTATATGCTCCACAGTGGCACCCACACAGTATTATGTGCTCCACAGTAGCTCCCACCCAGTATTATATGCTCCACAGTGGCCCCCACACAGTATTATGCGCTCCACAGTAGCTCCCACCCAATATTATATACTCCACAGTAGCCCCATCCAGTATTATATACTCCACAGTGGCCCCCACCCAGTATTATATGCTCCACAGTGGCCCCCACCCAGTATTATATGCTCCACAGTGGCCCCTACCCAGTATTATATGCGCCACAGTGGCCCACACCCAGTATTATGTGCTCCACAGTAGCTCCCACCCAGTATTATATGCTCCGAACAGCCCCTTCTGGTGATTACAAATAACAAACACGTATACTCACCTTTCCTGAACATCCTCACTCCGTCCTGCTGTCTTCAGACGTCACTGCTGAAGCCTGTATCACATTGAAAGCAATAGGTAAAAAAGCCTCCCATTGACTTCAATGGGTAGCGCACGTAAGACCGAACCCATTGAACTCAATGGGATTCTGTTTTACGCCGCTCACTCTGAACGTGTTTACATGTCAGAATGCGCAGAGCGTTAACTCCTTGTGAAAGCACCCTAAGACTGTGCATAGATAGGTGTCACCCACTGATGCTAGCATCATACCTGTGTAAGGGGTTTCTGTTTGTCAGGTCCGCCTGGGAACCTGACGAACAAAAACCTAAACCACTTTCAGGACAATTGTCTCTGCATTTTTTTAAGTAGATTCGGGGACAGAAACTCTGAACGGAGTCCAGGTGCAAGTGTCAACCCAGCCTTAGGGTCAGTTCACATCGAGTTTTTTGGCACGGATTTTGACGCTGAATCCATCTTAAAATCCACCACCAAAAAAGCTTTCCAATAGAGTTCTATGTATTCCACTAGCTTTTTTTTCCGCTAGCGGATTTTTTTCCGCTATTGGAAAAAAGCGCAAAATGACGTTTCTTCAGGCATATTCCGCCTGAAAAAACCAACGCAAGTCAGTGGGAGGCGGAAAATCCACGTCTCGGTTTTGGACGTAGATTTTGACATGGATTTTGGCTAAATCCACGTCCAAAACCGCGAGGCGTTTTTCAGCTCATTTCCATGGCCACATCCCACAAGGGGTGGTCCGGTGTGGTTACTACAATATACTGACCACCACCGACATGACTAGTGGCATATGTCGGCGGCGGACAAGAATCGGCATTTCATTTTCCTCTTGGCTTGGTTGTGAAGATGATATGGCTGCGTTTTCTGCCATAATATCCAGCTGGGTGATGCAGTTAGCCATGACCACTCTCCACTCCAAGCTAAAATGGCTCCTGAAAAAATAAAAGGATGTGCTTTTTGGCCATGCCCAGTGGGCTGGCTAGTCTAATAACGGGCTGGAGGCAAAATTGCATGCGAAAAACCGTGTCATAAAATGCGTTGCCATAAAAAACGTGTCAAAAAACGCCAGACTTTTTTTCCGCACAGAATTTTTCAGGACCAAAATCCTCGCCAAAAAACTCTATGTGAACTAACCCTTATAGGACTACCTCCTTGAGTTTTCATCTTAAGCAGAAAGAAAGATTATGAATGATAATCTGTTTTCCCTTAGCCCAAACAGCAGCACAACTGGGGTATTCCTGCCCCTAATGAGCTGTTAGGTAATTAAAAATTCCATCTGTCCTAACAGCTTTGACCCCTATAAGAGGCCGGAAGACCTGCTCCTCCCTTGTGTTAGTATCAATTATAGTATATAAAGAGCAATTACAAAGAGGTACACACACATAAAGAATCTGTACAACAGTACCTCCTAGGGAGGGAGCCTTGTGCTGCTGTTTGGGCTATGGGAAAACAGATTATCATTCATAATCTTTCTTTCCTCCTACACCCAACAGCAGCACAACTGGGGATTTAGCAAGTATTGTTTCCCCTAGGGCGGGTCATCCTGGCATGCTGATGCCAAGACGGAGTGCCCAAATGCTGTAGCATCAGCCGTACGCGAGTCCAGTCTGTAATGTTTGGCAAAAGTCAATTGTGAGCTCCAAGAGGCTGCCGCACATATTTGCTCCAAGGAGAGGAACCGTGTCTCTGCCCAAGATGTCGCCACTGCTCGGGTGGCATGGGCTCGTAAAAAATTCTGGAACAGGAAGCTCTTGGGCCCGTAGGGAACAGCTAATAGCCTCTCTGATCCATCTTAACAGGGTTACCTTGGATGTTTTAGAGCCTCTATTGTGGCCAAACACATTGACTAGAAGATTCTCTGATCTTCGGAACGGAGCTGTACGGTCTAGGTAAATACGTAGTGCTCTTACCAGATCCAGTGTGTGTAGCTTCTCCTCCTGCTCCGAAGCAGGGGAGGGAAAGAAGGCTGGCAAGGCGATTACCTGGTTGGTATTCTGAAGTGTGGGTACCTTTGGCAAGAATCCTGGGACGAACCTCAGCTGCAGCCTGTCTGGAAAGAAGGTTATGAAGGGCTCAGAGGCCGCTAGGGCCTGTAGTTCACCAACTCTCTTAGCGGAGGATATTGCCAGCAGGAAAGTCACTTTGAATGACAGGTACTTCCAGTCCACTTCAGATAATGGTTCGAAGGGGGGCGCACAGAGCCCTTGTAGAACCGCGGCCAGGTCCCACCTTGGGACAGGGGGCCGTACCTGGGGGCGGAGCCTGGCAGCCCCCCTAAGGAACTGTTTGACAAGAGGATATTGAGATAACCGTGTCTCCAGGAGAGCAGATAGAGCTGACACTTGAACCTTGAGGGTGGCAGGTGCTAGTCCTCTCTCCAGGCCGTTCTGTAAGAACTCTAGGACTGCATCTCTGTCTGGATCGCGGTGGCTGCCTGTACACCAATCTCGGAAAATCCGGGCGATCCTGTGGTAGCTCTGATTGGTTGCCTCTGCTCTTGAATGGGTAAGGTACTTAGCACTCCCTGGGACAATCCTCTGTCTGCGCGTATGGCGCGGTTAACCTCCAGGCAGTGAGGTTGAATTTTTCTAGGCCCAGGCAAGGCCGACTGTTCAGTGACACCAGGTTCCTGACTGGTGGAAGCCTCCAGTAGTTCCCCCGACTCATAAGGATAAGGTCGGTGAACCATGCTCTTTTTGGCCAGAACGGCATGATCACTATAGCCGAAGTCTGGTCCTGCCTGAGTTTCGCCAATACCTTCGGGATCATCGGGATGGGAGGGAACATGTATGCCAGTTCGAACCTCCATGGTATTGACAGGGCATCCACAGCCAAAGGGTTGTCTTCCCGGTACAGGGAGCAAAACCTTTCTACTTTGGCATTGTGTTGGGTGGCCATCAGATCCACCTCCGGGAGACCCCACCTCCTGGTCAGGTAGTGGAAGATGTCCTGATTCAAGGACCATTCGCCTGCGGTCGGGCGGCCTCTGCTGAGTTGATCCGCTAGGATGTTCAGGCGGCCCTGGATGTGTACCGCGGCCAGCTGGGAGAGGTTCCGTTCTGCCTGTCCTGTCCCACAGGACAGAAAAAAACACAAGGGAGGAGCAGGTCTTCCGGCCTCTTATAGGGGTCAAAGCTGTTAGGTAATTAAAAATTCCACCTGTCCTAACAGCTCATTAGGGGCAGGAATACCCCAGTTGTGCTGCTGTTGGGCGTAGGGGGAAACTTCAATGGATAATGACAAGTTGTACTGAATTCTGCAAACCTATATATCAATCTGCAGAGTTCCTTCTGCTCTATAACAGGCTGTCTGCAGCCTGAACAGCATTTTCCATGTGACAAGTTTTTTTTAAGTAGTGAGTTTGAGGGTAAGTTCACACTAAGATTTTTGCAGTCAGATTTTATACTATAGATGAGTTTTTAAGCTAAAAGTAAAATAAAGCGTCAAGACTAGAGATGAGCGAACACTAAAATGTTCGAGGTTCGAAATTCGATTCGAACAGCCGCTCACTGTTCGAGTGTTCGAACGGGTTTCGAACCCCATTATAGTCTATGGGGAACATATACTCGTTAAGGGGGAAACCCAAATCCGTGTCTGGAGGGTCACCAAGTCCACTATGACACCCCAGGAAATGATACCAACACCCTGGAATGACACTGGGACAGCAGGGGAAGCATGTCTGGGGGCATAAAAGTCACTTTATTTCATGGAAATCCCTGTCAGCTTGCGATTTTCGCAAGCTAACTTTTCCCCATAGGAATGCATTGGCCAGCGCTGATTGGCCAGAGTACGGAATTCGACCAATCAGCGCTGGCTCTGCTGGAGGAGGCGGAGTCTAAGATCGCTCCACACCAGTCTCCATTCAGGTCCGACCTTAGACTCCGCCTCCTCCGGCAGAGCCAGCGCTGATTGGCTGAAGGCTGGCCAATGCATTCCTATTGGTAGCAGTGCTGAGCCAGTTCTGCTCAACTACACCGTGTGCCGGTCAGCCCATCTGATATAGCAGAGCCGAGTGTGCACACTCGGCTCTGCTACATCAGATGTAGCAGAGCCGAGTGTGCACAGTGTCCCATGCAGAGACTTAGCAGTGCTGAGCCAGTTCTGCTCAACTACACCGTGTGCCGGTCAGCCCATCTGATATAGCAGAGCCGAGTGTGCACACTCGGCTCTGCTACATCAGATGTGCCGGTCAGCCCATCTGATATAGCAGAGCTGAGTGTGTGATGTAGCAGAGCCGAGTGTGGATATAGGAATCCATAGGAATGCATTGGCCAGCGCTGATTGGCCAGAGTACGGAATTCGACCAATCAGCACTGGCTCTGCTGGAGGAGGCGGAGTCTAAGATTGCTCCACACCAGTCTCCATTCAGGTCCGACCTTAGACTCCGCCTCCTCCGGCAGAGCCAGCGCTGATTGGCCGAAGGCTGGCCAATGCATTCCTATTGGTAGCAGTGCTGAGCCAGTTCTGCTCAACTACACCGTGTGCCGGTCAGCCCATCTGATATAGCAGAGCCGAGTGTGCACACTCGGCTCTGCTACATCAGATGTAGCAGAGCCGAGTGTGCACACTCGGCTCTGCTACATCTGATGTGCCGGTCAGCCCATCTGATATAGCAGAGCCGAGTGTGCACACTCGTCTCTGCTACATCAGATGTAGCAGAGCCGAGTGTGCACACTCGGCTCTGCTACATCTGATGTAGGAGAGCCGAGTGTGCACACTCGGCTCTGCTATATCAGATGGGCTGACCGGCACACTCGGCTCTGCTACATCTGATGTAGCAGAGCCGAGTGTGCACACTCGGCTCTGCTATATCAGATGGGCTGACCGGCACACGGTGTAGTTGAGCAGAACTGGCTCAGCACTGCTAAGTCTCTGCATTCCCATAGGAATGCATTGGCCAGCCTTCGGCCAATCAGTGCTGGCTCTGCCGGAGGAGGCGGAGTCTAAGGTCGGACCTGAATGGAGACTGGTGTGGAGCGATCTTAGACTCCGCCTCCTCCAGCAGAGCCAGCGCTGATTGGTCGAATTCCGTACTCTGGCCAATCAGCGCCCAATCAGCGTCCAATGCATTCCTATGGGGAAAAGTTTATGTCACAAAAATCACAATTACACACCCGATAGAGCCCCAAAAAGTTATTTTTAATAACATTCCTACCTAAATAAAGGTTATCCCTAGCTATCCCTGCCTGTACAGCTATTCCTGTCTCTTAGTCACAAAGTTCACATTCTCATATGACCCGGATTTGAAATCCACTATTCGTCTAAAATGGAGGTCACCTGATTTCGGCAGCCAATGACTTTTTCCGTTTTTTTTCGATGCCTCCGGTGTCGTAGTTCCTGTCCCACCTCCCCTGCGCTGTTATTGGTGCAAAAAAAAAAGCGCCAGGGAAGGTGGGAGGGGAATCAAATTTTTTTGGAGTTTGCCACGTGATGTTCGATTCGAATCGAACACATCGAACAGCCTGATATCCGATCGAACATGTGTTCGATAGAACACTGTTCGCTCATCTCTAGTCAAGACCTATCTTCAGACAGATTCTGCCTTGCCAACTCCATCCTACAAGGTATTTTTCTCATGGCATTTTGTTGTCTTACCTTGATCTAACAGAATCTGTGTCTGCTGAAGGCTGCAGATTCAACTGAAACGTCACCGTTGTATATTAGTATGTGCACCACAATAAATCCTTTTTGTGATTAGACCTGAAACCATTGGAGTAGCAAGGTTTCTATACAGTACCTATCTTCAGGAAGATTCTACCTTGCAAATTCCATTGAAATTGATTGGGAGCCAGAAAAAAATGCTGGTATTTTTTGAAGAGGATTTTGCAAAACTGCTCAAAAACAACAAACAAACACCTATCACTTTTTTTTCTGCCTCCCATTCATTTCTATGGGGTTTGCAAGGAAGAATCTGCCTGAAGATAGTTAATGATGCTTCATTTTTCCTCTAGCTGAAAAATCAGCTAAAGGAAAAAAAATCTGCTGCAGACTCTCATTGAAAAGAATTGGAGCGTTGGGAAATGTTTTTTGAATAGGATCTTGCTTCAAAATCTGCCTGCAAAAAATTCCATGTAAACATAGTCCTAGTTATCCTCAGTGAGCCAGTTAGGGAGCCTTCACATGGAGTTACGCTCCGCTCATTCTGAAGGTTAAAACTCGTTCAGAATGAGCGCGTAAAAACCAGCTCCCATTGACTTGAATGGTTACCGGCATATGCGTGTATCACATTGAAAGCAATAGGGGAAAAAAGCCTCCCATTGATTTCAATGGGGAGCGTGTGTATGCCAGCACCCATTCAAGTCAATGGGAGCTGGTTTTTACGCACTCATTCTGAACGAGTTTTAATGTTCAGAATGAGCAGAGCGTAACTCTGTGTGAAGGCTCCCTTAGGGTGCATTCACACTGAGTAAGGGCTAGCTTATTTTGTAGAGTAAAATTACACTTGTAAATTTTGCTATCCCATTGACTTCAATGATATTTTTTTACAAGTGTAAAAATACGCCAGTAAAAAATACGCCTGTAAAAAATACGCCTGTAAAAAATACGCCTGTAAAAATACGCCTGTAAAATGTCATTGAAGTCAATGGGATAGCAAAATTTACAAGTGTAATTTTACTCTACAAAATAAGCTAGCGTTTACTCAGTGTGAATGCACCCTAAGGGTGTATTTTGCTAGCAGAAAAAGGAACTCATTGAAGTCAATGGGAGGCTTTTTCTCAGCGTTGAAATTCTACAACAAATTCTTCACTATTTTCCTCCGTGTGAATGGACCCTAACAGAGTGGTCTTGTAAGTGACTCATGTCCCTATAAAAACACAGCTCCTGCTTGAGCCCCTGGGTCTGTCAGCATACCTCCATTACTGAGAAGCCACAGATAACCACAGGAACTTTGATGGCTACATATAACGGTTAAAAGAATACCTTGGGGAACTAAAGAATATATCTAATCAAAGTGGCAGGAGCAGAGCAGTGTGAGCTCGCTACCATTCAGTGGCATCAGCACAGCAGTACCACCACCATCTGTCTGGTCCTGATGTCTGGAGAATCATACCTTTATTTCTTCTGAAAGGTTTTGGATACTGGCTTGGATAATGCAAAGTTATGCTATTTTTTAATCCTATGCCCAGCGGGGAAGATTTTTTTTTAAACTGGCTCAGAATTCAAACATCAAAGAAGCAATACTTACCTTGCTGATCCCCCACTTCTCCTGTTCTGATGCTGCCTCTTCAGCGAATCTCTAGCCACCGAGGAGACCCACCAATACTTAGGAAAATCTGCTATTCTGGCACTTTGTAAGTTAGGAATAAATTTGTTCTTGATATCTGACCATGTGTATTTTATTACTGTGCTTCTATCACAGGAAGGGATGAAGCCGCTAGTACTCCTCTCTCCTGCCCAAACCATCCACATCTCCTGGCTGTAATTCAAAAGAACCAGATGGTAGAACACCGTCTTTTCTGGAACAGCCTGACAAAAAGCTGGTGAGATGAAAACGCTCTGTTCAGTATTGGCAGGAGGACACTGTGTGTAGTGCATCGCGTGGAGTCTTCCAGGGATCATAAACATAACATTTTCTTTCAATAGTAAGAACACAACATGCATTTACCAGATTGGTCTGGAACAGTATGCTGAAATCCCTCATTAGGTTCTTAAAACCAAGGGTCATTGTAGAAGCTTTTCACTAAACAGATCCTTGAGTGCCACACTGCCGCCCCAACATGATCTCAGAATATCTTAGAATTCACTAGCAGGGCACTTGAAAATTGGGTATCATTCAGTAAATTGTTAGGGGCCCGTCAGAAAGAAATCCAAACTAGACAAACTATTTACCTATGGCATAGGTCTTAGAACTAACAATTAATACATGACAACACTACAGGTACTACAAAATGGTGTCAACATCAGTTTTTCCATGAGATGTTTGTAAGATTGTCTCTGACTGAGCTGGAAGGTGAATAATAATGCATACATATACACAAATATGTGCTGTGCAATCCTACTTATGGTCCTTGTGCCATTACTGTGTTATTTTACATCTTGGTGTTGAAACATAACTTTTTATTCAAAGTGAAGGGAGTGTTCCAGCTGAAGCTTGTTACAGCAAATAGCTAATATATACCATTGCTGGGACCCTCACCGATTGTCTGAGTGCACTGAATTTTTCCTTGACTAGAGCAGGAATGTGAACAGAAAATCGAGGGTTATGAATGATAACCTGTTTCCCTTAGTCCAAACAGCAGCACAACTGATGGGGTATTCCTGCCCCTGTGTGCGGTTTAGGACAGGTGGAATTTTAATTAGTCAAAATTAAATGCAGCCGTACTCCCTCTATAAGAGGGTAAGAGAACCTCCTCCCCTTGTGTTAATTATAAAGTAAAAATATCAGCAATATATAGGGAGGGAAAAAACTTGTGCTGCTGTTTGGACTAAGGGAAACAGGCTATCATTCATAACCCTCGATTTCACCACATCCAAACCGCAGCACAACAGATGGGGATGTAGCAAGATTACCCCTAGGGAGGGCCCCCTCGGCATACAGATGACAACACATTATGACCGAAGGTGGTAGCCTCTGATCTTTGCAGGTCCAGACGGTAATGTTTAACAAAGGTTAAATGAGACTGCCAGGTGGCAGCCATACATATATGCTCTAAGGAGACAGAGTGCCTCTCTGCCCAGGAAGTGGAAATTGCCCTAGTGGAATGGGCCCTTACAAAATCTGGGGGAGTAAGCCCCTGAGACACAAAAGACAATCTTATAGCCTCCTTAATCCATTTGGATAGTGTAGGTTTTGAAATTTTAGACCCCTTGGACTGCCCAGAAAAGGAAACAAATAAGTTTTCCTCCTTTCTAAACTCACTGGTGCGTTCTAAATAGATGCGTAAGCACCTTACCAAATCCAGCGAGTGCCATCTTTCCTCCTCAGGAGAGGAGGGAGAGGGAAAAAACACAGGTAATGAAATAACCTGATTCAGGTTACTATAGGAGGGAACCTTAGGTAAAAAAAACCTGGCAAAAACCTTAACTGCACCCGATCAGGGAAGAAGGTTGTATAAGGCTCATGTGCTGATAGAGCCTGCAGTTCCACCACGCGTTTGGCTGATGTAATCGCCAAGAGAAAAGCCAGTTTAACCGACATTAGTTTAAGGCTTGCCTCCTGCATGGGTTCAAATGGAGGGCTGCAAAGCCCTATCAAAACCGTTGAGAGGTCCCACTGCGGAACCGGAGGTCTTGTAGCAGGCCTTAGCCTGGTTGCACCTTTAAGGAACCTGGATATAAATATGTCCTGTGACAAGCGCTTGTTTAAACAAGCTGACAAGGCGGACACCTGCACTTTAAGTATAGCAGGAGTAAGGCCCTTGTCCAGACCGTCCTGCAAGAATTCCAGTAGGCTTTGTGTGGATGGATCAACATGTGATCTCTGCTTATCCATACACCAGGTTTTAAAGGTGTTGTAGACCCTGAGATAGGCCTGATTAGTAGCTGGAGCCCTGGAGTGGGCTATGGTGTTGCGGACAGCTAAGGACAATTCTTCTAGTCCTGGTAAGGACCGGTCAACTTCCAGGCTGTCAAGTTGAACCTCTTGAGATCTTGGCATACTCTGGCACCCTGAGTGACCAGGTTATGCACTGGGGGAAGCCTCCAAAACATCCCTCGACTCATCTGAATGAGCTGGGTAAACCAAGCCCTCTTTGGCCAGAATGGTATGATTGCTATCACGGACGCCTGTTCCTGTCTGACTTTCATCAATACCCTCGGTATCATGGAAAGTGGAGGGAAGATGTAGGCCAGCCTGAACCTCCATGGAATCGACAGGGCGTCTACTGCCAAGGGCTCGTCCTCCAGGTAGAGAGAGCAGAATTTTTCCACCTTGGCATTGTATTTGGTGGCCATCAGGTCCACCTCTGGAACTCCCCACATCTCGGAAATTTGGACAAAGATTTGCTTGTTCAGTGACCATTTGCCTGACACCGTCAGACCCCGGCTTAGTTGATCTGCCAATACATTCAGGGACCCCCTGATGTGGACTGCCATGATGTGGGTAAGGTTCCTCTCTGCCCAGGAGAAAATTAGATTTGTTTCCCTCAGGAGGGCAGGTGACCGGGTGCCTCCCTGCTTGTTAAGGTAGAGGGCTGCGGTGAGGTTGTCCGAACGTACCTTGACTGCCTTCCTCTGAAGGAAGGGGGCAAAATATAGAAGCGCCAGGTAGATGGCTCTGATCTCGCGCCAATTGGATGACTTGGCTTTCTCCAAGTAGCTCCATGTCCCTCTTGCGTGCATCTCCTCTAGATGGGCTCCCCAACCAGTGAGAGATGCAACCGTAGTCAACAGGGTCCAGACTGGCTGGACCGTGGACTTCCCGTCCTTTAGATGGGACCACCACCTGAGTGACAGACGGGTATTGAGGGACAGGCGGATTGGTGCATCCAAACTTAGAGGGCTGCGGTTCCACTTCTGAAGGACCTCGCTCTGGAGCGGGCGCATGTGCCAAAGGGCCCAAGGGACTGCGTCCGCAGCCGCTGACATGAGACCAAGGACTTTCATGGCAGTTCGGACTGACACTCGGCTGTTCTGGCGGAGATGGTTGACCGCTGCTCTGATTTTCTCCTTCCTCTGGGAAGGAAGAGAGACCGTCATTTGGATGGAATCCAGGATGTAACCCAGAAAGGTTTTCCTTGTGGAGGGTACAATGTCTGACTTGTCCCAGTTGATGATCCATCCGAGTTTCTGGAGGAAGGAAGTGGTCAACCGCATCTGGCTTACCAGTAGCTCTTCTGAGCGTGCTTTCAGCAGCCAGTCTTCTAGGTAGGGCACCACAAATATGCCTTGTAACCTGAGATAAGCAGTAATGGGAGCTATGACCTTCATGAATACGTAAGGTGCTGAGGTGATGCCGAAAGGCAGAGCTGCAAACTGTAGATGGCGTAACCGGCCGTCTAAAAGAACGGCTATCCTCTGGTATTTCCTGTGAGCTGGACAAATCGGGATGTGAAGATAAGCATCTCTGAGGTCCAGAGTGGCGAGAGCGTTGCCAGGTTGCAGGAAGGCGACCACCGACTTGATGTTTTCCATCCGGAAGTGTAGTTTGCGGATGAACTGGTTTAAGTAACGGAGATCGATTATCATCCTCCAGCCTCCTGATACTTTGGGCACCAGGAAGACTGGAGAGTATACGCCCAAGCCCTCTTCGGCCGGTGGCACAGGCTCTAAGGCCGCTTTTTCCAGATATTCTTGGATCATTCCTTCCAGCCACACCTGCTTTTGATTAAAAGAGCGGTTTGCGATATATTTGTCGCGAGGTGGAGACACGAAATCTATGCGGTATCCGTGTTGAATTAGTTGGAGGACCCAGGGGTCCTGGATGTTTTGTTGCCAAGCTGGAAGGTATTTCGTTAAGCGACCTCCGACAGGTAGCGGGCTGTCCACCGACGAGCTGCAGTAGTTGTCAAAAAGACTTTTTGGGCTCTTCTTTAGAAAAGTGACGGCCAGATCCTCTGGCCTGACCCCCAGATCTTCTGGAATACTGCCCTCTAGATGAAGACTGGCGGTATGACCCTCTACCACGAGACGAAGTCCCGGGTCTATTCTTGTATGGCTGTGGAAGGGATTTCCCCTTACTGTCAGCAAGTCCCTCCATAATCTCATCCAGACGCTTGCCAAACAACCGGTCAGGCTCAAAAGGCAGGGCACAAATATTATATTTGGAGGCGTTGTCTGCCTTCCATGGCTTAAGCCAGAGGGGTCTTCTGGCAGCAGCAGATAAGGCCATGCCCTTGGCGGCCGCTTTTACTTGGTATGTAGAAGCTTCCGTCAGGAAGTCTGTTGCCAAGAGGAGAGATGAGAAGGATGCCAGCAGGTCATCACGAGGAACCCCATCATCTATGTCACGCTGAAGTCTCGCCAGGTCTGACCATAGCTTGTTGGAGACTTCGGAGGAGGCCACTCCGATGGAGGCTTGAGATGCAGCAGCCGAATGAATACGTCTAAGAACGCACTCTGTACGCCTATCCATAGGGTCAGATAAATTAGAACCATCCTCTGATGGCACGACAATACGCCTTGAAAGTTTGGCCACAGCAAAATCCACTTTTGGAGGAGTCATCCATCCAATTCGTTCACCCCCTTCCAAGGGGAACATCAGTTTAAATTTTTTGGATTGGAAAAAAGCCTTCTCAGGGCGTTTCCATTCGGCTTCCATAGCCTTGGCCAGGGCTGGATCCACTTGGAAGGCCCTAGACCTTCTATAGGTGGAATACAAGGCTTCCCCCTCGTCAACATCACGCCCGCCTGGACAGATGGACTTAATCAATTTCTGCATTCTTTCAACCGGAAATGCGGACCCAGCAGACTCCGGATCTTCATCAGAGGAGGAGACATCCATATTATAAGATCCTTCTTCCGAGGGATATACTGAAGGCCGCGAATGTGTACGAGGTCTTTTAGCGGTCTGTGAAAAAGACTCCTTCATCTCATGGACGGTATCCGAGACAAGTTCCTTGACCCAGGCGATCATGTCGCGCATAGCGGGTTCTTCCGGGGGAGGAGCCCGGCACTGACGGCACCTATTAAATTCATAGCCGTCGGGAAGAGGAATATCGCATCCTCTGCAAGCGAGATGCCTACGCTTGGCCGTCCCTTTCCGTCTCGGCGGTTCAACATCCTTAGGAGAGGAAGACATCTGTTGAAAACAGAGACAACAAATCAGTATTTAAAGACATGGAAACCATAGCCTAGCTAGGTTAAACCCAGTACCGTGGATGACCACAATCACACGTCAAGCAGCAAGGATTCAGCAATGCACTCAATGTGTGGAGCTTGATCCAGCTACAGAGCAAGCACTGAGGCTCTGCTCAGGGGAGCTTAAGAACTCCAAGGGGAGGGAGGAGACCTTAGCTCCTCCCATGCCCCATACACAGAAACTTTTTCTCCTTTTTTTTTTTTTTTTTTTTTAAATATCCTGAACATCATTAGGGGGAGCCTGGACCTACCCAGGAACCCCCCCCCCCCTTCCCCTAATTCTGAAAAACGAGGGCTATAGTGCCCCTAATACAAGTTGATAGGGGGAGGGACACTAGAGACGCATGACCCGTCTCTCCTCCCCCGTCCTGCTGAGAGCCGGCATCCGACTCCGGCCGGGAGAATGCGCATGCGCAGAACGGCCGATGCGCAGGAGAGACGCGCGCCGGCTCGCACAGCAACAGCCAGCTCCCGTAAGTGCAGAAATACACTGGGAGCCAACAAGCGTGGACCGGGCGGCGGACTCAGGAGCTCCAGGCCAGGTAAGGCCAGGGGAAGGAAAAATCAATCTGTAAGGAGGTAACAGAACCTCCTTCCACCTGTCCTGCACAGGACAGAAAAAAACACAAGGGGAGGAGGTTCTCTTACCCTCTTATAGAGGGGGTACGGCTGCATTTAATTTTGACTAATTAAAATTCCACCTGTCCTAAACCGCACACAGGGGCAGGAATACCCCATCTGTTGTGCTGCAGTTTGGACGTGGGGGAATGGTTGTTCTCCCTATGGACCATGGTGATCGGTAATTTATGGCTTCTAAAATCCATACATGAATATAGTAAACACAAGATATGCATTACATGTATGATAGATGCCTATGCCTCTTGGTTCCTGTAATGGCTACACTCTCCATTTGAGTCTTAGGCCTCGTTCACATCTGCATTTGTAATCCGTTTAGGGGACCCCCCCCGAACGGACTACCGAACGCATTGGCAAGCGGTGTGCAGTGAGAGCACATGGACCCCATAGACTATAATGGGATCCGTGTGCTTTCACTGAAGCCCTTAGTGTGAAAGTGCTTGTAGAAAGGTAAGCAGCAGTAAAGTAAGCTCTCTTCAAAAAGGAAGAAAGCTGTCTGTCTAGCGTCACATAATGAAGACAGCCATCTTGTAAGTCTGTGTCCGACCTATTAACAAGTATTGCAACCTAACAAAGGAATGAAGCCAAACCACCGTCCTCTCCAGAAGGAAAAGAGATCCATCTGTAGACAGTTGTTAAGGGGTTCTAGTCCCTCATCTGTATAGAAAAAGAGATCAAGTAAAGCCCCAAATGTGCCCACCACACCAAACATGCTGGAGAGCCCTGCTTTAGATGAAAACAACCAAAACAGCAAATTACCTTGTAGAGATGAGCGAACAGTGAAATGTTCGAAGTTCAATTCGAGTAGCCGCTCAATACTCGACTGTTTGATCGAACATCGAACCCCATTATAGTCTATGAGGAATAAATACTTGTTTAGGGGGAAACCACTATTCGACTCAGGAGGGTCACCAAGTCCACTATGACACCCCAGGAAATGATGCCAACACCCTGGAATGCAACTGGGACAGCAGGGGAAGCATGTCTGGGGGCATCTAACACGCCCAGGTCACTGTATTATGTCAGAATCCCTGTCAGCTTGCGATATGCGGGAGCTGACTTTTTCCCATAGGAATGCATTGACCAGCGTTGATTGGCCGAATGCTGTACAGAGTACAGCATTCGGCCAATCAACGATGGTTCTGCCGGAGGCTTGTCTGTGAGGAGGCGGAGTCTAAGATCGGACCAGAATGGAGACTGCTGTGGACCAATCTTAGACTCCGCCTCCTCCGGCATTCTGCCAATCAACGCTGGTCAAGGCATTCCTATGCTGAAATGTAGCAGTACTGGTCGTGCGCTCAGCTTGGCTACACCGGAGATGCAGCTGAGCTGAGTGCACGGCCAGCACTGCTACACCGAGGATGTGAACCCTGCTGCACACTCAGCTCTGCTGCATCAGAGATGTAGAAGAGCTGAGTGTGCGCTGAACCCTGCTGCACACTCAGCTCTGCTGCATTAGAGATGCGCTGAATTCTGCTGCACACTCAGCTCTGCTGCATCAGAGATGTAGCAGAGCTGAATGTGCGCTGAACCCTGCTGCACACTCAGCTCTGCTGCATCTCGGCATAGTAATGCATTGACCAGCGTTGATTGGCTGAATGCCGTACAGAGTACAGCATTCGGCCAATCAACGCTGGTTCTGCCAGAGGAGGCGGAGTCTAAGATCGGTCCACAGCAGTCTCCATTCTGGTCCGATCTTAGACTCCGCCTCGTCACAGATGAGCCTCCGGCAGAACCAGCGTTGATTGGCCGAATGCTGTACTCTGTATGGCATTCGGACAATTAACACTGGTCAATGCATTCCTATGGGAAAAAGTCAGCTTGCGCATATCGCAAGCTGACAGGGATCCCGACCAGATAGAGCCCCAAAGAGCTGTGTGAGTGACATTCCCACCTAAATAAAGGTAATCCCTAGCTAACCCTGCTAGTACATCTGTCCCTGTCTCACAGTCACATAGTTCACAGTCTCATATGACCCGGA